>NC_089799.1:24719613-24857113 GCF_040412425.1 Macrobrachium rosenbergii | reverse complement strand
TTCTTCTTCTTCTTCTTCTTCTTCTTCTTCTTCTCAGCCTTCTCGTCCTCCTTTGTATTTTCCCTCCTCGCGCTATTTCTTCGCCTTCTTCTTCTTGGTTCAGTGGATCTCCTCGTAAGAATGTAGAGCGTTTATCTGGCGGAGAGTTAGTTATGGTACAGAACCTCTCTTAGGTGGGTAATTATCAAAGTGATATATAGAGAGAGAGAGAGAGAGAGAGAGAGAGAGAGAGAGAGAGAGAGAGAAATCAGTAATGCAGCAACAAACCTTATTTGAAAAATGACCGTTATATTAACTAAGTTTTCATATGATTTGCATAATCGATTCCGTTTCTTAGAAAACTAATTTTTTTCCCGTAAAACTCGTGTTACCATAACGCAACATCATACAGCAAAAATATAAGTTTATTATATGCTGTGTAAGTGTTCATAACCAGGAAAGGAAAGGATTTTTGCATATGAACTTTATTCCCTTCTCAGAAATTAAACGTTGAATGTAACAGAGACTGCTGACTTAGTTTCCTCTAGAACCATCCCCTCGTTGGAGAAGCGTATTCCCCCACCCCCAACCACCCAAAAAAGAAATAAAACAATTTTTTTTATAATTTTGCTAAACATTGTCCAGAAATATTCTTACGGGTCGATAGGAAACAAAACAAAATGCAGATTAAGTGATGTATTAAAAGTTTGCTGGTGTCACACCATTAATTATCTTGATGAATTTTGATTTTAGCATTCTTTTATTTCTTTGTTTTTCATAACGATTAAGTCTCTGTTTTGAAACAACTGTTTTCTCTGCATACTTATTTTCCCGTGGAGTGAAGCGGTAATGAGATAGATCACTCCTCAGCTTCTGTATTTTTTTTCTCTCTTCTTTTTGTTGCAAATCTCTGTCCTCAAGTTTTCGGAGAGAGAGAGAGAGAGAGAGAGAGAGAGAGAGAGAGAGAGAGAGAGAGAGAGAGTGATAGCTGTAATTGTATTTCATGGTTGAAGAACCCGCAACTGCATACTTTTCCCTTTTTTTTCATACAAATGAAAACTGCAGCAAACTTTAATGATCTGATTCAGAAAGAAGAAGAGTTTACTCAGACAGACGCACGATTAATGTTAGTAGTAATCAGTATGCATCGAGTGTTTCACCCATCGCATCTGACTTGTCTTATGTTTCATTTCATTGTTTGGTGCTTAGATATAGGATTGTAAGACTATTCTAGGTCTCATATCCAAGATTCTAAAGCGTTTCTAAACCATTGCCTTTTTTTAACTGCCAAAAGTCAAGAGGATCTCAAAATCGTTGCCTTAAAGAGTATAATTGGATGGCATGGCATATAAGATTTCGGCCGAAAGTCAAGTCCTGCAACCTACGGAGTCATTAAAGAGCTGAAAGGGAAATTGATAGTAAAAGGCTTTAAAGGTACAACAGGGGGAAAACCTCGCAGTTGCACTACGAAACAATCGTTGAGAGGGCGAAAGTGGAATAAAAAGAATATGAACGGAGGTACAGTAAAAGGAGTGAAAGGGCTTACAACTAGGGACAGAAGGGACGCAGCAGAGAACCTTAAATACAAGTAATACCTACAGTGCGGTGCACTGTAGGTATTACTGGGTAGTATAATTGAAGGTCTATTATTATTTCCCGATTTTAACTTGACCATTTCCTAAGAAACAAGCGTTTTTGTATCTTGATGTTAACTTCCTTAAAACTCTGAAAGTAAGTCTCCGTTGATTCTGCACTACAGTCTAGAATACGGTGCAAGTTAGTAGTTTTTAAAACTTTTCTCGATCTTATAGCTCTCACGTATGTGAAAGTCTCCTCTGCCTGAGAGAACCACATTAGGCCTATATACCTTTCAGCTTCTTACTGCAAGTGCCGCCTTAGGGTAAGGACCCGATCTAGCACAAGGCCAGCTTCATTGAAAGCAACCAACAACTAGTCAGTATTTTAACACCTATGATCTCTAAAGTACACTTAAGTATTCATTTTGTTTTTTGCTCTAAAGGTAAAGTGTTGTTTCTGGAATGAATTCATATTTCTCTTGTGTCAGAGTAATGCAGTCTACAGTATCTCAGCCACTTACAGTTAGCCTTCTTATATAAAAACTAAAAAATAAAAATCATATTCACACAGAATATAAAAGCAGAATTCTCAGTCATGTCTGCAATCGTGAGATGATTACTAGCCCTAGGGGGTAGACTACGAGTATTCCTAAAAGTTAAATGAAGGTAATATTGCCAAATGAATATCTAAAAAGAGTACCTAAAAAAAAAGAAAAAATGAAGGAGGAGGTAGTGAGGATGAAGATATATATATTATTACTCACACACACACACACACACACACACACACATATATATATATATATATATATATATATATATATATATATATATATATATATATATATATATATATATGTGTGTGTGTGTGTGTGTGTGTGTTTGTGTGTGTGTATGTATGTATGTATGTATGTATGTATGTATTTTAATTTCAAGGTATCATATAGAATTCAAAAGTTACAACGCAATGTTAATTATGCAGCAAGAAATCTTAAGAATTCACGGAAAACTTGGCACCAGTATTTAGCAGGGTGCATGTTTATTTTATCCAGCTACTAAGAAATTAGGTACACGATTTCAGCAAGAGGGAAATTGTATTCAGATTAATACAGCCATAGATCATAAAAACCTTTGTGTTGGCATTTCCCTTAGACAGCTCTTCTACCTAATTTATCTACAAAGACACTTATCTTGTTGAGGGCGGGTGCTGGAGACTTCTGGGCAGACTAATCATATTAGCTATGCGATTCAGTCAATGACCTTGCGTTGCTCCACAGTTTTATTAGACCAGTGTGACAATTTAGTTGGACATGATTCAAGAGGTTTTAAATCTAAAACCTTTCCAGTTACTTCTGTGCATAGATAGACAATCTGAAAATGCAATTCAAGCAAATTAATTACTGCTATAATGAAAGTGTAGGCTATAGCTGTGAGAAATTACGATAATTCCTTAACGAGGAAACTTGAAGGTACTCGGCCTCATCTGTGGTGGACCATAGTGGTAACTTCCATCTTTGGGTCGGGCTCATCTTCCATTACACCACTATCAACAGATAAGTAGATGGTGGTAGTAACCAATCGATACTGGCCCTAAGGAAAAGGCTGAGCTGCTTCAGCCCCTCTCTCTGATACTTTGTCATCCTGAACCTCTTCTGACAAAATTTGCATTTCTTGAAAATCTTGATAGTTGGGGTGGAGAAGATCCCGATGGTTTCTTCCCTTTGTTTTTTTTAAAGGTTTCTCGTGTGTTTTCTCACAACATTAGTAGATTCTATGAATTTTTATTGACGTATTATCCTTGCGAATGAGCAGAAGGTTAGTACTGTGGTGCCTGTTCCAAAGAGTGGCATATCTGCAGACTGCAGTAGCCACAGGTCAATTTATATTCTTCCTGTGCTCTGTAAAGTTGCTGAAAAAGTTATTTCTAAGCCACTTTACAAGTATGTGGAATCCAAAGGATTGTTACCTGATGGTCAATATGCATATAAGAAGCAGTTAGGTACCGGCAGTGTTTTAGATTTGACATGCCATTTTCAAGAGAACCTAGATAAGGGTTTAGTATAGGGTAATTTAAATAGATCTTAGTGCTGCTTTTGATTTAGTAAATCATGGGGCACTTATATTATATATATTATACGAAAGTAACGCAATTTATACAGTTTTGCAGGCCCTTTTTAACGTATGCTTTGCTTGTTTAATCCAGTTTCTTTTGCCTTTCTCTCTGAAAGCTGGATTTGGGTCTTTTGCCTTCCCCCAAGGGTTGTTATGGTTTTATATTGGTACTCCACCCATGAAGTTTGTTTCTTGCTTTTCATGTTTGTGATGGTGATTCGGCCACTCGTCGTCTGTGCCACGTCATATTTGTCCCTCTCCCGGAGCTGTCGAGGGGGCCTTGTGGCATTATCTCAGGAGTTCTGTTCTCGGCTCCGTCATAGAAGGACCAGTGTGCTATAATTTTTGGCAGTCTACGGCAGTTTACCTTTTGGGTAGAGGATACTTCTTGTTGCACACCTGCATCGTGTTGCGTCACTTGTGAGTGACTTTGTGTGCTCGTGCCCTTAGTTTGAAGCTGGAGTGCTTGGGGCCTGTTGCTGGAGGCTTGGACCCGGTGCCTCACCGCCTCACCGTGCTTATCTACCTGTTTTCTTCATGATTTGGAGGAGAGCTTAGCATTTGCTCTCGTGAACGGCCCATTGTGCGAGTCGTAAGATACGCTCTGTATTCTCCTGCCTCTGCCTACACTGCGCCCTTGGAGTCGTGAGGAGGCCCTCCAGTGGCGAAGAAGAGTAAGCCCACGTTATTTTTATTATTATATATCTGTTATCGTCATTAGGTTCTGCGTGCGTCGGAGCAGCATCCCTTTATCTTTTGTAAGGACGTCAGTTGTACGCCTACAGTGTGCCAGCGTCGGCTTTCATCTGCGAGGACTACCCTGTTTAGCCTTAGGCGTTGTGAAACCAAAATATTGGATCTTTGTTAATATTTTGCTAATGTATGTATTTCATACAAGGTATTAATTGAATATTGTATATATATATCAGTTAAGGTTTTCTCCCCCTGGATCTCCTATATATAGGGAAAAGATATATATATAGCATAGTTAGGTATGATGTGTATTGTGTGTTTTCTCCCCATCATTATATATATATATTTTTATAATAAATTATTGTTAGGGTTTTTCCTTCCCCTGGATCTCCTAGTATGGTTTGCTAGGGGAAAGAGTGTTTTTCTTACTTCCACTGTTTACTTTCTCTTATTTCTTAGCATGCTAGTTAGGTAGGCGATTGATGGAATATGATTGATTTGTTGTTGTGTGTGCTTGTGTATTTTTCTCCCCATCATTCAGTTTTGTGTGGGGTTCTTTTACTATGTGTTGTTTTGTAATAAATTATTGTTAGGTTAGTTTGTGGCTTTGTGTATCCTCTCTGAGATTGTGCTCTTTGAGTGTTGGTTTGTGGGGATCATGTATGTTTTGTGGTACTGATCTGAAATACAGGTCAAAGAGAATATTAAAACTTCAGACCATCTTGAGAAGTTCCTATGTATGTATGTATGTATGTATGTATGTATGTATGTATGTATGTATGTATGTATGTATGTATGTATGTATGTATGTATGTATGTATGTATGTATGTATGTATGTATGTATGTATGTATGTATGTATGTATCAGAATCTTGCAGTGAATTGATATGTTTTATGATTACTTCAAGATTTCCTTGCAGGTAGGCAGCAGCGAGTTGCTGTTGATGGGATCTTTAGCGAACCAAGACCTGCTGTGTCTGGATTTGTAGTGGTCTAGGTCCACTGTTATTTTTAGTGTATACAAGTGATATAGATTTGGCCTGGAAAATATGATTGTTCAGCATGCCGATGATGCAACACTAGTGAGTGTAGAAAAATCTCCGCTTATGGGAAGTGTAGCTTCCCTTAGTCGCAATCGTGGCACAGAGAGGATTATTGAATGGTGTTAGTCAGTTGGGTATGAAGCGGAACTCCAGTAAAACGAAAACACTGTTGATTAGTAGAAGATCTCGTACGGACTTCTCAATCCAGTCCTTCTCTTCATGGGGATGGGACTTTGTTAAATGAGTCTGGAGCTTTATCTAAACTTAGTATAACTTTAGATCACATCTTACTTTTGAGAAACATCTGATGAAAGCAACCTGTTTTAGGTCATTTGTCCTTCCTTCACTGGAATACTGTTCTCCGGTGTGGAAGTCTGCCTCTACCAGAAATTTGTCTCTTTTAGGTAGAGTGGTTCGTGCTAGTAGGTTTCTGTTTCCTAATAACAGTAGTTATGACTTGAACCATCGACTGATGGCCTCTTGTTTGTCAATTCTTTATAAGTTGTATTTTAACAGAGATCTTTCACATTCACAGTTAATCCCTGATCCTCTATACCTGCCGAGAGCAAGTAGATTTGCTGAACAGCAGCATCAACATACAGTAAATTCGCCTCGCTGTCTTACTTCACAGTTCCAGAAGTCTTTTATTCTCACATATTTAAACTAAGGAAGTCTCCCTGAGGGTGCTGTGCAATAGGAACCTCAAAAGTTCAAGCGAATATGCAATACATTACTATCCTAATCAAATATCCCTATATTTTATAATTTACTTAAATTTTTTTATATTTATTTATTAATTTGCTAATTCAGTTTTTCTTTTCTAATACTGGTCCCTTCTCTCTGTATTTCCTATTGCCTTCTGTTACTTCTTTCAAATAAATTCCATATTCTCTGGAAGCTTGAATTTCAAGCCAATGGCCTCTGTGGGCTTTTTTCCATATGAACATAGTTCATTTATTGAATATTTATACAACAACAACAGCAATAATAATAATAATAATAATAATAATAATAATAATAATAATAATAATAATTATAATAATAATAATGTAAAATATATTTCAAGCCAGATGAGAAGCAAGCAAAAAGTGTTGACGAACGCTTGTAGCACAAGCCAGCTGGTTGTAGATGGAAGTAAAAATTACAGAAAAAGCACGAAAAATATTTAAGGAAAGTAGCGCTAATTAAGCAACACTAAACATATGGCAATCTGGTGTTAGGAAAAAATCAAAAGAAGAAGCCATATTCTCGACATGAAATTGCCAGAATCATGGAATCGAAAATGCTATAGCTTCCATGAAAATTAAACTTGGAAGATATAGCACTAACCGAAAAATGAAACGTTGTATAAGTAGGCAAAATAAAAAAAAATAAATAGGCGAGACGTTAAAAAGTCGACATATTTATGTTACTACTACTGCATGTCCCATTGACGCTTGACGGTAGGCAACATCACGCCCCCAACTACTTTTCTTGCATTTAAGGAGTGACTGGTATGACGTAAATTTCTAGCAGTTTTGTTGACATTAACTTTTTATGTTGTAGATAGGCTAGCTTGCATTAATTGAATATTAATCTTAATCACAATTTTGCTGTATATGAGTTTATCACCCGAAAAGTAACTTACTTGGTTGAATTCCGTCAAGTTGCCGATTAACAGTTTTCTCCATGAAAAGTAACTTTTTCTAAGTACCCGGTTGACGTGTACCATAAAGGAGGAGCCTAGGCCAGTTCATGTGCTCGATGTTGAGTGTTACTTTTGGGGGGGCGGGGGTCCAGGCAGGACGAAGTTCCTCCCCCCAACCCCGGACAGGTTAGGGCACGACACCCTAATTCAGGTTGAGAAGGTCAGTTATGGGTAGGCTGCACCAAGGCATGATGCTGTAGGAAAGGTTAGGTTAAGGTTGTTTAGGTTAGGTTGGAGCCATTGTGTGACCACGTGTTCGAACAGAAATTTATTCCCGCCAATCTGTTTCCAATATTCAGGGTTACTTGGGGGGTTCAGGAGGGGTAAGCCCCCCACCCCCAGCCAGATAAGGGTCTGGCCCTGTAAATTAGACTAGAAAGTTAAGGTTTGGTTATGTCAGGACAAGGCATTCAAATTTTCCTGTATGGAAAACATACGTTTGGCCTGTTTTCACGGTCGCATTTCTCATGCCTACCCCAGTCCCCCTACTTTGCATCCACTCCCAGCAGTCTTACGACATACATGTCTATTCAGAACCCATAACAAACATTAGCAGAAAATCTGTATAATCTAGGAGGCAATATATGGTAGGCTAGTCTTAATCTACACTGACCTAAATGGGATTAGCCCAGGCTATGAAAGACTGTTGGAGAAAGTGATTGTTGGCTGTGGTATAAACCTATTAGGTTAATTTTTCACCAAATGCTTGAACACTGAGTTTCAGGTTGTTTATTTAATTTTGTAAGCTTTTATTATCCTTAATACATATGTGTTACTGACAAACCACTTAGGCTACTTTTGTGCTTTTCCTAGATAACTACCTCTATACCTAACCATTGTTTAAGGACCCCGGTGGGAAATGAGGCTTTTTATTTTGCAAAAAGCAAATTGAGTGAATTGCACTATCAGAAATGGCAAACAATTTGTATATCACAAGTTGATTGGTCAGAAGCATTATTGTATTATGTGTGTAACCAGTAACAAACCCCACAATAGATGTTAGCCTAGTCCATGTTTGAAGATGTGACAGGAAATTTGGCTGTATGGATGCATTCTAACCTTACTTAAGATAGGGACCCTGGTCCTTCTTAGCCATGGCATAGAGACCTACTTGGTCACCCCTAACCTATTCTGACTTAGTGTGCCTTCAGTTATTAAGAGAAATGGAGAAAAAGCATCATCCTAATCTAATTTAGGACAGTGAATCTTGCCAGACTAGGATCCCCAGGGTGGGGTTGGGGGCTTGGGACCAGAGCTGAGTGCCCTCCCCCCTTCCCCCCATGTGGCTAAGTTAAACTTAATTGTAGATTAACCTATCAACATCTCATCGCATTGTGTCATGCCTGACTCATCCTTAATTGCTGCAATCATAGTATGGTTAATATGGTGCTGGTGAACATTGGTTTGTTTTCGGTATTTTTCCATTTGGAAGAGCCAAGCATTAATGGAGCTAGATGTTACTAGCCTATGTGAAGATGTAGTTAAGTTCGAAGGCTAAGGAAAGTTTATCGCCTAAGTTACAAATTGATTTTTGCCCTTGTTTGATCAGTACCCTTAGCTTGTGTTTCAGAGAAATTGTTTTTGCAATTTTAAATCAAGGGAATTGTGTCTGGAAGTTATGTTGAATATTACAGTACTTTATGAGAATATGAGATTAAAATTTTGGCAATTTTGAAAGGTTATTATTGGTAAGGTGGATGTGCATATGTATGAAGAGTGTCTTTATAAAATGATGAACATTTAGAATTAGTTACTAATCTCGACTTTCCTCATGTGAAGTATAAGATGGGGTAATTAGGAAATCCATAACTTCAGAATGACTCGGCATCTTTATATGTTACGGTGTTCAAACTTCCCCTCCCCTCCCCTCCTGTGTCAGGATGGGTGCAGTATTCTTGGTGTGTACTGTCATGAAATACCACTTTTATGGTATTAGATCATGTAGGTTTAGGAATTGTGAGTTCAATTTTTCCTGTGTCATTGATGAAATTAGGACGGTAGGTTAGTTCGGATATATTCCATGTAATTAACATTAACCTTTTTCATGAAATTATATTCACTCTACAACTATTAGGAATAGGAAAGCAGCTAGCCCTGCCCTGATAAGGAATGATGTGATGTAAACTTAAATGGGGTGCCTGATGTTACTGAAACAAGTTTTTCCATTGGTTCTGTCATGAAAATCCATGCTTTTTAAGATATAAAAAGTATTGGGGCCTGCTTATCAACTCTCAAGAGATAATTAAGTGCACCAAGTGCAGTGAAAACATGTCTTCTTATCATTAAGAAAGTATAGTCTTATCTTATGAGACTGATAGCCACAATTATCTGTGTAAAATTACCTTACCAATTTTTAATAAAACCATGTAGAAATTTTGTATACACAACAGATTATGTACAAACATATTTCAAATGCAATAAAGTCTTAAAAATAGTCATACACAAATCCGTTAGTGTCACCCAACAAATGCATTGCTGTTAAGAGATAAATCTGTTATTTATATAACATTCTTCTTTCTTCAGAAATGGAAATGCTACAGCATCTTATTATCAAACAGTTCACGCTATAAAATCATTAGTGCGTGTCCTTTTCACCAAAAGTGGAAGAGGTTTTATGAGTCATAAGTGTCTGTAAATCATTTTGTGATTGCTTGGCAAAGGATGAGTAGCATAATATTTTCAGTGTGATCAACATTCAGACGCAGATTATAGTCATGGCAGTACTGTTTATAATTTGCCTTGCATGTCTGCCCCCCAAAGGGTTACATTGTGTTTTGCATTTTACAGTGTTTTTAATTCCTTTTATTTCATTTCACCTAATTGTCTAACTTCTGACTTTTTTTTGCTCCAATTGTCACTCTTACAATAAATCTGTTATGCCATTTTAGCAAAAGTCTAGAAATCAATTTGGTTTGGTTAAACTATTGTACAGTATAATAATCACATAAAAAATTTAAACTATGTAAAAATTCTGAATGAGAAATGTTATATTTTTGTAGGCAATGTTTTTTCTGTTAGATGTGGCATGTGGCAAGTGAGAAAATAATTAGAAATTAGGTGTGGTTTCATATATGCCCACTGGCAAAAAATTCCCATTTTAAAAGAAAAATAAACAATGAAAGGAAGGTACATCAACATCACTGAATCATTGATAACATAAAGAATAGTGTGTGACACTTTGTTATTGGAAAAAGACAATTGGGGCATTAGTAATGAAGTAAGGTCAGTTAAAACAGTTTTGGTGACAGTCACCAAACATCAGGTTTCAAATAAAGTGTACATATATCTTGTACTGTATAATATATAATAATACACTAAAGAAAATAAACTACACTAGTAAACACACTGTAAAGGTACCTATCTTTTTGCTGCTGTGGCCCTAAACTTTTAGAGCTGCTGTTCCCTAATATGTAAGGATACTTCTTCCTCTGAAATGTCATAATACTCTCATGTCCTTTATATACCTTAGGCTACTATTTTGCCAAGTTGAAGTGCATGAAATTATTCTACAACATTGTAGTATAATAAGTAACACTTCAATATTACACGCATCACTGCTGGAAAAGTATGAAAGAGAAAAATCTGTTACCTGTTACAACTTTAATAATGTTGTTGCATAGAAGTTAGGGGTTAATTGCATTATTAATAATGTAAAATAGAATCGTATTATGCTTGGAGATTGATATACTGTACAGTATATGTGTACGGTATGCTTATATATTGTTAACACCGTTATGTACCCTTAGAAACTTATTTATGGGCTTTCACCTTCATTCATTAACTTTCGTTGACTTGTTAAGGGCAAAAGTAATTTATCTCTCTGTTTCCTACAGCATTCTGAAAATATTTAAGAACCATCCAATTTAGTTAGAAAATTTTATATACACATTGTACATATTGCTCCCAAGATATTTTTTTAACTCCAGTTTGAAGTGTTATTGAACATCTGCAATGAATTTGAAAATATTTTTTGAAATACTTATAGTTGTGAATAAAGTTGATTTATTTGGATATTAAAAAGTGCATTTTAATGTTGAATTATTTGGTTTGCAGCTTTGATAATGGCAGATCACTATTACATAGGCGTAGATGTGGGAACAGGAAGCGTTCGTGCAGCCTTAGTCACCAAAGATGGTACCCTTGTGAAGACAGAAACAA
Source organism: Macrobrachium rosenbergii (assembly GCF_040412425.1). NCBI lineage: Eukaryota > Metazoa > Arthropoda > Malacostraca > Decapoda > Palaemonidae > Macrobrachium > Macrobrachium rosenbergii. Next base: position 24,845,864 of record NC_089799.1, on the reverse strand, counting down.
AATCTATATCTATTCATTCTCCTAAGACAGATTTTTATGAGCAGGATTCAGAAGAAATATGGGAAGCAGTTTGTTACTGTGTGAAGGTATGTCCTCCTCCTTGTTAACCTCAAATTGATGCATTAGAATTGGAAATTAGTACATTGCTGGTGAAATGATGTTTGCACCTTTCTATAAGATCATGAAGTATTCACTAAGGTCAAGAAAGAAAACAGACTTTAACAGAAGAGGATATGTATGCTTAAATAACTAATAAGAATTTTTTTCAACCCTTCCTGTTTTCCCAAAATTCAGCAAACTGGCCTATGGATTTTGAGCTAGGAGTTAATTAAAAATTGTTGAAAAATCATAAAAGCACACCAGAAAAACCATATATTAATAGGAATGCAGTCTTAATCCAATCTTCCCTTGCGTAACCTAACATAAGGTGTGCTATACCCACTGACCTTGCCAGCTTACCCTGACCCTGAGTGTGGAAGTTCAGCAGATATGCAAGAATGCATCCTATATGTTAGGGTTTTGACTATCCTGGCAGTGTTCCCCTCTTGGAAAATTAAGAAGAATGGCTCATATGTAAGCCCAGTAGTATGGAAGGAATTGGTTTGAGAGAGGCATAAGTGAAAATAACAGAAATGAGGCAGCTATCAGAAGACCGAAAGAGGGGAAGACATTTTGTAAGAGTAATCCAAAGGACTTGAGATGAAGAAAAGCTCAATTGTGTTGAATGTGTCTCCAAGGTGATCAAAAATATATTTGTTCCAACATGATATACAAACCATCAGTCCTTATTTGATATTTATTAATAAAAACCCACGATTTGTCTTGGGTTTGATGGCTAAGGGCGTATTTAGAGGGGCGTAACCAAGTGGTGGTGTTTCTCTTCCAGTAGCCCTTTATTTGGATATTGAAGGTGTTCCCCCTGGATATTAGATTGAAACATAATATCTTTGCTCCCCTACATTATTTGGGACATAAAAAGTTTGCTCCCCTTCTTGGGCGTCCCCCCCCGTGTACAAAGGCATGACTACTTCCTTTCTACTTGTGCTGAGTGTTGTTTTCGCCGCATGCGCTTTGGAGAGTTGCAGGGGGAGGTTGCGGGTGTCATCAGTAAGTTTCACTCCGACGGCAGCCTTGATAGCCTCCTCTCCTTCTCTCTCCATGTAGGTTCTTCCTTATCTCTCCTTCAGGAGAGATCTCTCTCCTTTGCCCTCTTCGCTCACTCGTCGGGCGAAGACCGCGAGGGGGGGGGGGGGGACCGGTCAGGCGACTTCTCAGGGGCCTCCTCTCGCTACGTAGGGCAGTTCCCCTTGGAGCAAGAGGAGTCTCCCTCTACTAATCATCTTTGCTTTTTCTTTCAGGTTGACAGTGAGCATCGTAGGCACAGCAGTAGTTGGCTGGATAACTCAGCTGGGACATCTTTGCATGAAGGGGTCCCGACATTCATACAGTGCTGCTTCGGGATCAACCACAGTACCTGGTTGGAATGGCATAATTCCATGTCAGGATTGTTCCAACTCTGTTCCCACCGATGTGGATGATTGCTGTCATTACTGGCCTTCATGTATGCTGTGGCACTGCCTCTGGCGTATCTGTGTCCATCTGCTCCTGCTGTTTCCTGTGTTATGCTCCTATTGACTCGGTGACAGTCTCTGGGCGGCTCTTCCTGTCTCCTGCCACAGCCATCCTGATCGTTCCTGTCGCTGCTGGCGACATTCATGTGACATTCCTGGCCGTTGCTGTAGCTCCTGCTTTCCGAACCGCTTCCGTAGCTTCTGCATCAGCTGTCCTGATCGTTCCTGCTGCTTCTCCTGGTGGTCGTGCCCTGGGCCACTTCTGTTGTGATCCTGCCTAGCTGTCTTGGAGGTTACGATGTTTTGTGTCCACCTTCCTGTAGAAGATGTCGGAGTGAAGGTGAAGGAAGTCACCCTGTGGAAGTAGCCGCCGTCTTCTTCAATTTATCTTCGATATCATCTTCTTTATGCCTCTTCCCTTCCTTTCCCAAGGTTCGAGGGGGTCCTTGGAACCGGATAGACCCCCATCAGCCAAAGGAGAGGAAGGCTGCTTCTTCTTCCCCTTGATGTCCTTGGATGTCTAGGGACTGCCTCCTTCCGAGGAGGCAATGGGTCTCTTGTTGGCTCTTCCCTACCCTCGGGTTCGGGAACCGATTCGCATACCCCTGGGTTTTGTGTTTCGAGAGCCGTGGGCATGCAGACCTCAGTTTGCGTTCCTGTTCCCAGTTTTAGAGGTTATGCCTCTAAGACAGATGCTGCTCTGGCTGCTCATTCGCGAGCCGCTCTGAGTGCTCGAGATCCTGTGGAATATCGAGTATCCCGATCTGGTCTGGAGAGTACTCTCCCATTTCGGAGCAGGGCGAGAGAAAGGGCCAAGGCATCCAGGTGTCTCAGCTCTTCCTGCCAGTACTACAAGCACTCCCCGACTGCTCACCAGTGCTCGGTCGGGTTCCCAGCCTGGTGTCTCAATGCTATCGGTTCGAACACCATAAGAAGCAGGGAAGGGTTTCCCTTCGGGAGTCCTGCGGGACTCCTAAGGGACTGACTCTTCTGGGAGACAAGTTTCTCTCGTTGGCTCTTCCCGCCCTCAGGCAGGAACCGATTCGCATTCTCCTCTGGGGTCTAGCATTTCGGGGCCTGCGAGAGCGCAGCCTTGGGAGGCCGCACCCTTGTTGCCAGTATTTGTGTCTATGACTGGTTCTGTGCCTGGCTTTTTTCAGTTTCTCAGGAAACCGAAAGCAGCCTCTCCCGATTTTTGCTAGTCTCGTAGGTCACTCAAATTCTGTGAATCACAAGCGCTCTCTTGGCGAGAGGCACAGGGCGAAAGAAAGTGCCAAGACGCCCAGGTGTCTCGGTCATGCCCGCCAGCTGTTTTGGTTGCTTAGCTGGGTTTCATCCTCGTATCTTGAACTTAGGGTTCAAGCATGCAGGATAGCAGGCACAGAATTCCCCTTTAAACCTTCTTCTCAAGGGGCCTCCGTCCTGTCCAGTTCCGATTGCATTCGCGCTATCGGCTTGGCTCGGCTTGCTCGTAAGACTGACTCGGCCCAGCTCGCCCCACCTGCCTCCCAGTCCACCACACACCACCCAGTCTGAATCACGTTCGCGTGGTTGGCTCGGCTCGGCCCCTCTTGGTTTTTCCGAATCAGGTTCCCGGCACTTTTCAAGTGAACTTTCTGCTTCTCAAGAAAGCTCTCTTCTTCCCTTGTCTGGCAATAATCTCCTTCAGTTCATTATCACTCATGGTCCGCCTCTCCTGGTGGTCTTACTGGCAGGAGAGGTAGGGGTACTCTTTCTTTTCACCTGTTCTCTTTTCCTCTCAGTTGTTCCTAGAGACGCGAGACGGATAGAGAGAGCTCCGACGAATACATCTTCAAAGTTTGGCTGCCTGGCGTGCTTTGGGTGTCGGTTTCCTGATTGTCTCGTAGTACTACCAGGTAGCCTAGGAGGGTTTCTTGGGAGCTGTCAAGGTCTTCCTCCAAGGAGAGTTGTACAGGAGTTTCATGCTTCGGAAGTAGCGAGGGTCTTCCTCTTTAAGTTGTGATCGCCCTCGTTTCTCGGAGAGCTTCACGCCGATTCGTCAGCACGAGGATCCCCGGGACACGACCACGGCTCCCTCAATGAATAATCTTCATCACTCGCAACCTTTGCAGTTCCCGAAAGACCGAGAGCTTCGGGAGCCGCCACGGTCCTTGCTTGCAAGAGTGTTCTCAACCAGATGAATACTTTTCTTTGGACAAGGAGTTCATTCAGATCGAGACAACAAGCTCCTCCCCTGCCTCGACAGAGTACGAATCCTTCTTGCTTCGGAGGGTCTTGTTGACTGCAGATTGTTCTGACTCTGCTTCACCTGGACTGGGTTCTCTCTCTGCTTCTTGCCGTGAAGGGTATTCTCTTCTGCAACGGGAGGTGGTGATTTTGGAGGGCACCTGCTGGCGTCCTCTAGGCAGTCTCCTGATGGATCCACAATCCTTCACTTTTAGGCTCTCTCTCCTTGGATATGACCATTCCTGGAAAGAACCCTGCCTTCTGGAGATTGGTCCTGTTTTGGGGGTGGATCTTCCTATACCAGACAGCAATCTGTGGGCAATTCTGGTGCTAAGAAGAAGGAATTTGTCCTAATTCAGATCTTTGGTTTCGTAAGTCCTGAGTTGGCTAGACTCTTAGGAATGAACCTTTACTGGGTTCTGCCTTTCTCTTTCAGAGATTTGCCAGATACCGCGGTAATCATGGTTCGTACCCGGGCACTGTCTTGTCCTTTGGACAGTGGCCAAGACCTTTGGGTCTTAGTCATCTCGGCTCGACCTTGAGTTCAAGCCAGCCCCCCTTCAACTCCTAAGAAGCCCCAGGCTTCAGGAGAAGATCGCGAAACACATAGCCTTCTTCTTCCCTTCTGGGAAAGTGCGCATAACTGTGTCTCATTTCACCCTCTTTTCCATAAGGGAGGAGGGCGGAAGGGAAGAGAGAAAGAAGTATCAACTGTGCAGAAGTTCTCTACTGCAGATCAGATGCCTGGATGAAGTGATACTTATCAAGTCTCTGGAGCTGGCAGTGACATTGCCGAGACCTGGGAATGGATTCCTTCAGGAGAAGTATCTATTTCCCTTGGGTCTTGACAATTCTTTTCATCAAACTTCCATCTCCGCTTCCTCTCCTGTGCTCCCAATTCGGGAAATGCCAGTCTGGCTAGAGCTAATCACCTTGGTATCCTGTCATCTTGCAGAAGCTTTTCCATGGTGGAGAATGGAGGTTTGCTTCCATTCCTCCATCCTTCTTTCCTCTTCAAAATATGAGGAAAGAGTCAGGCTAATGCTTGATTGAAGGAACCTTCGAATGTGCTTGCATATTCCCCTCACATCGTGTGTCTACTTCCGGATTCACCGATTGAGGAATAGGCGCACACCTGTAAGACTTTGTCTTGAAGGTGTGTGTGACTGAGACGATTAGTACCTTCTCATCAACATCCTGGACTCAAGGCAGCCTTTTGGCCTTCCGAGAATTCAGGATGAGTTTTGCGACACTCAGTGGTTTCGTTGAACAGCAAAACCACTAGGGGTTCACAACCATTGCTCACCCCGCGTCACAGACAAATGCTGGAAGACTTTGCCTTTCTCCCGACCTGATAGCTCTGCTTCCGAGGCATCAAGAAGAGTTCTGCTTGGCCCAACCTCCTGTAGCAGCTGCACAAAAAGCAGTTCTTCAGGCAATACATCCCTGTGTGTTCAGGACTGGGAAACCTTCCAACTTTCCTTGCAAGCATAAGCTTTCTCGCCAAGCGGCAGCAGATATAGCTGGGTATCTCTTGAAGTCCTCTACAACACTGTCCCAGGGACTGGACCCATCTTTGCTGGTTGGTGTTGTTGACGGAACTTCTTCTTTGATCAGAGTCACTCTTCAAGTCTGGACTTCCTCATCTTCTCTGCTGAAGGTTGCTTCTCTCCCTTTCATTTGTGAAGAATGTAGGCCCTTGCAACCTAGTCTTCTATCTGAAGTAGCCTTCTTCTCCCCAGTCAAGATTTAGCTACGGATGAGAAGCTTCTTTGGTCTTGCTGTCCCAGGGAACTGTTCCCTGATGGCATGTGACTCTCGTTTAGGGTTCCTGTCCCATGCTCTGCACGTGTCCTTACAAGAGTCGTCGGACAGAGATGTGCCCTCTAGGGCCATCCCTCATCTCGCACCGCCTTTGGCGTAGAGGATGGAAGAACAGGTGAAGGGAATCAATACCTCGACTCCTTCTCGGATGTTGTCAGTGGACTCCGAATCCATTGGCATCAGTTGTCGGGTTCGAGTCTTTCTTGTTCCCTTCCTCCTTGGACTTTGTATCGATGATCCAGATCAGTCGTTACTTTGTCTTATTAGGGAGCTGTGGTACTTTCCAAAAAGGCTCGACATTCCTAACCTGGATGTCATCGACATTTTTGCTAGTACTATCTCTCCCAAGGAAGAAGTTTCTAAGGACACATCTTTCTCCTGGCTTCGTGAAGTGATCAAAGGAGGTGCTCGGGAGCTGGCGACAATGATACTGGTACTTTCCACTCGAGAGCTCAAGAAGTCAATGTCTTGGTCCATCCCTCGCATTCCAGAAGTTTCTGTCTGTCTGGAAGCAAGATGTGGTCTCATAGACCACACTCTTGTCTTCCTGTGGTCTTGCCCACAGACCCTTGGAACCTTTTTTTCCTTGGCCCTGTGGTAGCTGCTCAACACGTGTTTTGTTACCCGGTTCCTTCAAGAGGACTAGTAGCATCTCACCTAAGGTGTTGGTTCTGGAAGTGAGAAGGATTCCGAGAATGACTGGCCTCTCCTCCTCCTCCTTCCCCGTCCTCCTACTTCTCCTCCTTTGAGATGAGAATAGGACTCGAACCAATACTTGCTGGATCTGGTGTCTAATGCAGTAAGACTACCCATCGAGCACCCATTCTATTTTTCTTCTAGAATCATAGAAGCAATTCCGCTCCTTCCTCTAGCAAGGGGAGGAAGGAGAGACTAGCAATAAGGAACCCCATCTTGGGTTTTCCTTACTGCCTCCAACTCTTAGATTCTTCCTAGCCTATTTCGTATGAGTTACGTTTCCTCACTCATGCAAAAAGGTCCAGTTCTGACATTTGATCTTGCAGTTCCTACACTCCGATCAATATGTCAGGGGCATGGTACTCCTCCTCGCTCTTTCGACCAGGAGTAGTCCATGTGTGCAGAACGACAGTCAGTTCAAGAGACTCGCTCAGATTCCTCCCTCCAACCAGTGAGTCTTCCTAATGTAAAGGACCGGTGGTTTGTATATTGTGTCGGAACAAATCACAGTTTTTAAAAGTAAATTGTATTTTTCCTAACTGTACAAACCTGAGGTCCTTTACATTACATTTTATGCCCGCCTCATGCCACCCCTCAATCTGAACTTTGGCCAAAAGGCAAACTGGATGTTTACATCCAGGCAGTATTTCTGCCTACCTGATGGTAGTTACTGCCTAACCACCTTGCTCAAGAGTTTAATGGCCGTGTCCAGCTTCGCCCTAAGTAATTCGTAATGTAAAGGACCTCAGGTTTGTATAGTTAGGAAAAATACAATTTACTTTTAAAAATTGTGATATTGATTGCCAAATCATTTTTTCCATTATGTAGTAGCAGAAAAGTCAAGTACCTCAGTCCTCCTCCTTAACGTAGATGAAAAGGATACCCACTGTTAGGTGTACAATGAAGTTTCCTAGATAGGGAACCTCAGCATGTTAGTGAGTCAGTAGCAGAATCTCACAGTGAAAAGTAAGATCTTGAAATCAGGTGAACTTTATTAAAAAAAGATAATACAGTAATAGAAGTTTGAGGAAGAATTTTATGCCAGGTGGCATCATACAGAGAGGTGGAAGTGTATGCATGTATGTTAATAATACAGAAAGCACATACTCAACATCTAGGATTGGAGTGTGAATGAAGGTTGTCATGATGGATCTAAAGAAGGTTGAGAGGAGGCACCTCTAAAAGGCTTTTTGTTTTGGAGAAGAGGAGACAGTTTAGGGAAGCAGAGGCTAAGTAATATTCAACCAAGGGACAGTTAGAGTCCAGATTCCATATTTTAGTGTAGTGAACAAAAAACTGGGAGGTCTGCTGCAAGTTAGAAGAACTGCTGTATAACTAATACTTAGGGAGCCCACCTTCTTATCATTGGAAAAGTCTCCTCACAGAATATAAGTGCATCAGGATACAAGGTGCTGCAGACCATATGTAAAATGGGATTCTTCATAAACATTGTAGGAGAAGAGAAATGTGATAGTCAGAGGTACGTATGGTTTATTCAGTTTTGTTTGATGTGTAGGAACATAACATGGTGACTGAACCCTATGTTTTTTCATACATTCTTTAACACCTTTTAATGTTTAGCAGAGTAATAGTTGAAAGAATCTGCATAGAGAATGCTGCTCATTTACAAGTCATGTGAAAGGGTAATAATAGTTATTTAAAGAGTTCAGTAGAAAGTGATCAATTTTGACTTCTAAAAGTGATTTGATTATATCATGCTAGTATAATTTTTCACATTAATAAAGGTTTGCATATCACATTTTCGTACAATAATCATCCCCTCAGCATACCATATCCCAAATTATCAAAATTCTTTACTCATCAGCTACATTATTATGATGGGTTTTTAAAGCTTGTGTACCTATTTGGAGGTAAATCCATTGAACTGAATAATAATTGTTGAGTTTAAGTAAGCTTAGCCTAGAAATTATATGGCATTACTGTTGACTCAGAGAGCTTTGATGTTCAAGATTAGTTTACATTATGTACTACTGTATAAGGCTTTGGCTGCCCTGATCTACTCTCACTCTTGGTGTATTGAAGGAGATATTCTTTGATCTCTGAGTTAGAGAACTCTTGTCCTTCCAGTCACTAATCCAAGATGCTTCATGTGCCTCTGATGCAACAGTTGAAGTACTATAACACAAAAGAATCTTTGCTTGGAATAGCTTCTTGCAGAAGGGATCTTGGTTATAAACCTTTGGACTAACTTGTCATGAATTGACAAGGTACGATTTATGGTCTCTTTTCAAGACAAGTTTTGATGAAGATCATTCTTTTCAGAACTGTTTTGTTCTGAGTACCTCCTTACTTTTTGAGGAACAAGGTCAGAGCAGTAGTGGATAAATGGGAAACCAAGACTCAGGACTCCATTATTCACAGTGCAGTTACCCTTGTCTTAAAGTGACATGGTACTGATGGTTTCTTTTCAAGACAAGTTTTGACAAAGATCATTCTCTTTTTTCCAAACAGGTCAGTTCTAAGTACTTCCTCATCTTGAAGAGCAAGGTTGAAAGCAGTAATGGAGAAACTGGGCACTGAGACCCAGGACTTTATTATTCATAGTGCAATTTTGTTCAAAGCCCCTTTATGATTTGTAAAGAGGACTGCAGCCAAGACTTCGGTTATTGTTCCAACATCAACATCAAACTCAGGTAGAGACCATTCTTTTGCCATTAGCACTGACAGGTACTGGAAGTGAGTTTCCTAGAATGAAGTGTCATTTTGGCTCCATGTGGTCATTGTATAAAAGTAGTCAGGCAAGGGAGAGAGCCCTGCCCTGGAAAAGGGCCCACAAAGTCAGGGGTTTTGCTTTATCACTGGCATTCAAGACAATTCCTTGGTGTTAGAGGCATTAAGGGTGATTTCCTGCTAACACAAGCCTACCTTTGCCTCTTTCTGATTCATTGATATTGCCCAAAAGTCCTTGGTTACTTTTTCACTAGGACTTATGGTGGCTGTTCTACATGTGGTTAACTGCTTGAGCTTAGCTAGGACAGAACAGCATTGTGCATAAGGTGTTTGGTGGTGAAAGGTTGGATGGTAGAGCTTTAGTACCTGGAGTCCGGTGTGGTAATATTGCTCCCTACTGAGCTGGCCTTTCCATTACACAGGAAACTGAGGTTCTAATTTTTCAAAGATCAAAGCTACAATGCAGCCAGACTCTGGCATAGGATTGTCAGCCTCAGCATCATGTATCACAGGCTGAACAGCTAGATACAGTATGTCCTCAGGAACTTGGAACTGGAACGCCAGGCACTGCGGTGATGGACAATGATGACATCAAGGATGATCAGGAGTTACCCTTCGCATGCTCGTGTACTTGACTGAGAAGTTGACAATACCTCCCACCAAGGAACTGAGTTTTCATTTGTAGATATACAAATCTGAAGTCTACCATAATCCCACCTCTAACCAACCATGTATTTGTCCTTGTTGCTGAAGGAAAAGTGATGCCAACAGTCGAGTGAGTGGCTAGTACCCCAATCCCCCTGACATGCTTGTTACTATTTAACTACTTTTCTCATCTTTTTTTCTAGAAAAACTGCAAATTAACTTGAATTGCAATATTTGTTTTCTTATCATAAGGCCAGACCCCCTAAGCATCCAGTTAGCTGAGGGCAGCTGTATGCAAATATGTTACTAAAAGTGGGTTATTTGAATCATCCATTTATTTAAATCCCATGAATGTAAGATTTATTAGTATTTCCAAAAATGGCTCTCCATTTTACATCCTTTTATTCTTTTGTCTTTACAGGAAATAACATCAGATCTGCCAGAGAAGAGTAAAGTCCATGGAATTGGGTTCGATGCAACCTGTTCTCTTGTTGTATTAGATCAGAATCTGAAACCTGTCACTGTTAACCAAGATACAGGTAGGAATATCTCCTAAAAGTAATCTAAATATTATTACAAATACTGTTGTGTTTTCTTATAAACATCATTTGTTCTGATGGGAATACAAGACTATGCTTTCATAAACAAAGTTTCTCAGGCAAGGTGTGTTTCTGCTGTCATTGACTGAAAACCGAATCCTATTGCCTAGACCTGTGGCTTCTTACAACCTCAGGCAGCCTAGCTCATCCAGTTTGTTCTCAGCTGTCTGTGCTTCCGGTTGGCATTGACTGTCTCCCATTTTTGTTGCTGAGATTTCCTTTGGGCACGTTAAATGTGCAGGAATTTCGTAGTGTTCCTTATTATCTCTGCTTGCTGTGCTTGCGAGTTACCCCCAGTAGCCAGATATCGTTCTTGCTGTGAATGTAATGCATTTTTTGTGGGGCAAGAGGTCTTATCAGTGTTTTCTCTTTGTCTATGGTGTGCGAGTCACCTGGCTGACCTCTCTTTTACTGTTAGTGTTGTGCATCCTATACATGCCTTATGTGTATGAGTTGGCTAGGATGGAGGATAGTTAGCTCAAATTTTGTGTAGGGAAAGAGAAACCATCCAGCAAATTTATGCCCCCTTAGTGTTGATCTGCACTGTGTGCTTCTCACGCAGGGGAGAAGAGTGCACAAGAGATGATGGATGCAGAAATGGTTTAGACTGGCAGGAGTTGCTGTTGGCCCTTCATGAAAAGAATAGACAAGTGAAACTGGTTATGTCTTCTAGGGAGGCTACAATGAGCTCTTCATCAGTTCCTCCTCCCATCCCAGCTTTCCTTAGGCTCTTCCTCCTGCCACGCCTCCTACAACTACATCTCTCCTCCTTTGTCAGGATCTGGTGAACCCACTCTTGGAGAGACAATCCAGCTTGTGCTGGCCAGACAGGGCCAATCAGGCCAGCTTTCTTCGATCCTAGTTTTGGGCAACTGAAACTTGCTGCCACCAGAAGATTCGTCCCACTCGACAACAGCAGCGAGAAGTGTGAAACAAAGGATGTATCAGTGTCGAAGAAGAGATAGAGATCCAACCCCATGATTTCCCTCTCTCCCCCTTTGAAGGACCAGTGACTGGGGAGGGGGTGATATGCAGCAGTGTTGGAGTTGGGACGTAGGGAGAGGTCACTGTATGTTGCCTCTGTTGCCTCATCAGTTGTCTCCTTGGTGTCCCACCAGCTGCTTTGGAACAGCTCAATGTTCAGGAGGAGTCAGACAGTGGACCAAAGTCAATGGGACAGGAGCACATCAAGGGACAGAGCAGACAGCAGAAGAAGATCCTGCTTCCCTAGGGAACTGGGTCAGGAACGTTGGAGCACCCCTTCAGGTTGCCCCCACAGAGATTGCAGATGCTGCCTCTCCAGGGTGAGGTCCAGTAACAGAGCCTGCGACCCTGATCGGAGAGGTAGGACAGACTCCAAGCCCCCATCAAGCAAGTTTTCTCCTCGCTATGCTTCCCTCTGTTAAGAATGTCAGAACTCCCCACCAAACCCCAACCACAGCAGTCCATGGCTTATCCCAGCAGCATCCGTGTGCAAAAAAGCATATAACAAAAAAGACTGTCCTGAGGAAGAGATTAGGGGAAAGTTCTTGGAGCACGATACTGCCCATACTAATGTGACAAAAATCTATACTGATGGATCAAAGTCGGATAGTGGTGTTGGCTGTGCAGTTATCCTTGGTGATACAGCATATACAGCTAAACTACCTGACTTTGCATCCATATTCACAGCAGAACTAACAGCCATAGTCTCTGCCCTGGATATAGTTTTTTGAAAGTAGCGACACTAAGTCATCTACTGGACTCCAAAAGCACTTTTAGAAGCAATAAAAAAATTCAATAGCTTCCATCCATTAGTTCAAAAAGTTCAGGAATCGCTCTTCCATTTGTATTATCTGGGTAAATCTGTCTCTTTCTGTTGGGTCCCTTCTCAGGTGCTAGTGTCTATTCAGAAACAGCCTTTAGTAAAGTGCCTCATACAGACCTAAAAGGTCCTTTTTAGATCTTATATTTTAAACAAATGGCAAGAAAGATGGACTTCTTCTCTTGCCAATAATAGAAAGTATAGAAAATCAGAAATAGTATATTGTCGTGGCTTTCGTCTTTCCAGTCGGATAGACGAACAGAAATAGTTTTAAGCAGAATGAGGATTGGGCACACTTATTTGACCCATCAGTTTATTTTAGAAGGGGGCAGCCTCCCAGAGTGTGCTTGCGGTGGTGAGATGCTAACAGTGGAGCACATTCTGTTGCTTGCCCCAGATATTTTAACCAAAAGAGAGAGATATTTTAGAGGTAAATCCTCTATGATATTTTGGGAGATGAAGCAGATATTTCTGCTCTCATCCCCTTTTAAAGTCTATAAACATTTTTAATAAAATTTAATTATATTTTATTAATCACATCATAGATATATATATATATTTATTTATTAAGCATTTTCTTCATTAATTCATTCATTTATTATATTGTAATTTATCTATGAACCATCTTCATCATACACTCATTAACTCATTTTTCATAATATAATTTATTTAGTTTCCATTACGGCGCTGAATGGCTTCTTTGGCCCTAGTGCCTGGGCTTTTGCCCTAAAACTCATACATCCATCCATCCAACCACAGCAGATTCACATTCTCCCCTTTGCCAGTGCTACCGGAGTTCCACCCTGTGGATTGACATACAGAAGTATGGAGGGCAGGTTGGAGAAGGACCACGTAGAAGCCCTCCTCTTCCGGTAGAGAATCGTCCTTATTAACCACTCTGGAGGATTCAGTATGTGAGGCAGAGAGTAACAGAGTCGTAGACCCCAAAGGCCAGTAAGACCTTGTATACCTCAAGGCAGCTATCACTGATGACCCCATATGGCTTTCATGCTTCAAACAAATGGTATAAATGGTATGTTTGTTGAAGTAGTCGTTCCACCCCCAAGTGTTGCCCCTGTTCCAAGGCACTAGTTGCTGAGTTAGACAACATGGTGGCAGAACTGGAGAACCCCCTGGCCTCAGCCAGGTTGGAGAAACTTCTTCCCCTTCTGATGCCCCATCAGGCCAGAAAAGCCCACCACCCTTGTCTGGAATCAAGATTCAGCAATCTGTAGGCTGGGCCAACCCTCGAGAATTACCTTTATCTCTGGCCCTGTTAGCCAAGGTAAGGGTCATACTAGAAGAGCAAGCCTTAGAGGTTATTGGAGACAACTTTTCTGGCTTCTCTGGTCACTTCTTCATGGTGGAGAAGGTAGCAGGAGACTGCAGGCTGATAATTGGTCTGTTATCCATTCATGAGTACAACTTCATGATTTCCATAGACCTGAAGAATGTCTGGTTTCAGATACCTATCTATTATAACTCCAGCAAATACCTCCACTTCATATGTGAAGGAATTATCCATCAATTCAAAGCCATGTTCTTGGCCTGTTGACATCTCAACCCCCAACCCCCCACCCCAGGTATTTACTTAGGTGTACACTTTGTGTCAATTTGGGCCCACTCACTAGGGATTTGTTTGTTGCAGTTTAGTATTGTGATGTTTGGTTGATTGTGGTATCCTCAGATGTTTAGATACTTTAGGATTGAGATTGACATCTCACCTCTTTTCTTGATCTGGGGATTGTGGTGAATTGGAAGATGTCAGAACCTCTGCCCCAACAGCAGATAGAATACATGTCTATGCCAATAGGAAGCATTAAACTTCTACTCAGTAAATTCTTGTGTCAGCAGGTTCGAGGAGGTCATATGGCAGTTCCTGTTTTGGCAGAAACCATCAGCTGGGCTTTGGGAGGTTGTGCTCAGTCACCTGTGATCCATGGAGAAGTTTGTTTCTCACTGGGGCTACTTCACCTGCTCTCTCTTCAATGCTGCCTGAAACCTGTACCCCACAGACAGTGGGTGAAGCATGCTAGGGTTTCTTTTAAACTCCCCCTTGTCTGTTGCTTCTTCTATTTTTGAAGTTTTGAGGGAGGGATGGGATACTCATATGAAAGACCTAGTCACTTGGATTGTGCTGATCACAGACAATCTTCATATGCATATACTGTATCCAGATGGTGACTGAATTAACTATGCTTTCAGTTTTTGCATTATCATGCACAGACTGTCCATACAAGCAGAGGTCTCATAGTTCTCAGATACAGTAATACCTTTAGTTCATGCAAGCAGAGAACCAACTTTAAAGTACTAAAACAATACTTCCCACCTGATAATTGAATCTCTGTAAAAGGTGAAGGTTTGTGTACTTCTTCAGAACAAACTGCAAATTTTCTTGAAGTAATTTAATGTTACGTAGATATATAAACATTTGTCTCATAGCTAATGTCTTGCCTCTAACCATGCCTACATTTGTCGGTGAATGATGCATTCCTGTAGCTGCTTTGTTGACAAACTTGTGAAGATACTACTATATTTAAGAAGCTTTGTTTATTTAGGAAGAATGCATTTTATTTTGGAAACGTAGCTTTTGTTCTAAACAAGTGTTAAAATTTGATACTGTATCTGTAATTCATTGGTTTGTATGCTATAAAAATTAAACCTGTTCTTAGTTACTTGTAGCAATATACTATTTTGTATAATTTATGAATGCTTTTTTTGTACAGTTAGTTGGAAATATACATACACCATGGTTTTACCTATAGCTATTGGTCACAATGTACTTTTGGTACCTTGAAATGACAGCTCAGCACCATACATTTATGATAGAATATTTTTAGATTCAAAGTGCAGTAATCTTTCTTGTCTTTAAAGAGATGTTTATCGCATCGTTGAGAATAAACAAAAATGATAAAATTTAGGATGAAATTTGCCAAATAACATTGTCCTATGACAAGCAGACCTATCAAACTGTTCAACATGAAAGGTGCTTCAATATTCAGCTGAATTATGTTATCTTTGCTGTAAAGTTGCTTTTAGTCTATTGACAGCCATTAATAAAAAATTATAATTTAGTAACTAGACAAATGCCTTCCAGGTGAAGACCGACTTAATATCATTATGTGGATGGATCACAGAGCCAAAGAAGAAGCAGATAGAATCAATTCCCAAGAACACAAGTCAGTAGTTTAAAGTGTACTTTATTTTCAGTAGTTTGTTATAAACTTTAAGGCATAAGATTTCTCTCCAAAACTCAAGATTTTAAATTTTTGTGAAACATTTAATTTTCTACAGCCCATTTTTATCTATTGTGTATTAAAAATTTACCACATTACCAACTTTACTGTGGTTACAAAGAAGGTTCTTTGTTTGAAACAAATGCGTATCAAGGCTTTTATAACTTGTAAAAGGAAGAAGACAAGATACTGTGTTATGATATTATTTGATGGCATGGCATTTGAGATTTTTAACTTAGAAGATATGTTTTTGATTAAGACATCCCAGTTTCATTGTTGAAGTTTTTGAGGAAAAAAAATATGGGTGTTTCTGTATTAAGGCTTATATACGACTGTACTAGCTTAATGGGAAAATGTCCTGTTTTTTAGAATTTTGAGAGCAAATAACACCAATTATGCTTTTGAAATGGTTGCTAAATTCCATTTTTGCTACCCAGTAATACACATCTACAAGTCTGTATTAAGTCATTGCACTAGACAGACTTATGTTTCATCTCAAATTGGTGAATGCAAAACCATATATGTGTACTATTTCTTTTGCTTTAGCTGGTATTTACTTACCACTTGCAAGATAGCTATGCTTAACTTCTTTAGTATACAGTATTACACGTTTTTCTGTCTTTAGTCCTAAAGAAAAAATTGTAATTCCATAAAAGCTTACAAGGTAGGTAGGTAGTCTTAATTTTTATACATTCACAAGTCATCATATGAATAACGTGGGATATTACACCTCATCGTTGTTTGTTTTAACATCATTGGCTTTATCGAAAAAGGCAAGCACCTGGGCTAGACAAATATTCATTAATAATCTCATCCCCAGACATTCCACAATTTCTTGACCATCGTACACAAATTTGAATGATTCACAGTAGTTTGGAAACTGCATGTCAAGTATGTATTATATTTCTTATTTGATGCATTACTGCTTTTGCAAAATTTGATTATTTTTCATGTACATGTTCGTCTTTAAAGCAGACGTTTAGTAGTTCTTATATACAGGCAGTCCCCAGTTATCAGCAGGGTTCCGTTTCTGAGGGTGTGATGGTAACTGAAAATTGCCGCTAATCGAAAATCAGCGATTTTCGGGGGTTATCGGTGCCGAAAAGCACTGATTTTCGGTTGTCGGCGCCTCTGTTAGGTATGTATCGGCGCCAATACCCAATTATCGCGGCGATAAGCGGAAATCGGTGATTTTCGGCGCCGAAAATTGCCGATTTTCTTCGCTAGACAAGCCCCATAAAACCGGATCACTGTTAACCGAGCCCGCCGTTAACCGGGGACTGCCTGTACCTAAGTATTACCTTCTATACTTTCTCTCCTTGTATTTAGCACATAAAGTTAGCACAGTCCACCAGTTAAGAAAAGTGTAATTGTTTTAATCCAGTGAAGATGAGTAATGTAAATATTTGAATAATGGTAGGGAAGAGTAGGGAGGTGGTGGAGATACTGGCAAAATGAGTCCTAAAGGTACAGTGTGTTGTGTACAAGAGGTTAGATACAAAGGAACAAGAGCAAAAGAAAATAGCTGGTGACATAGAGATGTACAGTAATAAATTTTAGGTTAAATGGTAATGAAACAAGACAAAACAGAAGCCAGTGTGCTGGTTAAAGATGAGTGGATAAAAGGATAATGAAAAATTAAAAGATTTTAGGAAAGAAAAAATACATCGATTCTCATTAGATGTACCAAGAAAAGAAGAAAAGAGAATTTGGAAAACAGTATCAAGTGTAGATCTAATGGGCATGGTAGATTTGAATAAGTGAAGAGTTACAGCTTCAGAGAGAGAAAACCAAGAGGGAACTGCTGTCCATGAATCTTTAGCCACGGCTTAGTGGTGGCCTGTTCTATATCGTTGCCAGATGCATGATTATGGCTAACTTTACCCTTAAATAAAATAAAACTACTAAGGCTAGAGGGCTGCAATTTATGTTCGATGAATTTGGGGGGGTGGATGATCAACATACCAATTTGCAGCCCTCTAGCCTCAGTAGTTTTTAAGATCTGAGGGTGGACAGAAAAAAGTGCAGACAGAATAAAATGCGGATGGATAGACAAAGCCGGCACAGTAGTTTTTTTTACAGAAAATTAAAAGTGAAAAATTAAATGTAGTTCCCTAGCTATATGAATCAAATGCTTTACATCATGACTATATATAACTGAAAAAATAGGGTTGCTTTCCATGTGTTTGCCTTTTCTTTATCATTTGTAAACATTTGCCTTTCTGATGGCAAAATATTATCTTCATTTTGGACTGGTTTACTCATACTGCCAAAGCACGAATGAAGGTACTGTCATGTATATGCTTATCTGGGGGACCATGATGAGGGCCTGACCCCAGGATGGATGATGCCAAGTTTAAATGTGGTGTTACACCAGAAAAATGGATACAGCTTCCTTTTAAATATTTTGTTATTTTGTAATTTTCAAAATAACAGTTCCGCGAGTCCGATGTAATTTACAAAAGTAGGTTTTTGGTTATAATAGCAATCATTCTGTTTTTCCAGAGTTCTGAAATATGTTGGTAGCCGTATTTCCCTGGAAATGCAAATTCCCAAGTTAATGTGGTTGAAGAAGCACATGCCAAAGACATGGAGCCGAGCAGCATATTTTTTGGATTTGCCTGATTTCTTGACAATGAAAGCATCAGGGAAATTTTCAAGGTAGGTTAACCATTATTTATGAAATTATTCTTGCTGTTTAGTCAGATGGCTGTTAGTTTTATTTATCATCAAGTTTATTAAATGTTCATTAAATGATGCCCAAAGTTTGTGGAGCTTACTTTATTGTTTTCCAAAGATTAATTTTCTCCAGAAATTTACACTCCTTCCCATCTCATCTGAAACCCTGTTATTTACTATTAAAATTGTTAGTGCCTTTGTATACAGCCTTTTTTTTTCTAAAGATGTGACTGCTTTAACCCCCAACTATTGTCTGCTGCTCTTCTACTCTATCCAGTGTTCAGCTTCTAAAATACTTGATATCTCACAAACTTCTTACTGATCCATAGTGTAAAAAGGATTATTCAAATGAACATCAACTGGTGATCCATATACATTCTCACTCCTGTCTATTCATCTTCTCTTTGAAATTTCTTCTCTGGAAATTCTAGGTTTTTACAAAATATGACATGAGGCTCTCTAACTCAAACTCTTTACTGATTTTGTCTCTTCTTTTTGTAAACTCATTCCATGTGCCACACTTGACTTCTTTGCTTGAATTGTAGTTAATGTGGTGTTCCTGGTGGATATGTTTCTCCCTTACTCTTTTACTCATCTTCATCCTGTTTTAACCACACACTCGTATTCCCACCAACCCAACTAAGGTATACTTTTTTTTTCCCTATGGATGATTGTTGTCAGTCTCACCGAATCTTGTCTTGTGCAGTCAATACTGACCTACATAGTACCTCATTATGAGGCGGATAAAACTTGGGTCATTTCTTTGCAATTTTGCTGAAGCTGTTTTGATGCTAAGAGCATCTCTGAGATTCTTGGACATCTTTACCTTTTTCTACACAAGTTTTAGGAAGTTGAATAAAGGAAAGGTGTAAATATTTAGATCATCCTGCAAGTGTATCATACCTTGAAAAAAAAAAAAACCTTTTTGGAGATAATGGGATAGAAGAGACATTCAAAGGATATTACATCTTTTTTCTGAGCTCATCAGCACAATGATGTGATGGCATTGAATGAGACAAAAAATAGAAAATAATTTCGTTTCTGCTGAAATGGGAATCATACTTTAGTGTGTAAGAAACTTTTTGATCCTGACAAACAAGCCTTAGAAGAGACTGAATTAACAGACAAAACAGTAGGCACAGGCAACTCTATCGTAAAACATGTCTTGGAAAAGTATTGTTTTTAAACTAAGAAAGATCAAGTTACCTTTCTTCTCTCCAAATATTTGTTCCCAGTGGCCAAAGTCACAGTCAATCTTTCTGTATAATCAGCTCAGAGTTCTCGTTATTCTTCAGAGCATGGAGATATTATAACCATTCAGATGCAAGAAAGATTTCTTTTGATGGCTACAGCTTAGCAACTACCTCTAAAGTGCCTCTCATCAATTCCCATTCACAGGTCTCTATCTCTTCACCAATGCTTCGTGAAGGAGTTGAGGTTCTCATCTGTCAGTCATAATAACCAAGCTCCTGGGCCGCAAGTGAGAAGAACCTTCCCATTATTGATACGAACGTGCTAACCCGGTCAATACTGGTTTCTGTATTCGTAATGGCAGTGCTGAATTTTTATTTTCCCCGAAGCACACTCACCACTGAAAATTTTCACACATTTTGCACATAGCATGGAAGGTGATGGCCTCTTTTTAAAGATTAATGATAGTCATAAGGCGTACATCACTTCCGCAAGGGCATAGTCATAAGGGCTAACATCACTTCCACAAGGACATGGCTTCCTGAGACAGTGAACTAGTTTGCTTATGTATCCAGTAAAAAGAAAGGGGGATAGTTGCTAAGGACTGGTTTTTGGAAGGCTATTTTCCATATTGTCATCATATTGCTAATTAGGCATGTTGGAGATGCAAAAGCCCCTGTGTGTATAATTTTGAATGTACAGTACCTATGTATATATAAATATGGATCTTTTAACCAAATTTTTAGTAATGCAAATATTGCCTTGTGTCAGTCCCTCCTTTCTTCCCTTTGAATGGTGAAAGATGGGGGAAGTTTTACCCCACTTGAAGAAAATCTCTCACATTGTAATGTTGTGGGATCTTTGAAATGTAAGGCTATGTAAATCAGTGGTTTGTTAGTTTAAGAAACAAGAAATTTTATTTGTTTTTATTTCACAGTTAGCATAAGGTCACTCATCCTTTACCACTAATATTGTATTATTGGAACTTTTAATGGTAGGTAATTTAATTTAATGCAGTGCTTATCTAGAATTCTGTATTTGTTTTGCAATAGACTCAATACTTGCATTGTTTGCCAAATTTCATGATCTACAAAATTCTGGACGCAGTCTTCTGATGGAAAAGGAGATCAAGGGTAGACAACAGCTCAGCACAGGTGCTCCAGAATACTGTACTTAGATCCCCAGCTGCCAGTTTCTTGTTTTTTTTTTTTTTTTTTGCAAGCTGTTATCTGCTTTCCAGATTTTGCAGTTTTGAGTTCTTGCTTTTGATATTTATTTCTTTTAGAGTGAAGCTTTTCTTGCAGTAGCCATTATTGTTGTTTTTTGTCATTCTCAGTGAGAATGAAGGAATTATCATATAGCTTCCTTGAGGATTCATGTTCAACAACAGGAGGTTACCAGCTGGTGTATGTTCCTTTGCAGTGTTAGGGATGATATTTAGTAAGGGAATAATTTTAAGTTTGTTCATGCTTTTTTGGTTTCTTTCACAGCTTGTATTACTTGCTTATGCAGGCACTAAGTTTTAATGCACAGTAATTTGATATTTTATATAAGTAACTTAACCAGTAATTACTTAGCTAAGTAATTACTGGGTAAGTATATATAAAACTTTATTTAATTATAAAAATGTCATTTTGTTTCTTTGATTCTGAGTTCATTAGAGCTTGGAAAGTCTCACTGGCAGTTGCTAGTTAGTCAGTTTCAAGTTAGACATTATTATTATTATTATTATTATTATTATTATTATTATTATTATTATTATTATTATTATTATTATTATTACAGTATTTCAGTAGATGGAACCTATTCACATGGAATAAGCACACAGGGGCCATTGACATGAAATTCAAACTTCCAAAGAATGTTGGTTTCAACCTCCCATCACAGACCCCACACCGCAGCCGTAACTGATCATGATTAAGAGCCAGTGATTTTTCATCTCCCTGGGGGAGACGCAAACCTGCTACATCTGAGTGGCATGCCACGACACTAACTACTATACCAGCGGACCAGATAGCTTAAATGATCTTCCAAATTTCAGATGAATTTTTTCACTCTTTTTCTTTTTTTAAAGCCCTTCACCATACTTAACTCAAAGCATAAGGTAAACTTCAAGAATCTTTGAGAGGTCAAACATATTGTGGACAAGATACACTCTCAGATATACAGGAAATATGCTTACCCATAACTCTACTTGTGAATCTTCTGACAGATACTTTTGTGAACAGCTTCAATTTGTCAGTTCAAAAGTAAATTAAATCAAGTTTTAGGTATGTAATTTATACTTCTCAGATATTTTTCAAAACAAGAATTAGAGAAGTACAAACTGATGAGGGGGTTAAAGATACTTTTAGGTAAAAAGAATGAAGGTTTAATATTGAATCATGAACTTTTCACAAGGAATATTCTCAAAAGGGTAATTGCAAAGCTTACAACTCCCCACTTGCATTTGATTTCATGAAATCAGGTTGTATCGCAGGTTTCATATTCTGTACTACTGGGGTGGTGAAAAATATTGTCTGTCCTTAACATCGAGATATGCTTTAGATTCTAGCTAAGAAAAAGGTTGATATTGGTCCATAACAAGGAATTCAATCAATAATTTGAAGAAAAACTGAGTGTGGAAAATTGCAATATTAATATGTATTGAAAGTATATTATTATTGCATTACTATAGAGGGAATTGGACGTATGAGTGATGTTCATCATTGGCGTGAGAGGCTGTGCCTGTGTGGTACCTCGAGACAAAGACCTTGCGTTGGTTGTCTCAGTGGGGATTATATGTTTACTAACCATCATAAACAGTAGTGTCAGACATAAAACCAAGGTATGACCAATGACTGTAAGGTTAGAAAGCATATGAAAGTGAGAAATTGCTCAAGATTAGTTATCCAAGGAGGCATCAGTTTTGGTGAATCGTACCTGCATATTCAGGTGCCAGGTGAGCAGTTGTAATCTTGTAATCTCCCTATTGGTATCTCAATTAGATTCCTGGTTTTGTACATAAGGCAAACTCTCAGGGACCTTTTTCATTACTTATCCTGCACTGGCATTGTTTTTTTCCAAGATAGGTATCAGTTATAAGACCCACATGCTGGGAAGATGCTTGTCACATTATTGCATTATTTATTCTATGCTTTACCTTTTCAGTTTACATTTCACAAGGCATATGCATAAATTAATACCTCATGGGTTTTAATTTATATACTTATTTTGTTCTCCTTCCTATTTTTAAAGAACATAAAGTTATTAAATAAAATTTAAATTTATTAAAAGGCAAACTACTTTATAATAATAATAATAGTTGGTATTTCAAAGTGTACCGGTACCCTTCCAGTATATTTTGTCAACACAATATTCTAAACTGGAGTATGTTTTAGTTTCTTTGACACTAACTGTCTTTCCTCAAATTTATTTATATATTGGATTTTTGCTGTTTGCTTATTCATCTTTGCTATGTTCATCCTAGAGAAGACACAATGATGTGCTTGGCCATAGACCATATACTGTATGTATACATTTGTTTTTAATCAATAAATGTTCACGTGGTCCAGTAGTATAGTAGTCACGTGAGTCCCTTTAATGGACATGATACAAACAGGGATTTTGCAATTCTAGTTGAGGTAGTAAAGACTGCTTTAGTGACAGCAACTGCACTAGCAGTTCACTACACGACTAAGGACCAGAATTACAGGATTGTGGCATTGAACATGCCAAGAGTTATGGTCACTGCCACATAAGTAAAACTCCCATGAACTTTGGCCTTGAAGAATGCAATGCGTGTCATGCTATAGTCTCACTCTCATTCAAGTGAAGAGACTAATGTATTCATAGTGCCCAGAGACATCAGACCACACCATGGACAGCCAAGAGGACATGTTCCCCTTCACATAAAATTAGGAAGACACCTGTAATCTTGGACTGTAATCTCAACATTCCCAGCATTCTCCAGCCAGGGGAAGAAGTTTGATGGATGGTTTTGAGGGAATCCACCTTTGAACATACTTGATGAAGTTGGTGTAAAAGGACAAAGCATCAGTGAAATGCCTTGAATAGATCTGCTGCATTTTAAGCCTAGAACATCAACAAAATCCTATGTAACAGTTTTGTCAGCAACAGAAATGAAATCAAGTCAGAGGGCTGCTTCTTTTTGTTTGATTTTATCACGATCAATTTTATGGGAGTCCCTTGCAGTTGCTAGACAGTGGATATCAGGACAGTTTTCCATTAAAAGTTATGACAATCCAAGGTTATCCCACAGGCATAAAGCTGAAAAAAGTTTGGTGGATGTCAGGAGGCTCATTGTAAGAAAAAAACTACCTTTAGATGTTGAAACTGACCTGAAACATTACACCTCCCATGCCATACCTGTCTTTGTCCTGTTTTGCTTTTGAGTTAGACTTGAGCAAGCATTTCCTAAGAAAGGCTCATGTGGAGCAAAATAGCAATTGTGGATGCTTTGCACAACTGGTATGCTGTTAGGTGATGAGACCCAGAAGCTGAAGGAGGTGTTTTATTTGCCAAGCATTGGTGGCCTCTTTTGGCAAAGGTTATGTGGTTATGTTGAGGTCCGAAATGTCTGCATTAGCATTATAATTAAAGGTCTGACATTTAAGTAGTAAAAATCATTTATTTTAGGATCTAGAATACCAGTACATCTGCATCAGTGGGGAATTCAGCTCAGTAGATACAGTTAGTTAGTCACTTCCATAAGCACTCTAAGGTCTTCCTTTTTGCATTTTACCCATGTCTCCAATTGCTATTCAGCCTATAGTCTTAAGTAATGGGTTTGTCATAAAACAGATCTACTTTTTAAAAACCAAATAAGTTTTTCAGGGCAAACCCAGTGCTTATACCGAATATTTTCTGCCTCCCAACCACGTTAATTTCTTGCAGCTGGTTGGCTAGACTGCGGAAGAACTAAGCAACAGGTAACTGGGACCTGAGGGTCCAAGAGTGTGTGCAAAAGACTCCCATCTACCACTGATCTTCTTATTCTTTAGAAGACTGATATGTCCAGATTTCATTGACCACAAAATTGGGCTGTTGTGTAAGTAGTAGGTTGTATTGAAAAATTTATTTTCTTTATAAGAAATTAAATATTTCAGGTCACTTTGTTCAGTCGTGTGCAAATGGACATACATTTGTGATGGAGAAACTCAAGGATGGGATGGTAACTTTTTTAAAGCTGTTGGATTGGAGGATTTGGCTTTGAATAACTGGGAAAAAATTGGTTAGTGTTAATTTTTATGTAATATGTAGCAATTTATGTAATATGTAGCAAAATCTTCACACAAGTATATAAACATTTACAACCCTCAACTATACTATTTACTTGAATCTGTTTTGGAAGTCACAGTGTATTCCATGTGATTACCTCTAAGATTGTGGCACATCAGCACTCGGTATCCCCATTCATGTATAACATTGTACAACACATTTTTGGTGTGTATTTTTATGGATGCAGTGTATATGATATGATTACCTCTGAGATCGTGGCGTATCGACACTTAGTCTCCCCAATCAAGCATACCATCACGCTACACACTGTTTGTATAGTTTTGCCCCACCATCTAGTACAAGTTGATAAGTTGGCCAGTGCTAGAATGCTAATAGTTTTTTTCATTTTGTGTAGTGTACAGTGAATCTTAGGCATTGAGATATATTCTTACTTCAGTTTTAATCCTCTGATACTACATTAGTTAATGGCAGCTCATATAAAAGAAATTAATTTCAAATTGTAGATTTGTAGATACTATTAGGTTAGGTAGGTAAATTGATGATCTTTTTTGTTTCTAATTATAGTTTTTTTACTCTCTAGAAAAATGCATCAGGATTATGGCTCATATTTAAAGATCTTAAACTAGTTAATCTGTTTGTGCATACATTTTCTGTATAAGTATTGATAGTCATAGCATGAACATATGACATTAAAACTAGATCTTACTTTAAAGCTTTTGTTACTTTCTCTCCCCGAAGGCTCCCTGATTCTGCCACCTGGTAGCCGGTGTGGAATGATGTCTTCAGAAGCTACTTCTGAGTTAGGATTAACTTCTGAAACTGCTGTTGCAACATCCTTGATTGATGCTCATGCCGGGGGGTTGGCACTAGTAGCTGCAGGAGCAAAGGATGCAAGTGACCTTCATGGAAGGCTTGGTAAGTAAGGGGAATATCTTGGTTTCTAGAATTCCCAGTGTTACTTTTTTTTTTTTTTTGCTTTGTAGTCTTTAAGTACTAATTTCTTTGTTTGTTACCATTTTTTTTTTTTTTTTTTTTTTGCTGCCTAATAGCCCTTCTAAGCCCTAAGAGATTTGTTTGTTTATCACCACTTCATAAGGAGAGCAGTCAGGTATTGATTTTAACAGTTTTCTCCAGCTTTTCTTCCAGCATCTCAAGTTGTCTTTTTCCTCTTTAATTTCCATGTAAATGCATCTTTTTTCCCTTTATATACCATCCACCAGCTCTACTGGATAATCTCAGGACTTTTCCTCTTTTCATCTTCCTGAGGCTCCTCAAAAGTCCTCATAAGTTTTTTTTTCCTCTATCAGGCCCTACATTATCTAATGCCACTGTCTTACAGTTCTTGTCCATTTTCTTTTTTCAGAAGATTTTCAAAGTACTGCCTTCATTGTACTAGTAGTTCTTGTGTTCAGCTTTAATTTCTCCATTTTCATCGTTCTTGTAATTTGTCCTCTGTCTTTTCCATCATTCCTCAACCATTTTGTTACCCTGAATGCGTTCACTTCTCTGTTCCCTCAACCGTGATGAGATTTTGATTCCATTCATCCCAGCTCCTCTTTTCCCATGCCACCTGTTGTTTAGTCTTCCTCATCTTTTCTTTGTGTATATCTCTCTCCTCTTCCCTGCCTGCCCTCTTGCAAAGTTTGAAAGCTCTCCTCTCCTAAGTTGCAATTTGTGTATCCTGATTCCACCAGAGGTATTCTTAATAAATTCTTGAGAGTCTTGTAATCATCCCTCAACTTTTTTTTGTTTTTCTCATAGGGATCTCATAAACAAACCTTTAGAAATATACTTCATTTGGCTAGTGGTGACTGGTGGCCAAGTAGTAACAAACCGTAATCATATTTTTTGCATACCAGACTCATCCTTATCTTCTTTATAAAACCCTTCCCTTTCTCATGCAGTATAACCTCTGAGCTATGTGCTTCCATGCTGTTTGGAACTGGTAAATGAATCTTGTATGCGGCTTGTTTACCTTGGTTTATGGACGAGTACAAATCATGTCTTTACTAACAATGTTGTCACTCATTTCATGTCTCCTTGTTAACTTTAAAACTTATGACCCTGCACTCCAGAGGTTTGTAGCTAAACACCCCATGCACTGTTGGTTAAGGGAGCTGGTAAGAGACCACCCTGCCTAAGTAGCTACTCAGTCTAATATAAAGTGATGGTTTTTTTTTTTTTTTTTTTTTAATTTTTGTAAAACAAAATTGATTTCTTAGCGCAAATCCATTACTTCACTTAAAGTACTCGCCCTTCCCCTTTGTCTCTTATTGAAGGGTCAGACAACTCAGAGAGTGATCAACCTTTTGCTAAGAGAAAGGAGCTTCTGGACCAGGATGTACTTTTGACACCATGGATGTCATGTTTCCTGGAGTGCCTGTGGAGCTTCTGACAGCAGGATTAGGGTACCATAAAATAATGAGTTTTGTACAAATATACAATAATTTCTTTTTGAAGAATACAGTAGTATACTTGTATTCATGAGGCTTTATCAACAACCAAAGGACAACAAAGCACTTACACATGACTCTACAGCTGTCCTATCAAAATTTAATACCAGTATATTGCTATAATTGGAAATTATAATCATATGTAACGTGAAGTTCAAGTGATAATGAATTAATTGAAAAGACCATCTATGAAAAGACAAGAAGTCTTTGGAACGAATGTTTGTACTTTAATGACAAAGAAGTTTGGTTGGTAGCTGAAGACCCACCAGTCCTTACTGCTTAGGCACACCAGTCACCTAACAAAACTGAGGTTCATTTTTCCTCCAGGAAAGAATTGCCTGAGGAACATTTATTGACAAATGACTTGACTGTAAGTTAGGATTTGCTATTAAATGAGTAATGTATTGCAGATCTGCAATATTTTCTTGGTGGTTCACTGTTCAGGAACAAGTAGCAGTCTGGTTACTTCCAAAGCTATGTATGTACTTTTTGTGTGAGGGATTAGATGGATAAATTAGCATAATTTATCAGTTAAATTGGTCTTCACAAACTTCCAAACTTTGAGATACTAGGTGTCTTTCAAGTATTTATCTTTTGATGACCTCTCTTACCCATGCTTCTTCCAGCCATGGCAGCACCTTTCAAAAGCAGCCAGAGAAGATCACATTCCAAGATATTATCATTTGTCCTTTCATCTTCCATAATTATCATCAGAGTAAGGAACTAGTTCATGGGTATGCCTTGCAAGATTATGCTCTGTATATCATTTCAACTCTCATTAGGAAGATGAACATGCCTTTCTTTGCTACAGAAGTGTCATGAGGAAATACTTTAAAGAGTACAAGTCTGTAGAGGAGGTGATCGGACACTCTTCATGGCTGGGTGTGTAACTGGAGGACTTACTAAATTCCTTACTCGAATATTTAAATCTACTAGATTTTCTAGAAACACTGCCTCCAGAATTAATAACTAAGAATGTGGAAATTGCACCCTTACTAAGATCAGTGGTCAAGAGATCAGAATATTTTTTTGTTGTCCCATTGGCTACATTTTCTCTGTTCTAAAGTGGAAAATACCATTCATCTGCAGTATTCTCATGCTGTATTAGAAATATTACTGTGATGTTGATGAGGAGGCAGATCTTAGCCGTGGTGTTGCCTTTCTTCCACTTTCATATCTACCACTTACGTGTTATTCACTTGATGTCTGTCTGATTGATAGGTGACATAACACCACCATCTGTATGTGAAGGATACACATCAAATATTTTTTTCTATTTTGGTGAGCAACATTAGAATACTGTGCAAAAAATCTTGACAGTGCCTTAAGATGTTAGAAATCACTGGTGTCTGTCATTAACTTAATCTCAAGTAGGATAAGAACATAATCTCAAGTATAATAAGAGTACTTATGAAATGTGATGTTACCTCTCACCTAATTTATGGCCCAGCACATGTAAAATAAAGTTTGTGCATTGTATGAACTCAGAAAATTTTGAATGTTTCCAACTTATTTTTTATCTTCACTGATTAGTTTTCTGTCCTGCAAGCTTCAGCTCACCAAGGCAATGGTCTTTTTAAGGTAATGAGTAAGGAGTTCTTTTGGCATTGAATTCTTGTCTTTTGATGGATCTGTTGTCACTTAATACTGTACTTGTTCTGGCAGTATAATTTATTATACCACAAGCAAAATAAGAAGTGTGTATCTATGAAACACTGAAATTATTTAAAATTTTATATATTTTATTACTTTTAGGATGCTGTGACCAAAGGGAGATTCCTTATAGACAAGATACCAGATGGAAAATTCAGTAGTTCTTTACCTAGCAAATGACCCAACACTTAATTAATACATGCCATAAAAATTGTAGTAGCATAGATAAATTACATCTTCCTTTCTGAGCAAAAATGAACAGTCTGAGACCCCTTGTGGACCTTATTCCTTTTTCCAAAAAGATTCATTACTCTTACTTTTGAAATCATAATTGTAATCATTTCTGGACCCCTAGCCATCACAAAGATATGACACTAATTATAATGATGATGATGTTTACAGGACTCATTTGTGGAACCTCAACTTGCCACATGTGTGTGAGTAAGCAACCCCTTTTTGTTGAGGGGGTGTGGGGTCCTTATTATAGTGCCATGGTGCCTGGAGGCTGGCTGAATGAAGGAGGCCAGAGTGCCACAGGATCTCTCATAGATCATATTATTCAGAATCACCCAGCATATACTAAGTGTACACATGGGTAAGAGTACTGAAACTTGAAATCTTTTAATCTTATAATTAGATCAACACTTGTTTTATAAACAGAATTGCACATGAATCACTTAGACATGTTTTTAATCCTTCATTTCTTTCATTTCACTGAGACTGTGTTTTGATGATTGTAGATTTGATAAATAGTTATTGTGTAGGGATGATTACCTAAACATGTAATGTGCATTGTTTTTCTAACTAAAATTTTTTCTTCAATGAAATTAAAGTTATTTAATGTAGGCCAATATTTCTATACCAGAGAGTGCTTGCTATGTAAGGGTTTCTTAAAAAACAAAAAGATGAATGTGAAATGCTTTAGAAGCCCCCAAACTCCCAAATACTGTACTTGTTTTCCAGGCATAGTTGAATTTGTGACCTAAGGTAATAAACTTCTCTGTGAGTTCAGCATGTAGGATGTAGGCTTTGAAGACAGCTAGTCTTCATGGAAGTTATGGAAAGATGTAATAGAGTAAAGTTTTAATCTCCTCTTACAAAACTTGGTAAACCCAAGAATGTATGACCCCTATTTCCATTTGTTGCCTGCACTTGTTAGGATAACCATCAATTGGATCAACCATGGAAAAATCAGAATGATTCTGTCACTTGCTAGTCACTGTTTACAGAAGTGCTGACCTGTCCCCTTTTATGCTGACCTTCTGTCTCCCATTTGGCTCACAAAATTTTCCTGAAATCTCTGTGGATTCCTTTGTTTTCTTTTGTAGCCCATAAAATATTCCAAGATCTAGGCTTAGCAGGACACTATTCATTCTAAAAACCTTGAGAAGAGAAAACCCACTGCAAATAAAATGTCTTCTCATAAGTCTGGCACATAGAATGTGTCTTTGTCATCTTTTGTGCTCTGTTTCTCATATGTCTCTGAATATCATAATCCTATGAGGCTGAGGCATTAACATAGACTTGTGGATCAAAAAGACATTTAGTTCACAGGGCAAACTTTCCATATGAAGAGTTTTGAATTAGTAATAAGTTTCATCTTTTCTTTTGGAAAAGTCTGCCAATTCTAGATGCTCTTAATTCTTTACAGCTATACAAATTTCTTTGAAACAGATTTGATATTGATGTTTTATTTGGCAAGGACTCTGCTTTTGAAGTTTAATTTTTCAGACAGATAAAGATGTTGCTATGTTAGACTTTATGTGATTAACAAATAAAAATTGATGTTTGATATTAGTATATAATATCAGTTTGAAATAACTATTCGGCAGAATTAAAAGATCCATAATACAGTATATGAAGTTTTGCCAAATTTTCTCACAGAACTGAGACAGCTGCTAAGTCATTTGTTGGAACATTATTTTTCATGTACTGTAGATGTTGATAAAACCTCAAAATCATCCTCAAGGTTAGGACAGATTTTACATTAGTGAGATGCACAATATCACTCTTAAAATTATTTTCAGTTTTATGATACTTTTCTGTGAGAAAAGGCAGGGGGGGGGAAGCAGTGGGGGTTGAATCAAAGTTACGGTAATTTCAAGTGATTAAAAACTTTAGTCGACCTCTCCCATTCAAAATTATTGTAGAATTATCAATGTTTGTATGTACAGAGTTTCTGTATCATAGTAAGTATGATATGTGCATACTGTAGGCGTACCCACACCCTCCATTCCTTTAGCAGGATTAGCCCAGCCAGAAAGTGAGAAAATGGTTTCACCACTCACTTCCTGGCTGGGATACTCAAGATTAAAGAATATAGGGTGTGTTCAAGTGTAAGTACATTATTCAAACTTACTATGATATATACAAACTCTGTACTGTGCACCAACACTGGTAATTGCATTAATTTTGAATGTGAAAAGTTGACTAAAGTTTTGGAATTATTTGAAATTACCAAATTTTTCACTCAACTCCTCCCTTATTCTCATGCAAAAATTCAAACTTTAAAATATATTGGATTGTAACTGCAAAGCTTTTTCACCCCTCTAACTCAAAGTAATAAAGAAATTATAGTAGTTTAAAGTTTCCAAAACTTTAAATGCCTCTCCTGCAACAATATTTTGTATATTCTAGTGCAGGTATAAGTGTAGCTCAGATTTTATTACTTTTTCAGAGACATTTACAATTGGCTTGAGGGAATATTGGAAGAATTAGCTAAAGAACAGTCGTTGGCTAATATTTCATATCTAGCAGAAAATATTCATGTCTACCCAGATTTTCATGGGAATAGATCTCCTCTTGCAGATCCATCTTTGGCAGGCATGGTGAGATTAAAATCTTCTAGCATTGTGTTGTCTTTAACAGTACCAGAGTACAGTATACTATAGTATATTGTACTAAGCATTTAACTGGACTTTTACCTGTAATTTATGCATTGTTCTGTGATATGAATTTTGTTGTCTGTAACTTGACTAGGAGAATCTGTAATAATGGTAAAATGCAGAAAGTTTCAATTATCTATATCTCTTAGTAGGAGCAATCATTTAAATTAAGTAATACTTTTTGCCAGAGCATAATATTAAAGTTCCATATACAGTATATTTTAAATTACACCATGAAATTTCAGATTTCTTATTCCAAGTACATACGTTTTTACAACAGATATCAGGTCTGACTTTGGATACAAGTGAAAGAAATTTGGCTCTCCTATATTTGGCAGCTTTGCAGTCCCTTGTAGTAAGTGTTTTCCAAAGGTTTAAAGACTTTTATTTTTCTTAGGCACATTTCTCACCAAAAATACATTCTTTCCATCCAGTCATATGTATCAGTAAGTGTTTTTCATTCCATTAGAAATTTACTGATGGGTAGAAAATTTTAAATTGAAAGACTACATAGGAAAGCAAAATAAGAGAAGAACGGAGAAACGTGTAATCAGTTTATTTAACAAACATCAAGTTTACAGATAAAGAAGAAAGGCCAGCGTAGACTTGCTCCTAAGATATTATAAGGACTAGGACCTAGGACATGGTAGCAGCCTAAGGCTAAGCTGCTGTGAAGATGTGTGTAGGTGAAGGTGAGATTTGAAAGGCCTTAAGTCATTACCAAGTCCTAAGTTCCAGTCCTTATGCTTTCACAAGAGTTTCTACTTTGCTCTCTATATACAGCATTTGTAGAAGTGATGGTTGTTAGATAATTAGTAACTCTGTGTTTCTTTGCTCTCTTTATATATTCCTTTCCAATGTGCTTTGTTAATTATTTTGTAGTCATATTATGTATTTTTAATATTTTATTCATGTTAATTCTCACTTTAATTCATCTTATACTCTAATTTACCTGAGAATTTTCTGTTCATTGTTATAATTCATAACTCTGGTATCTAGGTTCTTATGTTTTTCTTGTTTTTTACTCTTTGATGCTTTCTTCCTTTCCATGCTGTACTTCCTCCTATATTATGTTTAGTGTATTGTCATTTTAATGTATATTGTCATTTGTAATACATCAATTTTAGTTTATGATTAGTGATAAGATGTAGTTTTGCAGTACCTGTAATAAGTTTTTGTGGCTTAATATTTGACTTTACTGTATCGTGTTTTGCTTTTCATTTATTAACCGTAAAGCGGGGTATTGTTTACAGTGAGCCATGAGTTATACACTTTTCAGTTTTGAAGGTACTTTTTAGCATTCCTTCAGCCCCAGCTCTTACCCTCTTCCCCTTTGGTCTCCTCCTACTGGTCTTTCCAATCTTTTCAACTTTAACACTCTCTAATTTTCATCTCATTTAAGAGCACAAGCTTAAATTGATCTCTCATTAGTACAGAAATAGGACTCTGTGGACTTGCTAAATTAATTTTTGATAATAATAACTTTCTTTTATGAGACTGTATTAGACTTCCTAAATCAGTGGAAGTATTCTTAAGAAATATTATTGCAGCATTGGTAATTCTTCATCAGAAGTGACACTAATTTACCCTATTTAATACAGTTGTTATTTTACCACCTTTGTAAGGCAGCAAAATTGACAATACTGTATTGCCTTTTCTGTCATTGTTTGACCGACTGTTGTAGCATGATATTTCTTACATAATTTGCTGATAAATTAATATTAGTTATAACTTGAGCATTTTGTTCATGACTGTGTAATTTAGTATCAGTTTTATCATTTGTTGCATGGTTTCTGATGCCTTTCAGTCTCTTTGTCATTTGCATACATTACATTTGTTTAATCCAACTGCATCAGTTTACTTGTGCATAATCTGGCAGTTTTTTGCTATCCAAACACACTAAAGAAGAATCATTACATGACTAGGTGTCCCTTTGCTGGTAATAGTGCTAGCTGTGCTGTGCTATCTTATGCGTGTCCAACAAGGCACCAATAACTTTTTAGCATATACTCTTGAAAATTGTTAATCTTTACTTCATCATATATTCCTGTCTTTTCTTGCTTCCCATATATTTCTTTAAGGATTTCAAACTTTATTCCATTTGCTCACCCATTTTATGCTCCTCTGAGAGTATCATCATCCTCTCTGGAGTCGAGTCTATTCTATCTACTGTACTCTGCAGGCTGACTGGAGTGACAGACTTGCTTGTTTCATTGAGTCTCGGTTTCTATAGCAGCAGTTAGAAGAGGGGCCGGTACTCTTTGCAAGGGGACTTCATTGTTCTTCCCTTGCCGCTCTTAGAGGATTTTCCTCTCATGGAAGGGAGCTTTTTTTTTATTTGGAAGGGAATCTGTCAGCCACTCTCTCATGACAATTGTCATGACAGCTTTCACTGGCTTGGAGTGCTGGGCACGTGTTCTTTTTTCTGTGTGTGCGTCACAGTCATTTTGGATTACATCAGGATACCTAGTGCTGCACAAGCCTTGCTGCATGATACAGTACACTATTAAGATTTGAATGTCTGGTATGTGTGAAATACACCTTGTATGCACAGCTTAGTGCAACACACACCTGTCTCATCTGTGATACACAGAGCATCAAGTAACGTATTATGCTGTTGACTACAAGGAATGCACTGCGCTACACAACAGTGTCTTGTGGAACAGGCTTCATTTTGAACTCCAAAGTAGTCTATAAATTGACTTTATGATTTCTCCTTTTCATAGCAAATACAGAAACATAGCCTGTGGTGCATTATATATGTAACATGCAGCAAGTTACACAAATCTCTCCTGTAATATGCATCATATCAAGCACAGGGGACTCATTTGATTAAAATTTTAATTTTCCATACCATTAATAGGTGATATGCTGTGTGTTCAGTAATATAGCTGTGTATTATGTAACATGCTGAGGTCAGCATGCCAAATTTGGACTTGCTGTTGACTAGAACTACACACTCCGTTTGTTAGCGCTATCACCTCTGGCTACAGCAAGGTGTGCTGGTTACGTTATGCTCTCTCGGGTACTCCACACTGTTAAATAATAGGAGACTGTATTCATGTTCTTGTATTATCTAATTTTGACCGTGAAGTACTATCCCCTCTTGCCATGCAGTTATCCCAGTAGGACTTCTCCGAATTCCAAGCATCCCAGCAATTTTTGGGGGGTCACAAAGTTTAGATCTCACCCCTTCCTGAATACTGAACTTACATCATATGACTTTAATCATTACAAACATACCAAATTGACCCACATTTGGTTTACCTCAGATTATGAGATTCTTCCTTATCTGTTGGGGCCTTTATGACATGTTTCATATTTTATCAGGCAATTGACACTCTTGCTGCAAGGTTCCAGTCCAGCTCTCAACCCCTTTGTATTAGCTTTAAATTTCTTAACCTCATTTCTCAAAAGATCACTTAAATTTTCATACTTAGTGCAAGAAGGACTTCCCACCTAAATAGCTACTCAGACATGTAAATTGACGAAGTTCAGTTAAACAAATGAGATTTTGTAACCTAAAATCTGTTTTATTTTTTACACAAACCTATTAGTTTACATAGCAGAAGTGCTCACCTCCTAACCCTGCACATTTTGTGGTAATTCTGGACAACACAGGAAATGATTTAACTACTGTACACCACTATTGCTGCTGGAGGTGCTACCCAGAGGGAAACCAAGCAAAGTGATGGTTCTTGTTGTTGGCACTTTGCAGAACTAGACACATCTAAACTGATGGGATTAAATAGAATTTGATACTCTGATGTATTTTGGTTGTGAATTGTTATTTTTAACAAATGGTTGTGAATTGTTATTTTTTAACAAATAGCAGCTATGTCTGTTATGTATAAGGTTCTTGTTGTTGTCCTTTTGTGTGTCCTAGGAGCAGTCGAATGCAGAACTAGGCACGTGCAAACTGATGGGTTTGTATTGAAAATAGATTTTGATACAATCTCATTCTCTGACTTATTTTGGTTGCGAATTGTTAATTTAACAAATAGCAGTCTTAATAAAACTTTAGGCATCTGTACAGACTTTATATTAAATGCAGCCCCTCTGTACAACCTGTGATTCAGTATCTGCATAAATTGCATTGATTTTGCAGATTTCATTAGCTCTTTGGCTGTACTTACAATGTACAATAAATTCTATTTTGGGAAATATCTATGTTATTTCAGAAGCATTTATAACCTTATGAAGGCTAAGTTTTATGAACTAAAAGAGAAATTAGCTAATGGCTGAGTTTTTACCTGAAGCTGCTGCTGCTGCTGCTATTATTATTGTTAAAGACTGTCTTGGAGATATACCTCATTGACAAGATTGGCAGTTTGTATGCTGCTAAGCTTATGTTTCTCTGTTTCAGCAGGTAAATTGTAAAGTAGCTGACCATAAGATCATTTATTATCCAGATGTTTTGGTAGTCTGTGCTACCATTGACAAAGGATGAATGGCACCAGGGATACATACATGGCATATAAAAACTAAAAATGGATTTACAAGAATGGGGTCTGGTACAATCCTGTTTGCTGCAACTCTGGCTGAGCAATGAAGGTGCTGACTGGCTGGCGCAAGGGGGTTCTGCTCACTGGGCTCACATCTCAAGGAGGAGGGCGACTTCTGTGTTATCTCAGGTTTGCCTCTTTGTTCTCCTGACAGTGGCTGGAAGGAGGGTCTTATGAGTAATGTTAAGTGTGGGTTCCCTCTGAAGAATGGCAAAGGCCTCCATGTAGTGGAGGCAGCGAATGGTCTATGTCACTGTCAAGGGTTGTGGTGTTCCTTATGATCTGCTGGTGTTAAGGAATGCTGCCATGTTCCCTCATGCAGCATTAGTATAAGACCCCTTCAGGTAGGTGGACAGTGATCCTCTTGGAGAGGTAAGTCATTGCCTTATACTGTACAAATGTATGAATGGTGGCAGCCATTCTTGAGGCAAAGTATTTATTATACCAGACTACTCTTCTATTCATGGGATCACTGCCGACAGTAGAGCCATTCTTCATGATACAAGGTCACTGTCTGGGATGTATGCTGGTTTTAATCTGTCAGTGGAGACCCAGTTGATCCTCCCATCCACTGTCAGCTGATACACTGTTTCTCTCCGTCGCAGTATGCGATGTGGTCCTGAGTAGGCGGGAGAGAGGGCGCTTGTGTCTATTCTTATAAACGCATATTCTGCTTTTTCAAGGTTGTTGGTGAAGTCATATTCTTTTCTTGTTACGGCGTATGTTGACCTCGCTGGCATCATCTTTTCCAGTGCACTACAAACGTCTGGAAGAGTTGTGGGCTCTGTTGGGTTTTGAAAAATGTCTGCTGGTATTGTCAGAGCTTGCTCATAGAGTGCACCTGCCAGCAATGCGTTGAATGCTGCATGTGGTGCTGTTCTCTCTCCCACAGTAATTCCTTTCTCCAACTCCCACATTGACATCTGGCGGTGAGTGCCGATTTGAGGGAGCAGTGCAGCTGCTCCACCAAGCTGTTCACTTCTGGGTTGTATACTGTTGTGTGATTGAGCTTTGTCCCGAAGCTGGCAGCGAGAGGAGCTCCATAGGTGGAGGTGGAGGTGAAGTTGGCTCCTCTCTCTCTCTCTCTCTCTCTCTCTCTCTCTCTCTCTCTCTCTCTCTCTCTCTCTCTCTCTCTCTCTCTCTCTCTCTCTCTCTCTCTCTCTCTCTCTCTCTCTCTCTCTCTCTCTCTCTCTCTCTCTCTCTCTCTCGTTACATATTGTATTGCAGTACTCCATGTCTGCTGGCCCAGCCTATTAGTGTTCTCACACAACTCTCTGCTGTCTGCTGTCTTAGTGGTATTGCTTCTGGCCATCTGATGTTCTTGTCGACGATCGTGAAGAGATACTTGTACCCCTCAGAGGGGGCAGGGGTCCCACAATGTTGACGTAGATGTTGGCCAGTCATCGCTATGCTGTCTGGAACTCTCCTGTCCCCATTTCTGTGTGGCTCGTTATTTTTTATGTTTGGCATGAAAGGCATTCTCTTGCCCACCTTTTGATGTCTGCCTTCATTCCTCACTAGATGTACCGTTCGACAGGATTTGGGCAGTAGATCTGCCCGATGGATAGGACAGGTTGTGAGCGAGGTTCGAGGCTTTCTCTTTCAACCCTAATGGTAGGTATAGGTGAAGGCATCCAGCATTCATCTCACAGGCGATGGTCATCTCCCAGGCATTGGTCATCTCTCCTCCTTTGATTGATAAGTCACTCCATGTAAGGGTGGGGTTCTCCTGCCAAAGTCGCTGTAGGTCCTCGTCATCCTTCTGAGCCACTGTTATTTCGGGATATGATATCCCAATCTGGACAGTGTTGATGGAGTTTTGGGAAAGGGCATCTGCCACGTTATTGGAAGAGCCCTAAGTATGTGATGGTGCAGGAGTGTTTGGGTATTGACGATAGGTGGTGCTGCCGTCTCGCTGATCACCCATCTCCACTATTGGTGAAGGCGTGTACCAAGGGTTGGTGGGCCATCTGCACCAAGAATTGTCATCCTTCTAGCATGTGTCGGAAGTGGCGTATGGCTCTGTGGACTGCCAGCAACTCTCAGTCGAACATGGAGTATTTCGCTCTGCTGGCAACTTCATACTGAAGAATGCCAATGGGCCACGACTATTGTCCGTGTTTATTCCCAGTGCCATGCCCATCGCTGTCTGTCGTTGGGGTGAAGGATCTGTGGGGTAAAGGAAAGGTTAGTGCGGTGGCAGAGGCGATTGCTTTTTTGGCCATCATGAAGGCTTTATTTGTTTTTCATACCAATATAATTTTTAGGTTTTAATTTTGAGCAGTCATATATAGGGGCCATTATATCAGCAAGGTTGGGTATGAAACAGTGGTAATAGTTAATCATTCCCATAAACTTCTGGTCTGCTTTGATTGTTGTTGGCTTTGGGAAGTCTGTGATTGCTTGGACCTTTGTCAGGAGGGGCTTGACACTCTCAGGGCTTATTTGGTGGCCTAGGAATTCCACTACTGGTTTTGCCCATTCGTATATGTCCTTTTCAACTACGAGTCTGTTTTCTTTGAGTATTTGCAGGACCCGTCTGACGTCTTTCATGTGCTGTTGGATGTTGGGGCTGAATATCAGTATGTCATTAATGAAGACGACAAAAAACAGTAGGTTGTCCAGGATTTCGTCAATCATACATTGAAGGCATCCAGCACTCATCTCACAGGCGATGATTGTCTCTCAGACAATGGTCATCTCTCCTTCATTGATTGAGGAGTCACTCCATGTAAGGGTTGGGTTCTCCTGCCAGTCGCTGTAGGTCCTCTTCATCCTTCTGAGCTGATGTTACTTTGGGATATGATATCCCAATCAGGACAGTGTTGATGGAGTTTCGGGGAAGGGCATCTGCCACGTTGTTGGAAGAGCCCTAAGTATGTGATGGTGCAGGAGTGTTTGGGTATTGACGATAGGTGACGCTGCTGTCTTGCTGATCACCCATCTCCACTATTGGTGAAGGCGTGTACCAACGGTTGGTGGTCCATCTGCACCAAGAATTGTCATCCTTCTTGACTCTCAGTCGAACATGGAGTACTTTCGCTCTGCTGGCAACAACTTCTTACTGAAGAATGCCAATGGGCGATGACTATTGTCTGTGTCTACTCCCAGTACCGCACCCATCGCTGTCTGTCGTTTGGGTGAGGGATCTGTGGGGTAAAGGAAAGGTTAGTGCGGTAGCAGAGGTGATTGCTTTTGTGGCTAGCATGAAGGCCTTATTTGTTTTTCATACCAATATAATTTTTAGGTTTTAATTTTGAGCAGTCATATATAGGGGCCATTATATCAGCAAGGTTGGGTATGAAATCGTGGTAATAATTAATCATTCATGTAAACTCCTGGTCTGCTTTGATTGTTGTTGGCTTTGGGAAGTCTGTGATTGCTTGGACCTTTGTCAGGAGGGGCTTGACACTCTCAGGGCTTATTGGGTGGCCTAGGAATTCCACTGCTGGTTTTACCCATTTGCATATGTCCTTTCGGACTATGAGTGTTTTCTTTGATTATTTGCAGGACCCGTCTGACGTCTTTCATGTGCTTTTCGATGTTGGGGCTAAATATCGGTATGTCATCAACATAGACGATGCAAAATGGTAGATTGTCCAGGATTTCGTCCATCAGACATTGGAAGGCATCCAGCACTCGTCTCACAGGCAATGGTCATCTCCCAGGCAATGATCATCTCTCCTTCGTTGATTGAGAAGTCACTCCACGTAAGGTTGGAGTTCTCCCGCGAAAGTCGCTGTAGGTCCTCGTCATCCTTCTGAGCCGGTATTATTTCAGGATATGATATCCCAATCTGGACAGTGTTGATGAGTTTCGGGAAATGGCATCTGCCACGTTGTTGGAAGAGCCCTAAGTATGTGATGGTGCAGGAGTGTTTGGGTATTGACGATAGATGATGCTACTGTCTTGCTGATCACCCATCTCCACTATTGGTGAAGGTGTGCACCAATGGTTGGTGGTCAATCTGTACCAAGAATTTTCATCCTTCTAGCATGTGTCAGAAGTGGCGTATGCCTCTGTGGACTGCCAGAAACTCTCAGTCAAACATGGAGTACTTTCGCTCTGCTGGCAACAACTTCTTACTGAAGAATGCCAATGGGCGACGACTATTGTCTCTGTCTACTCCCAGTACCGCACCCATCACTGTCTGTCGTTTGTGTGAGGGATCTGTGGGGTAAAGGAAAGGTTAGTGCAGTAGTAGAGGTGATTGCTTTTGTGGCTAGCATGAAGGCTTTACTTGTTTTTCATTCCAATATAATTTTTAGGTTTTAATTTTGATCAGTCATATATAGGGGCCATTACATCAGCAAGGTTGGGTATGAAATCATGGTAATAATTAATCATTCTTGTAAACTCCTGGTCTGCTTTGATTGTTGTTGGCTTTGGGAATTCTGTGATTGCTTGGACCTTTGTCGGGAGGGGCTTGACACTCTCAGGGCTTATTTGGTGGCCTAGGAATTCCACTACTGGCTTGTCCATTTGCATATGTCCTTTCGGACTATGAGTCTGTTTTCTTTGAGTATTTGCAGGACCCGTCTGACGTCTTTCATGTGCTGTTCAATGTTGGGGCTGAATATCAGAATGTCATCACCGTAGATGATGCAAAATGGTAGGTTGTCCAGGATTTCGTCAATCATACATTGAAGGCAGCCAGCACTCATCTCACAGGCGATGGTTGTCTCCCAGGCAATGTTCATCTCTCCTTCGTTGATTGAGAAGTCACTCCATGTAAGGGTGGGGTTCTCCCGCCAAAGTCGCTGTAGGTCCTCGTCATCCTTCTCAGCCGATGTTATTTTGGGATATGATATCCCAATCTGAACAGTGTTGATGGAGTTTCGGGAAAGGGCATCTGCCACGTTGTTGGAAAAGCCCTAAGTATGTGATGGTGCAGGAGTGTTTGGGTATTGACAATAGATGACGCTGTTGTCTTGCTGATCACCCACCTCCACTGTTGGTGAAGGTGTGTACCAACGGTTGGTGGTCCATCTGCACCAAGAATTGTCATCCTTCTAGCATGTGTCGGAAGTGGCGTATGGCTCTGTGGACTGCCAGAAACTCTCAGTCGAACATGGAGTACTTTTTCTCTGCTGGCAACAACTTATTACTGAAGAATGCCAATGGGCGACGACTATTGTGTGTCTATTCCCAGTACCACGCCCATCGCTGTCTGTCGTTGGGGAGAGGGATCTGTGGGGTAAAGGAAAAGTTAGTGCGGTAGCAGAGGTTATTGCTTTTGTGGCTAGCATGAAGGCTTTGTTTTTCATATCAATACAATTTTTAGGTTTTAATTTTGAGCAGTCATGTATAGGGCCATTATATTAGCAAGGTTGGGTATTAAACAGTGGTAATGGTTAATCATTCGCGTAAACTGTGTCTGCTTTGATAGTTGTTGGCTTTGGGAAGTCTGTGATTGCTTGGACCTTTGTCAGGAGGGGCTTGACACTCTCAGGGCTTATTGGGTGGCCTAGGAATTCCACTACTGGTTTTGCCCATTCGTATATGTCCTTTTCGACTACGAGTCTGTTTTCTTTGAGTATTTGCAGGACCCGTCGGACGTCTTTCATGTGCTGTTGGATGTTGGGGCTGAATATCAGTATGTCATTAACGAAGACGACAAAAAACAGTAGGTTGTCCAGGATTTCGTCAATCATACATTGAAGGCATCCAGCACTCATCTCACAGGCGATGATCGTCTCCCAGACAATGGTCATCTCTCCTTCATTGATTGAGGAGTCACTCCATGTAAAGGTTGGGTTCTCCTGCCAGTCGCTGTAGGTCCTCGTCATCCTTCTCAGCCGATGTTATTTTGGGATATGATATCCCAATCTGGACAGTGTTGATGGAGTTTCGGGGAAGGGCGTCTGCCACGTTGTTTGAAGAGCCCTAAGTATGTGATGGTGCAGGAATGTTTGGGTATTGACGATAGGTGACGCTGCTGTCTTGCTGATCACCCATCTCCACTATTGGTGAAGGTGTGTGTCAACGGTTGGTGGGCCATCTGCACCAAGAATTGTCATCCTTCTAGCATGTGTCGGAAGTGGCATATGGCTCTGTGGACTGCCAGAAACTCTCAGTCAAACATGGAGTACTTTTTCTCTGCTGGCAACAACTTCTTACTGAAGAATGCCAATGGGCGACGACTATTGTCTGCGTCTATTCCCAGTACCACGCCCATCACTGTCTGTCATTGGGGTGAGGGATCTGTGGGGTAAAGGAAATGTTAGTGCGGTAGCAGAGGTGATTGCTTTTGTGGCTAGCATGAAGGCCCTATTTGTTTTTCATCCAATATAATTTTTAGGTTTTAATTTTGAGCAGTCATATATAGGGGCCATTATATCAGCAAGGTTGGGTATGAAACAGTGGTAATAGTTAATCATTCCCATAAACTCCTGGTCTGCTTTGATTGTTGTTGGCTTTGGGAAGTCTGTGATTGCTTGGACCTTTGTCAGGAGGGGCTTGACACTCTCAGGGCTTATTTGGTGGCCTAGGAATTCCACTACTGGTTTTACCCATTCATATATGTCCTTTTCGACTACGAGTCTGTTTTCTTTGAGTATTTGCAGGACCCGTCTGACGTCTTTCATGTGCTGTTGGATGTTGGGGCTGAATATCAGTATGTCATTAACGAAGACGACAAAAAACAGTAGGTTGTCCAGGATTTCGTCAATCATACATTGAAGGCATCCAGCACTCACATCTCACAGGCGATGATCGTCTCCCAGACAATGGTCATCTCTCCTTCATTGATTGAGGAGTCACTCCATGTAAGGGTTGGGTTCTCCTGCCAGTCGCTGTAGGTCCTCTTCATCCTTCTGAGCTGATGTTACTTTGGGATATGATATCCCAATCAGGACAGTGTTGATGGAGTTTCGGGGAAGGGCATCTGCCACGTTGTTGGAAGAGCCCTAAGTATGTGATGGTGCAGAAGTTTTTAGGTATTGACGAAAGGTGACGCTGCTGTC
This sequence comes from Macrobrachium rosenbergii, assembly GCF_040412425.1. Classification (NCBI taxonomy): domain Eukaryota; kingdom Metazoa; phylum Arthropoda; class Malacostraca; order Decapoda; family Palaemonidae; genus Macrobrachium; species Macrobrachium rosenbergii. The sequence goes on along the minus strand of NC_089799.1, from coordinate 24,803,018 downwards.
TTGCTGATCACCCATCTCCACTATTGGTGAAGGCGTGTACCAACGGTTGGTGGTCCATCTGCACCAAGAATTGTCATCCTTCTAGCATGTGTCGGAAGTGGCGTATGGCTCTGTGGACTGCCAGAAACTCTCAGTCGAACATGGAGTACTTTCGCTCTGCTGGCAACAACTTATTACTGAAGAATGCCAATGGGCGACGACTATTGTGTGTTTATTCCCAGTACCACGCCCATCGCTGTCTGTCGTTGGGGTGAGGGATCTGTGGGGTAAAGGAAAAGTTAGTGCGGTAGCAGAGGTGATTGCTTTTGTGGCTAGCATGAAGGCTTTGTTTTTCATATCAATATAATTTTTAGGTTTTAATTTTGAGCAGTCATGTATAGGGGCCATTATATTAGCAAGGTTGGGTATTAAACAGTGGTAATGGTTAATCATTCGCGTAAACTGTGTCTGCTTTGATTGTTGTTGGCTTTGGGAAGTCTGTGATTGCTTGGACCTTTGTCAGGGGGGGCTTGACACTCTCAGGGTTTATTTGGTGGCCTAGGAATTCCACTACTGGTTTTGCCCATTCGCATATGTCCTTTGAGTATTTGCAGGACCCGTCTGACGTCTTTCATGTGCTGTTTGAGTTGGGGCTGAATATCAGTATGTCATCAACGTAGACGACGCAAAAGGGTAGGTTGCCCAGGACTTCGTCCATCAGACATTGGAAAGCATCCAGTACTCGTCTCACAGGCGATGGTCGTCTCCCAGGCAGTGGTCATCTCTCCTTCATTGATTGATAAGTCACTCCACGTAAGGGTGGGGTTCTCCCCGCCGAAGTCGCTGTAGTTCCTCGTCATCCTTCTGAGCCGGTATTATTTCGGGATATGGTATCCCAATGTGGACAGTGTTGATGGAGTTTCGGGAAATGTCATCTGAATGTGCAGGAGTGTTTGGGTATTGACGATAGGTGATGCTGCTGTCTTGTTGATCACCCATCTCCACTGTCGGTGAAGGTGTGTACCAATGGTTGGTGGTCCATCTGCACCAAGAATTGTCATCCTTCTAGCATATGTCAGAAGTGGCATATGGCTCTGTGGACTGCCAGAAACTCTCAGTCGAACATGGAGTACTTTCGCTCTGCTGGCAACAACTTCTTACTGAAGAATGCCAATGGGCGACAACTATTGTCTGTGTCTATTCCCAGTACAATGCCCATCGCTGTGCTACTTGCGTCTGTCGTTGGGGTGAGGGATCTGTGGGGTAAAGGAAAGGTTAGTGCGGTAGCAGAGATGATTGCTTTTTTTGGCTAGCATGAAGGCTTTATTTGATTTTCATACCAACATATAATTTGTTTTATTTTTGAGCAGTCATATATAGGGGCCATTATATCCGCAAGGTTGGGTATGAAACAGTGGTAATAGTTAATCATTCCTGTAAACTGGTCTGCTATGTTGTTGGCTTTGGGAAGTCTGTGATTGCTTGGACCTTTGTTGGGAGGGTCTGGACACTCTCAGGGCTTATTAGGAATTCCACTACTGGTTTTGCCCATTTGCATATGTCCTTTCAGACTATGAGTCTGTTTTCTTTGAGTATTTGCAGGACCCGTCTGATATCTTTCATGTGCTGTTTGATGTTGGGGCTGAATATCAGTATGTCATCAACGTAGACGACGTAAAAGGGTAGGTTGCCCAGGATTTCGTCCATCAGACATTGGAAGTTCATCCCCGAGTGCTGAAGGCCATAGTAAATGCAGTAGAAGTTGTACGTGCCGAATGGGGTGATAATGGCCTTTTTTTTGTCTTCCTTTGCAACCCGGACTTGGAAATATCCCTTTAGCAGGTCGATCTTTGAGAATATTTTGGCACCCTTCATCTGGTTTGTTACATCAACGATGTTTGGTAGTGGGTAATTGTCAGGTACTGTCTTCATGTTGAGTCTCTGGTAGTCACCACAGAGTCGCCATGTGCCGTCATGTTTTAGTACCATGTGGAGGGGAGGTGCCCAGGGGCTAGAGGCTTTTTGGCATATTCCTGCTCATTCCATTGTCCGGAAACCTTGACCCTCTGGAATATAGCTCTAGCATTCATTAGTCCAAAAGGCATTAGAGTACATTGATCCTCTAAGAGTTACAAATGCAGTTTTCCACTGACAGTCTTTTGGCACAGGCACAGAACCCTTTAGTAAGGTCTAAAATAGTAATGAACTTTGCAAGGCCCATTTGATAAATTAACTCTTCCATGTTTGGCACTGGCACTCTGTCTGGTATAGTGGTTGAGTTAATGTATTTACAGTATAGGCAACACACAACCTTATGCTAGAATCTTTCTTTGTTACACAAACAATGGGGTGTACAAGCAAGCGTGTTGAGGGAAATATCATACCTGTAATTTAATAGTCATCTTCATCACATAACACTAAAGAATTCGATGAGGTAAGCATTTTGGTTGGAACCCTTCAGCCAAATTTATATGATTTAAGTTTAATCATATTTGCCTGGATCATCTGAAAATACTTCATTGTACTCATCTAATACTTGCTGTAATTCCCCATTTCTCATTGATTCCAAATGATTAAAAATAATTTCATATGCAAGTTTAGTTGATGGTCAACTTTCTGACTTGGGTTAGATTCTGTTGAAGCATATTGAATATTGCTGAAATCCTCATCTTCTTCACAAATGATACTAAGCACAGCAACTTGATGTTTATAGTGCCTCATCTTGTTGGAATATGACTGAAATTCATGCCCATCATTGGTTTCAGCAAGATTTATTAGTAATCCGTTAGGCAAGCCCTGTGACAGCACCATTACTTCTTTTCAAACATTAAAATCCTTTTCCTTTGTCTTACTGTTTCTATGTTTGGCATAAATTTGTCTCCATATTCTATGGCTTTCTCAGCAGCTGATTCCAATTATTTCTTTAGCTTTAGCTCTGCTGTCAATCCTATTCCGGGGGTAAATTCTTTTCTCCAAGCCATGTCTCTAAACAAAGCAAGAGGTTCACAAGTTCCCAACCAAACATCATTTGAAAAAGGAAAACTCCGTTAGTGTTATTAGGTACCTCTCTGTATACCCAAAGTTGGAATGGTAGTAACTTCTCCCAGTCCTAGGGATGTTCATGGATATAGATCTGATCATGGGTTTAAGAAAGCAATTACACCTCTCATCTAACCCGTTGTTTGAGGATATCCTGACTTGAAAACTTTGGGACACATCCCAAATGCTTCTCTATCAAAATTTTCAGCTTTGAAGTAAAATTTTTCATGCAGTCTTAAAAACATAAATGCCAGTATTCCAGTGCCTGAAAATATCTGAAGAAGAGCTTCACAGGTTACAGGTTGCTTGGCCGTCAGAGATGATAATGCCACTCCTCCTGGCCAGTGAGTAGCATAGTCTGTTTTTGATATTCCATATTGCTTACCAGGGTGTTCGAGAGGACCTATACAATCCATATTTATAATTTCCCAGAGACATTCTGGTCTGCTAATTGGGACTGAATCACTAGCCTACTACTTTGCCTTCATTTGACATTTGTGACAAATTTACATATTTTCTCACATGTTGATGCAAATTTGGCCATCAGAAAGAGTATCTTATGCATTCACATGTTTCCTGATACCTGCATAAGTGTGCAGCCACACAGATTCATGTGCTAACTTCAACACATGGCCTTTCTTCCCAACAGGTACAACTAACTGAGTAACTGCCTCTCCTAGTACATGATCATTAGGGTACAATGTTCCATCTTTATCTGAAAGACCCATAAAGGTTTAAGGATTTTTCTCCCTTTTGTATCTCACTAAAAGGTATATCTTCTCTAATTTGAACCATTATTTCAAGCTGCATATCCTCTTCTTTGTTTAACAATTTATCCTCTTCTGAACTTGCATCATCTACAATAATCAAATCCTGAGTTAGTTACAGCAACATGTTGAACCTGCATAATTTTATGGTTGGCTCTTTTTCCCATAGCAAAAATGTCACAAGCACCTGATGACAAAAGCATATCATATGGCATATCTAGTTCATCTGTTACAGCACACTATGTCAGCAGGTACATGTCAACTATATGAACAAAAGCGGACTTCAGTCTTACGCTCTTTCCCGATGCAATTTGCTCAGATTTCTAATTCAGTGCTGCTTCACCACTGAAATATCTAATCCAGTACCCACGTATGCTGTAAATATTTTACAATTACATGTAACCACCTTAGACCATCACTATGTTTTCTCTTTATGATATCTTCTTTTGATTTATCCCTTGTAATTTGGATTTAAGGAATAATTCAGCATTAATCCTTCCAACATCATTGGGTGCATTGATGACTTCTTGGTACCCATAAACAGCTTCAGGATTAAAGCTAGAGGCCTCAGGGCCTAATTGAGTTTCTTCAGTAGGTTCAGTAACCGTTAACCCATGGATGGGTAACAGTGACTGATTTCTAATCTTGTTATTTTGCCAGATGCTGAATCCTTGTTCTTCACAAAACAACCGTTCTATCTATGCCCAGGGTTTTTGCAGTAAAAACAATTCCCTTCCACAGGATACCGAGGCTTGTCCTTTTCTCCCTTAATTGTAGAGGGCAAACTCTTATGATAATGATCATTCCCAGAAATCTTTTAAGAGAGTCTTGGTTCCACTGTGCTGTGCCAATTACTGAAAGAATTATTTTGGTTATACAGTAAATGTATCTGCAGTTTTTCCAAGTTTGTCTATCTTGAACCATGAGGTTCCTTCTTGATCTGTAACATACTCCAGAATTCTTTCAGAGAGAGCAGACTTGAACTGACCTGCCACCAATAAATCAAACAAAGTGAATTTTAACTCAGAATCTGGTATGTCACCATTTTTCAAATAATTCAGTCAGTTGAACTCAAGATCTCAAACAGAGTGTAGCTCTCATTTGCCTTGGGACATGCTGGATCAAACACGGCATACTCCTTTGAAGTCAGTCTGAATTTGCAGAGCAACAGTTTCTTCACCTTCTCATTTGATTAAGTCTTTTGCTGAGAGCATAGACAAGTATGAATTTGCCTATACAGTAAGGTGAGGTCACACCAAGTTTGCCCATAGATCTTTGGTACTTTTTTAACTTCTGCAAGCAGCTTCAAATGTATCCACAAAGTTATGTAACTCAGTGGCATCATCTTTCATTGCTAGGATTACAGTCTTAATGGGGTCAATGTAACGCCTGATTTGAGAGGTTGGCGATTGATCTCTTTGATCTCGGGCCGCCGCCGCCTCTTCTTCTGACCTATCCTCTTAATATTTCTTCTAGATGTGCTTCTTTTCTTTCAGTGCTCTGTTACAAGCCTCTTTATCCTTCTCAAGGAGTTCCAAGCTTTCCTTTTCCAATTCATAAGCCCTGAGTCATTTTCTTCCTTTTTCCTATCTCATTCTTTCTCTCTTTTCCCTTTTCATTTCAGTGTTTTTTCCCTTTTCATTTTTGTGTTAAGTCTCAGAATATCTAGGTGCACTGTCAGATTTTCTGTGGTTGTCTCTCATATTGGTCCCTTCCCCTTGAGCTCTTTGTTGGGCGAGTCGGTAGAGCTGCAGACCGTCACTCGATGGACCGGAGTTCAAATCCCCGGCCGGCTGATGAAGAGTTAGAGGAATTTATTTCTGGTGATAGAAATTCATTCCTCGCTATAATGTGGTTCGGATTCCACAATAAGCTGTAGGTCCCATTGCTAAGTAACCAATTGGTTCTTAGCCACGTAAAATAAGTCTCATCCTTCGGGCCAGCCCTAGGAGAGCTGTTAATCAGCTCAGTGGTCTGGTAAAACTAAGGTATACTTAACTTTTTCCCTTCCCCTTGGGTTCTATTGCTAATTCAGTCAATTCCAGATTCTTCTGCACTTTCACTTCCAAAGCTCTCTCTCTACTAGTTCCTTTCTCAACAAAGTTTGCACATCCTCTCTGCAGATCCCTGCATTCAACTACCAGTTTCTGATACAGTAATATCACTTCTTGTTGTCTTCAGTTTCTTGAAAATCTGCTCATATTCCATGCTGACTATAATCTCAAGCAAACCCAAAGCACCAACAACATCAGAAAAGTTAGACCAAACAAATTACAAACATACAGACCGAACAAACTTCTTTGTTTCTTATATTCAGACTATGTTGATCAAAACTACACAAATATGAGAGCTTAAGAAAGTGAGTTGCAAGTTACCATATTAACTCAGTACTTAGCAGTGTTATACTAATTACATACTTGGGAAAAGTCAATTTCACACAAGTGATTTTGATTCAAATAAGGTTTCTATGGACAGAGTTATTTTAGCTCCTAAATAACTAAAATAATTAATAATAGTCAAGTGCTTAAATATAAATGAAACAGTGGCACTGAAATATGATGAAGGTTGCCAGTAATGTTCAGTAACAGTTTTACTCTTACACTGTACTGCTAGAACTACTGTATACATCCAATCTGAAATCTGACGTAACAGATTTGCCACCTCACTTTATATTACTGAAGTCATAAATATAAATTACAGTACAGTAGCTGCAACTACCACAGTAACAATCAGTTTATAAATGTGTGTGGAAATGTTTAGCAATTATTTTCAACAGTACTATCAATGCTCAGCCTCCGATTGTTTTAAATTATTATTACAATAGTGGCTCAAAATTTTCATGCAACATTCCATTCATTGGCTATCAACATTATTTTTATACTTAATTTCTGTGGTCCAAATTTTTTTCAACACTCACTCCTGGCAACAAAAACATTTCAGTCATCAATGTAACACTTTACATAATATGATGTTATTAGGGTTAATACAATTTGTCTCAGTTATTCACTCTACAACTCTACAATGATTTATAATAGTGCAGTACAATGGTTCAAAAATTAAGATAATAAGATTTCAAGACTTGATGACACACTAAGTTAACAAAGCCTCTCAACAAAGAAACAAACATTTTAGTATATCCTAGAGCTTAAGAAATACTGTATACATACCTCTCTAAAATCCCTTGATGAAGTGGTACAGAACTGTATTGAGCGAGATATTTATACCCATTGTGAATAAGCTGCCGTACTGGTCAATAAGAAAGGTACACAGCGTCAAGGAAAAGAAACCACAATAGGTACCTGTAGATAGACATGTACGTTAGTAAACGTAGAGTACAGTGGTATACTTTACAGCAAAGTGCACAAGCATATGCATTATAAAAGAAATAATGGTAAAATAATAGGTACAGTACTGCAGTATACCATACAAAGTTCACACTTCTGCTTGCTCAATTTAATGCAAAGTTACACTATTTGTACTGTACAGGTATTACTTTTTTTTTTATTGAAGTAGTACTATACAGTGAAAGTTCAGATACAGACTGCTAGTATGTTAAATAATTAAAAAATTTTTAACTCCACTGTGCATTTAGAAATATAAAGTATTTTACAAAAATTCTCTCTCTCTCTCTCTCTCTCTCTCTCTCATTTCCATGTTTTCTAATTCCTAGTACAGTATTTTAGTACATTTTATTTGTTCCTGTGTACCTGGACATAAATTAGTGTTTAGACGATAATTCAGCATACGAGTATGTAAATTTGTGATAATTCATCCCTTCCTTATAACATGTTTATCTCTTCCTTCCAGTTTTTAATTTCATCATTTCTTTGAAGTCTCCCACTGCATACAAAGTCTGCTCCAAATTTATGAGAACAGGTGTGACTACATGAAGTTTTTTCACCATATTTTATTCATCATTAGATCTAGATGAGGTAGTTTGATATCCATTGAGCAGATGGCTCTATTTCATAGGGTATTCTTATTACAAAATCCTGACCTAATGGCACAATGGATTGCAGACATTTTCTTGTAGGTTTACTTTAGAACTAACAGCATGATAACAATAACACCTTTGTCTTAACAATGGCAGTATGGAACTCGGCATATCATAGAACAGCTTACTTCATTTGGCCATGTTATATCATCCGTCCTCATGTGTGGCGGACTCTCAAAGTCTGAGTTATTCATCCGCATTCATGCAGATGCCCTAGGTGAGTATGTAGTGCACTTATTTTTTATTGTATGTATAAGATATTTGTCACTGTATGTTATGTATACTGTGTAATGAGCATTTAGCAATTAAGTTCCTTTTAGTGACTTTATTTTCAATATTCCAACAATAGGTATTCCAGTCCTCATCCCTCACACCAAACAATCCGTGCTCTTAGGATCTAGCATGCTTGGGGCTGCAGCAGCTTCAAAAGAATTCCCAGACTTAATCTCAGCTGCTGTGGCAATGGGAGGTAGTGCCGATGCCTTTCAGCCAGTGAAAGAATTGAAGAGGTTTGTTATATTACTCTTTAGATGGTCTTTCAAGTCTTGGAAGGAAGATCTTAAAGTGATGCCAGGTAACAATGACATGAGAGGTCAACAATACTTTAGGGAGGGAAAGAATGACCTGAAAACCTTTTTGGCATATGGACTTGAAACTTTACCACATATTTCATTGTCTTATTTCAGATTTAATATCTTGCTTCTCTATTACCTGTTTACCCTAATTTGTGGTGGTTCCGTAGACAAATGAGCAGTATTCACTACTACAGTTAAACCTCTAACAGCTGAATCAAGACTTTAACCCCATGTTCAGAAAATTCCACAGCTCCAGCTATTTCATGTTATTAAAAGTCAGTCTCTCTCTCTCTCTCTCTCTCTCTCTCTCTCTCTCTCTCTCTCTCTCTCTCTCTCTCTCTCTCTCTCTCTCTCTCTCTCTCTCTCTCTCTCTCTCTCTTCCTGGATACTAATAACCTTGCTAGATAGTGGGGCCATGAGGTTGGCAGCCCATGCTCTGTATTAAAATTAGAAAAAAAAAAAAAAAGTAGTATTTAAGTCTAGGAGTTCAAGTAATACACAAATTGATCACAGATTAAAAGATGTAAAGATGAGTGAGTATTTTAGAAGACTTGTTGAGTATGGAGGACGGAGGAAGAAAGGCAGAGCTGAAAGATACAAAGGGAACTGGTTACTGTAAAGGTGAAAATGTTAGTGGAAGTGTTATTTGAGGATGCAAGGAGGGCAATTAAGAGGCTGAAGAATGGGAAAAACACAGCTGACAGGATCACCAATTTAATACTGCATTATAGTGATGATAGTGTGATGGATTGTCAAACTAGCATTTATAATATATTTTGATGAGGGAAGTTTCTTCATGAATGGGTAAGAGGATAATTGCTCCACTATATAAAGGTAAAGGTGATACAGGAGACTGTAAGAATTTTATGGACATAACATTACTTAGAATACCAAAGGATATGTATGATAGGACTTGGGTTTTGTAACAAAGAGGATGTGTGGAATAAATGTTTTTATAAACTCTATTTGGTAAGATCAAAAATAAAAAGTAAAAGCCGAGTGTAGCATATACAGACCTATAAAAGCTCATGAAAGAATTGATACAGAGGCAGTGAGGAGGTTAGAGACAATGTATGGGAGAAAATATAAATTTTTCGGTGGAATTAAAAGCCTATGATTGTAGTGAAGTGCTTGTTGGAATGCATGGGCAAGAGAGTGAATGCATCAAGGTAAAGTATGTCTGAGACAATGATGTACTGTATTATATATTTATGGTTGTTCAATATCTTTATAGATGGAGTAATGTGGGAAGTCTAAGAAAGGGCAGTTGAATTAGGTCCAAAGTTGTTAGGTAAGAAAATGAATTGTGAGTGAAGTGTATAATGGCTGATGTTTTTATGTGATACAATAGTGTTTGTTTGCAGTGAAGAGAAATTGCAGAAACTGGTTGAAGTCACCCAAGACAATTGTAAGAAAAGAAAGTTCCGATTAAATGTGAGCAAGACTGAAGAGTGGGGTTGTGAGTAAATGGAAATGAGGAAGATAGGACCATTAAATATTTACATAGATGGTGGAAAAACAGCAGCAATTGATTTATATCGTATTTGGGAGTAAACATCACAAAAGTGGGGATGCAAGGAAGTTAGCAGGTCATGCAAAAGATTGGGAAGTGTGTTTATGAACAAAGTGGGAAATGTATGAAGGGAATGTTAAACTCGCCTGTAAGGAAATGAAGTGGAAAGAAATCAAATGGCCTCTGAATCCGTCACATCCAGCTTATTACTCTGGACACAAAGTTCTAACAGTGAAACTTACTTTTCATTTCTTCTATTTCTTCTCATTTCCAATCTGAAAAACTGCTGTTTAAATTCATTGTTTTCAATTATTTAATACCAAGTGATTTTGAAATTAATGTTTTGAATTTAATGTTTCTCTGTAGGTTTCATGATGGAAAGTATGCAGTTTTCCTCAAGATGCAGAAAAATCAGTTGGAATATCGTAGCATCATGGAATGCACTCGAAGTGAGAAGTAAACTCACTGCTAAAGGAAGCCTTTCAATGCAGCTTCATTTAACTTCCAATTATTTGTATGCCTCTCTTATGAAAGTTATATTTTTTGTCGTATGACTTAGGTTGTTGTGCAGTAAGGTTCCTTCAATCTTTTTATTGACTTGAGGTTCATACCATTTTGTTAATGTTTTTAATTCAATCCATGGTTACATACATGTTGAGGTTTAGTTATTAACTATGGGACTAACAAATTAAGAAAAATATTTATTAAGTCACAAATATTGTGCACAGTAATACTGAATTCACCATACCTTGGGAATAACTTACAACCAGTGAGAATTATAATCAGTGTGCCAGCCTTAATTGGAAAGTAGGTTAATTATTTAAAACCACTGATAGACAGTGACTTTGGTCACCCTAGCCCATGATTTAAACCTCAGTCTTTTTGGTTTAGAAACAACAATAGATTGTGAATTTGACCTCCCAAGCTTGGGTGGTCAAAGTCACTGTCACTGCCTATCGTTGTTTCTAAAGTAAAGGCCCAGGTTCAAACCTGGTCAGTGCAAAGCAAAGCACTTATAAAACTATAATTCCCTTTGGAGGCAAGTTATTTCCAAGGTATATTGAATTCAATATTAAAAAATCATTTACATATGTTTAATGGTGCTAAAAAAGGAATTTAGTGAACTTTTTTGTACTATTTGTTAATCAGTTATAGAGACCCATTTGCTGCTGGTAACTATTATACATGAAAGTTAAGTGTTCTGAATGTCTTTGTTTTAGCATGAAGTTTAAGTCTGTATGTTGTATCTGCCATGGCATGATGAATAAAAGTATGACTTTAACATTTATTTTAAAATGTGAGGGTGACAATATCTTTAGGTGAACATGGTACTTGATGCTGACTACCGAATCCCCTTAATGCTTTTTGTTGCTGTAAAGCTCAGTTATTTATGTAGGGTAGTTTTAACTAAACCACATACAAAGTCCATTATTAATATTAATGTATATGGGGCATGTGGGAAGACAGGAAAGAGAATGAAAGAAAAATAAAAATTTATAACAATCAATACAGCTCAAAACTAGGTGGGTGTTACAAAGAACCTGTAACACACTGCCTGTAGTGCCTCACACAAGGTACACTTTAGACAGAAAACCTAAAGTGATGAGGGGGAATGCACCCATAACTTTATGTGATATGTAAATTTTTTAAAGAAAATAGATGGAAAAGTGGAAAAGTGAAAAATCACAACTAAATATATACTTTCCTCTTTAAAAAATGAAAAATAGATGAAAGGTTCAGATTAATGCTGCCTTACTGAAATATATTATGAACAGATGTTCTTCCAAACTCCAACCCTCCCTAGATGGGCTTGGGAAATTATTAAACCACAGCTACTCATGTCATGAGAGCCCACCATATGCAATACCTGGAGATATTTTTAAAATAAAAATGGGTGTTTTTTATGTGTCTTGATTTATGACCCAAGCTTTCTGCAACTTAAATATAGATATTTATTTGAAAATGTGTTCAAGTCAGCATGCACACATGCAGATTTCAGTAAATGTATGCAAGGAAATATCTGTTGGAGTATTTTGTATGGCATTCCAAACTAGTGTATGACTGGAGAAATTCTCTTGTTCAAAAGATTTAAAACAGTTTAAGTAACCTGACAAACTCTAGTGTCACTTCATGTTTTCTAAAGTTATTCACTGTTGCCAAAAGTATAGAGTAATTCATTGTTGCCAAAAGTATAAATTAAAATAGGATTGAAATGTACTTACAAGTTTTGCAAAATATTAAGTGTCATCTAGTCCATGCATGCTCTCCATGGAAGGAGCCCAACACTTTGGTCTTTATTCCTGGTGACCCTGGTATTATGGAAGCTGTATGTGCAAAGTTATGTGCCTTGTTGGATCCTGGAAAACATAATATGAACTTTAGTTTAACTATGCTATAAAAATTAGAGGGAATGCATGGTGATTGCTTCAGTGAAATTTACCTGTAAAATGTATTCAAATTAATGCAGCTATTCCTGTTTTTATTACTTAGTGTAATTTATATTAATTAGGTAGTACATATTCAATTAGTTAAAATCTTACTTCAATAGCTGACAAGTATGATGGTGATGAGATTCTTTTGAGATTCTTTTAACAGTTCTTAGCACTCTGGAGAAATGTACAACAACTTGAATATTTTGTTTTATTTTTCAGGAATAATTAATAGAAACTAATGCAATATAAAGATTTTTCAGTAGACAAAGTAAATGTAACACTGCCATTGCCGGCAGAAGTTCATAGTGTTTCATAAACAATTAAGTTCTTGTTGCTCACAGGGAAGATTTAAAATCTCGGTGCCCATCAATGTGATAATCATTCCAGTCATGTTAATTTTTCTAATGAAACTTTTATATCTTTATATCACAATAAACTTGTTGTAACTAACATACACTGCTGTCTTTCATTCTTACCTTTAAACACTCAACTTCATGTATATGCACTACTGTAGCCTAATATATTAACGGCTGGAGGTATATTATATTACACATATGGTGCTGCAGTAGAGAAATTCTCTAGTTCACATCCCTTATAACAGTTAAAGTAACCTCATGAACTCCTAGAGTCACTATATGTTTTCATGAGCAATCGACCATCACCAAAAGTATTAGCCACAATAAGATTGACATGTACTTACAAATTTTGCAGTATACAGTGTTATCCAGTCCGTGCTTGGTCTCCATAGAAGAGCAGTAACTGGTTCATTTCTCTTCGCCATACCATGTTGAAAGCACCATGACTTGTCTGATCTCCTGACCATAGCATCATGGAAGTTGTGTGCGCCTCGTTAGATCCTGGAGAATATATATATGGAGGACTTGTGTAGTAACTTGCTTTAAAAATAGATGGTGAAATTAATCTATAAATCTATATCAATATGGGCATTTTTAATGCAACAATTCCTATTTTTAACCAATAAAGTCTAATTTATATTCACTATGTAGGATTCAGTTAGTTAAAATCTTACTTCAATAGCTGTCAGTTATGATGGTGATGAGATTCTTTTGACAAATCTTAGCACTGGAGAAATGTACAATAACATGAATGTTAAATTTTCAGGAATAATTACAGAAACTAATAAAACGTAAAGAAGTTTCAAACCTTACTTCAATGGCTATTAAGTGTGTGGGTAATAAGATTCTTTTGACAAATCTTAGCACTCTGAAGAACTGCACAATAATGTTTGAACATTTTTTTTATAATTTTCAGAAATATTTTGTAGAAACCAATATAGACTGTCAAGAAGTTTCAACAAAGTAAATGCAGTCATTACTGGTAGAAGTAGTAGTGTTTTGCCAACATTTATTTTATTGTTGCTTACAAGATTTGAAATCTAAGTGCCCATCAGCGTGATAATAATCATTCCAGCCATGTTATTTTTTCTAATAAAACTTTTAAATCTTGATATCACACATTTCTTGTAATTCATATTTGTAACAGTGTTGTCTTTCATTCATACCCCTAAAAATTTTACTTCATAGCATTATGAGATTGTGAGACCTAAAAGAGTTCAGAGGTCTGTTTAAACAAATCATTTATAACTAAATCATTTATAACTAACTAAATGCCTGAATACATACTAAGCTGAAGTAACTAACCTAGCCTAAGGTACATCAGAAATGGTCTACTGCACATAGTAATGGTTCGCACTGTTCAACAAAAAGGTACATTCTTCCTAGCAAAACAGAACACGCATATTACTAAAAAATATCAGACCAACATCAAGACAATAAGAGACAAACTGTATTCAAAGTATGAATTCTAGATGAATTGCAGTTTGGATGAAAAAGCTTCCAAGAGAGTTACAGCCATCACAGAGAACAAAGAAGTGTATTAGTAACAGAAGGTTTCTGTACTTTGTGACGTCACCTTCAGAATAGGGATGCTTAACTTCTAAGGAGGAATAGCATAATTACGGATAAACGAATTAATACAATGACAAAATGGCAAAGGAATAAATGACTAAAAGACAAGAATGCAAATTTCTCATTCTCCTGCCAACAAAAGAGTGCAATGGCCAATGATACAGCAGGTGAAACACAACAACCCAAAATAAAAAACATGAATGCATCGTAAAAGAAAATATCGATTTCAGCATATTATTAATGATTTAAATCTGTACACCACTTGCGCATTTTGCTTTTGCAAACAGTGGCAGCAACTTTTATGGGATGAGCCATCATAGCCTACACATTAGCTACCTGATCTGGCAATACGGAATTAAAACCAACAAACCCAAAATTTATGAGATTACGTTCCTGTCCCTCATGGGACACGACATCATCAGATAACATTAGTCATATCACCCTTCTCAGCATCTCTGTGAATATCGGCAAGAGAAAGCCCCATAGGATACAAAAGATGAGCTATGACACCATCACCTCTCTTAAGCTTTCTTTCTTTTATTAGAGAAAATATACAATGTTTTACATTTTTAATGGTATTACAATCAGAAATTAGTCAAAGCTAACTTAACTTTACCAAAAACAAATACAGTATAATTTTATCGTAGGCCTACCATTCGGGTTGACAAATATTTTATCACGCACATTTTACAAATAATCTACGTATTTCACTGTTAACATTTTTCTGTAGTTACCCATATAAGATTTTATTAGTCCATATCTATTTTTTATTATCCTTGATTTTATAAACCGTCTAATAATATCGTTTTCTTTTATTCCTGCTTTGTGAGCTAACCAAATCCCAACAGCATAGTTACAAATTAAAATTACAGCAGTGTTCCTGTCCTTTTTTGATTGTGCTTCGAAATCCAATTTTAAAATTTTCACTAAACCTTTTGTCGTGATGTGACACAAATCATTTAATAAATCACAAAAC
The DNA here is from genome assembly GCF_040412425.1 of Macrobrachium rosenbergii. Taxonomy (NCBI): domain Eukaryota; kingdom Metazoa; phylum Arthropoda; class Malacostraca; order Decapoda; family Palaemonidae; genus Macrobrachium; species Macrobrachium rosenbergii. The sequence goes on along the minus strand of NC_089799.1, from coordinate 24,787,815 downwards.
CAATTAAGCAGTTTCTTGTTACACTTACAGAAATAAATTATATGCATCACGTTTTCTGGCTCTTTGCAGTTTTCACACAGTTTACTATTTGATATTTTCATCATATACGAACTATCTCTTGTGGCCAGAATTTCATGAATATATTTGTACAAAATTTCCCTATCGTAACTGTTAATCCATTTACTGTTAACATTTCCTCACATTAGTTTTCCATTCAAATAAAGGGTATTGCTCTTCAATTTTTGGGTTGAACTTCTCATCTCTCGATAAAAACCCATAAATACTCTTAGAGTTCACATATGGGTAGTTTTCCATCTTTATTACCTTCCGTAAGGTTGTTATGTCATCATAGTAGGGGGAGGGTACAATAGCTACATCTGTCATAATATTTGTTCAACCTCCAAAAGATATGATGTCCTCAACTTGCAGTAACACACACTAAGTTCATAACCAATTACTCTTTTTTATGAGAGACTTATAAAATGTGATGAAAAATATTGAATCGGCTTTCGTTGTTACACTAATAATTCCAGTGCCCCCCCTTCTCTCTTTTTGAATACACAGTCTGCCTGTTGAATGGGTGATAGTTTCCGTCCCATAAAAACTTAAATATACATCTTTCTGTTGATTTCCCGGTCGTTCTTGGTGAGGGAAAAACATGGGACATATACCAGGCTTTTGATAAAACCTTTGAATTTACTATAATTGACTTTTGGAATAGTGACTGTTTCCTAGAATACAATTGGCCTATATTGCGTACAATACTGTTTTCTATTACTTTCCAATTTTCTTCTCTTGCCTTTCCGTAATCATTATCATAAATTACACGGAGTATCTTAAAGGACCCTACAATTACATTTATACTGAAATCTGGCCACACTTCCTTGTTTTCCCATAATCCTGTTATAGTTGTTTTTTGATAATTAAGTCTTGCACTTGTTGCCTCTTCGTAGTCTTTTATTATTCCAAAACAATCTATAATTGATTCATCAGCCTTATATATAATGGTCGTGTCATCTGCAAATCTCCTACAATACTAATTCTCAGTCCATTTGGTAGTTCTAAAGCTTTCTTAAGCAGTTTACTCTTTAACATTCTGTATAATGGTTCCCGAGCTATTACAAAGAGAATCATGGATAATGGACATCCTTGCCTAACAGACCTCTCAACAGGGAAATAATCGGTCAGGATCCCATTAATACAAAGATAACTTTGAACAGTAAAATAGACCATTTTTATCAAATTTATAAGACTGTCTTTCAGATACTAGAAAGAATGGGGTTTACAGGCAAAGTTTAAATCAACCCTATCGAACACTTTTGACCAGTCAAGAGAAAGCAGAGCTGCTGGTATCTTTTCTGAATTTACAAAATAGATTATGTCGCTCAGAAGCATATTGCAATTACCGATTGATTTCCCCGGCACAGAACAGAATTGTTCCTGTGATATAACAAATGCAGCTAGTTTTTTTTTTTTTTTTTAGCCTGTTAGTTATTATTTTTGCAAATTATTTTGTAGTCCACATTTAGCAAAGTAATTGGGCGCCAGTTTTTAATGTCATCAGAATTACCAGTTTTGGGAACTAATTTAATTACGCCATTATTTATGTTTCCACAAAAAGTTTCTTTAAATCCATATCTAATTACCAGCAAAAACTCCTCTTTGATAGTACCCCAAATTCCCCTATAAAATTCAGCTGGCAATCCATCAGTGCTCATGCCTCTAATTACCTCCCAAACCTCCTTTTCTGTGACAACTGTTAACAATTTGTTTTCACTTTCTCCTATTGTTTTCCCTATCTGTTCCAAAAATTCTAGTTTTTCTATTGTTTGTGATACCTTTACTCTAAAGTTCCCTGCTTGGATTGCTTTGTTATTCGTGAGAGTCGTTCATTTTCTGTTTGTACTTTTACAATATTAGTTCCGACATTCTTTTCTTTACATATTAAGTACAGCGAAAGCTTTTCGCCTTTTATTCTCTCATCCACCTTAGCTCTTATGCTTATTCCATCACAGATTTCGTCCTCTAGAGTTTTTATTCTCTCTTAGCACATTTATTTCCTCAAACGCACAACAACTACTAGAATGAATCTCATATTGTCGCCTTAGGAGGGACTTCAGTAGGTTTAGGCACCCATATTTTTCCCGATTAGTAATTTTTTTATGTTTTCATGAAAAACTTATTTGTTCTTTGGCATCTAACCACCAATATAGCACAGAACAATCATTTTGACAATCTCATTTTCAACCTTCCCCATAGGTTCACAAATTATCAGTTACCACAGTATTAGACAAATTGTTGGAATTTAACTTCCAATAACCTTTTCCTATTTTTGACTCATTTCTTAGCCTAAACGGAGTTTTCACTGCATTATGATCTGACCAGGCAACTGGGATACTTTCTGTGTTTTGTACTTTACAATCTAAATCTCTAACATAAATACGGTCTAATCGAGATCCATAGTTCTTTTTCACATATATGTACTCTGTGTGGTGATTTGTTGAAAACCAAGCATCCTTCAATTTTAAAGCATTTTTCAAGTGTAACCAAGCTTCCGATAAGAGGTTACAATCTGAATTAGAACAGTCTCTTTGGCTGTTATGCAGTTCCAGTCCCCTCCTAACACCAGATTTTGCAGGTTGTTTCTACAATAAATAGTACAGTAAATCATTTTTGAACAGCTCTTCCCTGTCTAATCTTTTGTCACTGCCAAAAGGTGCATAAACATTAACTGGAAATCAACTTCCATAAAGCTACATTTTGCACTGATTATACACCCTTTTACATCCATTTCCTTACTGAGAATCCTCACCTGTGACATTTTATTTAACAAAATTGCAGTTCCCCCTTTTAAAAGTAGTGTGGGGTTCAAAATAACTTCACAGAATTTCTCTATGTACTCTAACTGCTTACTATCCTTTACATTGTTCTTGTAAAAATATAATGTCTAATATATGCAAAAGTATGAAATTAACAAGTTTAATTTGCTTGTTTACTACACAAACCACTGATATTTATAGTTGCTATTGATAATGTGAATGTAAATAAAAATTTAAAGTGGATCCCTATTATCCATTTTAAACAGTTTGGTCACCGTCCCTGTCGCTTGTAAGGGTTTTAACTTTTTCGCTTTCGTCTCCACGTTCATCCTCAACAACCCTGTTGTCTGAGCAAGTTTTTCCTTGGTCCTTCTTCAGGGTTGTTCTGATACTTCAGCAGTCGCCTATACTTGCTTGCCACTTTGATTTCGTGTTACCCTTTTCAACGTCGTTATTAATGCTGCCCTTTCCTTTTGTCCGTTTTTCTCGCGGTTTCCACCCGTGACTACTGATTTTCCAAGAAGTGTAGCAAGAATCTGTTTAACTTCTTGTTGTTCAAAGTCCTTTTCATCTTCGTTCATCTATCATTTTCGTCATTATTATCTTGTTCCCTGCGTATTTGTACTTCAGTTCCACTGACAGCACCTTCATCTTCCGAGGAAAGCTTGCAAGCAAAGTTATCCTCATCGCTTTCAGTCGCTTGATCTGAAGTTAACTTTTCCTCTCCGTCGTGTCTTGCGCAGTTCTCCTTTCTTTGCCGAGGCTCTCCTAAATCAGGCCTGTACCGAGGGGGTTGGGTCGAATGACCCCACCCCCCTAAAAATTTCTGGCAGTCCATATTTTCTGTGACTATCCTTTTCATTGAACTGTACTTATAAAGTAATAAATAATAATCTTTTGTTTTTTTGGCAAGTCTTTCTTTTGTAAATTTTGCTATTAAACATTAACATCGTTCTTTAATAGTAGGAAATACAAGAGGGAGAATGGGAATATGATATAGGTCACCATATTTGTAGATTTTAGTAGAGAAACGATCATTTTAAAGCTGTGGTACGATAATCTGGTCAGAAAAAATTGACGACACTGCAGCAAGGCTGCCGAAACGTGGAATTTTCAAGTAGTTCATCTTGTATATACTTATATATGCAATGACATATATAGAAGAAAAGGTCCAGTTTTGGGAAAAACGACCCCCCCCAATAAAAACTTTGGGTACGGGCCTGTAAATATTCGTCAACATTACACATCAAAGAGGCTTCTATTCCATAAGACTAGCGTCACTATTGTTGCAGTGGTTGCGTTTACTTTTTGATTGTTCATTTTCGTTGCCATTCTTTTCATTTGCCTTCTCACGTTCCCTCCTTCCAAGATCCAGTTTCAAGATGCCGCTGTCACCGGATTTAGCTTGGTTCCTTTGGTCTGACTTAATTTCAGGAAAGTCTTTTTCATTCCACATGGTCAATTCCTCATCGATTGGAGTATGACAGTCTTGACCACATTTGTAGCAAGTCCTTTTTCTGGCCACTGTACACGATAGTCAAATTATATCCATTCACACTAATCGACGAAGGAACACTCTCCTTAATTCTCATCTTGACAGTACGTGTTCCAGTCAGGAAGCCTTGAAATGGCCCATCACTAAACTTATTGTTCCTTATTCCTTCAACTTTTCCGTACTTGCTTATAATGTTAATGACTTGACTCATCCTCCAACTCAAAGAGTGCATTCCTTATTGATACGTACGTTACAGCAGTGCTGATGTTAACTATCTTTACCGTATCTACTTCATTTATCTTTATGACTTTATCCTCATATTCCCTCACAACTTCCATGAATCTCTCTTCAGATCCAAATTTCACCACTATTTTGTTTCGTTTCTGCTAACATTCTGTACTCCTATTAAGTCCAAAACTCTAAGTTTCGTTATTCTGAATAACACATCACTAAGACATTCAACCGACACATAATTCTGCGAAAAATGAAGCCCGATGGAGTCTTTCCTCCTCAAAAACTAGGATAACGAGCCCATTCTGCAAGTCTGTCGGGCTAAACAAAAAGAAAACATAAGCGTCTATGAATCGCTGAACGAGACTCCGAGGCAAAACGCCTCAGGGTATATGAAGTTAGCGGCCAGCACCCATTTTTAACAAAATGGAATTACACACCAATTGGTGAAGTCACATCACTTTAACGTACACTATAGCTTAATCACAGTCTGAATGAGCCACTGATATCTCAATAAAAACACCAAACAATGAAGAGCCTGTAGGTAGGCCACACGTGTTCTTGCTCGAACGTCTGGAACCCTCTTTTCCACTTCTTACTTTATTGTCATGCCCTATAACAAGCTCTAAAACACGACCCAACAAACAGTGAGTCTAGTTTTGTTGCGTATTTTCACTACCGCAACATAATCTACTATGATTTTATTCTCTCAGTCTCTTTAATGGAGGTCTTTGCAATTTTCTCTCCAGCTTAAGAAATAATTCTAATTGCCCAATTTCCTAAAGTGATAAAAAAAAACATCCCATCTCTAGCAGATAAGGTTGCTATTAAAGTCAGGCAGAGTACAGCGGAAATTCGACGTGTTGAATATTGTAACTGTGGAAATGTTCCTTGAATTCGCCACAAACAAATGCTTGCTCTAACACTTAATACCCAGCTACAAATGCCTTGGCATTGTCACTATAGAAATGTAACGTTATATAACAATGAGTAAGAACCCTTAATAAAACGGATCCAAGACTAAGAGACTAGTTTCATGCGCATGGCCATAAAATTCAACCGTATGAATATTAATAATACATTTTTACATTTTCAACTTGATTTCTCTTAATCTACAGAAGACCTACAAAGCCTTTTCCAGTATGCCAAAAGGGCGTAATAAAAATGTCCTGGTGTTTGGATAAGTTTGTCATTTTGGGATAGCAGTATGGAAAACTGTTGAATTTCCTGCATGTCATAAAATAGTCTAAAATTCTTTGAAGTACTTGGGGCATTCTAGGAATCCAAAACCCACTTGTTCTAGTAATATTGAAGGTGGTCTGAATGCCAAGATGTTTACAGTATCTGTAGTAAAACCAAAATCAATTCAGTTTACTGTGATTCTTGGCAAAAAGTATAGGATTCAGCACATCATAGTCGTATTCTAATGTTTTAGCAATTCTACCCCTTGAACATATAATGCTATTGTCCAAAAACAAGTCTAAGTTGACTAGAACTGGTGTTCCACTGGAGTTCTTGTCATCGGAATATTCTAAGTAAGCCAACTCCTGAGCAAACCTAACTTTCTCCACTTCCCTTATCCAATACAACTTTCCACAATTCTCAGGAATTCCATTTGATTTCTTAATAAATATACCGAATGCCTTAAAAACATAACTTGTATCCCTGAAAAGTTTAAGATCAAATGTTTCTGGACGTTGACAGTGGAAGACGCTGATAATCCTTCAGGTTCAGTTTGCTGCCTAAACAGCACAGAGTCAGCTTGGATATTTCTAGTCGTGAACTTTGGTCAGTGGAAAGCCGCTCCGAGTCATTCAACCAAAAGGGAAATTGTCTGATGAATTCAGCATACGAAGGACCTCTTGTTATAAAGATACAAGACCTATTTTCACTCTTGATATATTTGAAGTTGATTCAGATGCCATACTTATCCACTAGCTTCTTCCCGAACACTGAAATAGTTACCGTTAATGCTACTGCGGGTTTAAATATTTTGGTAGTGACAGAGTCAGCAAGTAATCATTGTAATACAATCTGGAAATCAACAGCAACAGTAAAATTCTGAAATTTGACTGAAAAATGCTAAATAAACCCCCAACAGTTCCAGCTTAGGTAGCGTTTTAGACTTGATGGGATCTACCGGACATTTTGGAAACGCTGAGTGTGAACCGACATTGCAGACATTGTAGTTAGCAAACCCATAGCTTGATTTAGAAGATTCACAAAAGATGCACATTGAGTAGCTTGAATCTTCACTGACACAAGACCGAGGCAAGGGTAAGAGATTATCAAGAGGCAAGAACAGTTTACTCCATTCGTTTTGTAACTTCGGTACAATTTCACCCCAGGAGAGATTTAAACCCCATAATTCTCTCGTGAGTAGTTTCCACTGTTTAGTCACATGTACAAAATGTTTGACATTTAAGATAATATTGATCTCTTAGTGATAGCTGAGAGATTTAACGTACTGTCAAATAACCGAAAGGAATAACTTTCCGTGAAATATTTGAAACCTACGACTCTCATAATTATTGCCATAAGTGGTAAACCCACCATCCTTTATCATGATGACAGCTCTAATTAGAGTTCTAGGCATATCGACAACCTTCATTCTGTTGAGAGATTCTAATTATACAAAGCTAAAAATAATTGTTTTGTACTTGTACTCAACCAGCTCATTCTTTCCTTCACGAAGAAACGGAACCTGATTTTGTTTTCTTCTTTGTGGCTAACATTATTAATAAGAATACTTGCTTGGTTTCACTTAACATGACCATATCATTAGATATGAAATAATGTGACCTCAATTTCTCCAGTTTAGTTAACTCCTGCATAGGCAGCTTCATTTAGAGAAGCAGCATTACTGGTTTTCAGAGAACAGTTAAAATACAAGATGAATTTTATTAGTGACGTTGGCAAATGTGGAATCCAGACAAACTAATTAAAATCCCTAGGTTCAACATTTATTTTCTCGATAATTCCATCGTCTGGTACTTTATGAAAGACTTCTCTACTAAGATCATCCTTCCAAGGGAGATTGATGTAATAAATACTAACAGTTTTTTAAGAGTGATGTCCTCTTTGAACCTCAAATTTGGCAGTGTCGTACAGAGATGACTGATCACTCTCTTGACAACCTAACGAGTCTAAGCTTAACATTTTGTTCGAGTAACTATTCAATAAAAATAACAGGGAACAAAGGCTCTGATGGAGAGTACAGTATTAAGATTTCTTAGGCGAGAGCACAAAGTTGAACTGGGTAGAGGGAATATCTTGCTGATGAGAAAGGACCTCTCAGTATTCTAGACCAGGACATTTTGATATTAGATTATGTGCGCTGACAGGCGTCACTTGGTTTCCATAAAGAAAATGTACTGCATTTCCAAAATGAACAGGGTCCAAAGGCGTTTTTCCAAGCAGAACCTAACATGCGCTTGGAAATGTAAAGGTCAGGAATGAATTGCAATATGTCTACCCCTGCTACACCTTTAACGGGTACACTGTCACTCAAAGTTGGTTTGGCTAGAGCGTAGCATCCTTGAGTGATGTTTCTGACAGCCACATCCAGCAATGAAAGATGTAATTGAGTGTCAAAATGAAGTTCATATGCCCTGTAAGTTCTTAAGCAATTGGCACAGACAAATAAGTTCCCTGACACTGTGTGTCCAATAAGCACCTAACAGTGCAAGAAGTATTTACACATGAAATTTGACGGACAAAGCAGAAGCAAAAAGGTGGATAACTGGTTTGCCTGTGCTAAGCATTTATACAATGGTTTGTCGAAGTCTCTACACCACTGGTCTTAGGACGCAGAGCTGAAAAAGGAACATTCTCCTTACAATCAGCTATAGTATGTGCACAACGATAAAAAGATAATCTTGCCAGTGCTAACTGGTTAAAAAATATAACTCCGCCCTCTCGCCCTCTCTCATAAAAACACCTGAGTTTATGTTCATTACCAGGACATTTACTTGTATCTTGTTTGCCACTGGTGCACAGTGCACAAAAACCTAATAAATAGCGACTCTTGGCTATCTGCTACTCGGCCTTACGTAATAGGAACCCCCCTCACCACCTCCAACTCTCACTGGTTAATGATTACGCCCTGGACAGTTTTGGCAGTTTCCGGCTTTATCACTCTCCTTTCTGCTGCTATCTATTTGGATATACATTTTAACGGTTGGCGATGTTGTATACCCTGAGTAACAGTGACAAGTGATGAATCGTGCGACGCTCTCCCTCCATCGGCGAAGAGCAGCACCAGAAGTAACACAGCAACAACGCCTGGATCTCATCACCCAATTTCCCCTTCTTCCTCCACTTAGTCCTCCTCACAACCTTCTCTTACTTGTCCCTTGACGTTCTCTTCCCTTCCTCCTCCTAAACGTTCATCCCCTCCTCTTCTCACGCTCCCCACGCCCTCCATTTTCATCCTTTCCTCATCCAGTCCCAGACCAGAGTGAAATCCTACTATTGCCGAAGTCTGGAGCTCTACCAGTCGAAGGGTGGACCTCATACGCCGACTTGCTGCCCCCGAGAGAAGCAACCCTAGCATAAATATTACAGCCCAGTCGAATCCCCGAAGAGAGCTCACTATTACACCGAAGGACACTGCAACAGTCGACCTTCTGAAGGCCAAACGGTATTACAACTCCTGAATCTCAATGAGAAACTAAACAAGGCCATCATCTGCTCGTACCTGGTCGAACTTAATCTGGAACCTCTACAGAACCTCCCCTCATTAATGCTTATAGAATTGTAACCAAACACAAACACCGTCAAGATCAAAGGACCAGTTCCAAGCCAAGCATGGGTCAGAATATGGAGTACTTTCCTACAGAGGAATATACAACAAAGCCTCTCAGGCTCTTCCGTTGCTAGCCTTATGGCCATCACCAAGACCGATGCAGAGGACCTGTAATATGTGCAACCTGCAGTAAAAAAAATGAGTAAAGAATGTCTGGAAAATTAAAAAAAGGGGAGTCTACCTTTAAGTTTACCAGTTGTTCAGAATCACATATGCTTGATACAAACATCGCAGTGCAAGATTAGCATGCACTGCGCCGTTGAAAACAAAGACACTCACAAGAATACTAACACCAGCACCTGTGCCTATACTGGTACCTTTTCAATCGACATAACTAGAAACACGACCGAAAACAACCATACAACCCGTGGAAGCTGCGCCAGTTCCATATCAAAGAGAAACAAACCAGGCAGCCACCGCCCTCATCCCACCCCCTCACCTTGGACTTCAAAATCATCCTGCGATTGTGTCTTCCACGTCCTACTTTCCATCCACCTCCTCGACCTCTGAAGCTTGGAAAATGAAAAGCTGTAATGCCCCGATCTGAACTCGGCAGTTTCGCGAATGTTCGTGGAAGCCACCAGTCAGTCACTAGAGTAGACCATTAGGATGTACTGTACTACATCACATTATGAAGTTCTTAACTAGGGCACAACAAGAGTATGGAAAGTCCGACATCAACTATCATCATGCCGGCCATTGCTAAACACTTTGATTGGTAGTTGCCTTTCTATTTTTTTTTTTTTTTACCTTTCCGTGTTCGGCCGCCTAATGTCTAATGAACGAATCCTACAACTGTCCTCCGCTTAACCTGTCTTTCCTTTTATCGCATTACTGAGGAAAGATAACAATAATTCGTAATTACACACTTATGTTCTACAATCTCCTTCGAGGGGCAAAAACAGGCCAAGCGCCGTTAAATACTGTGACAGCTATCAGTTCTCCTTGAAAGACATACACAACTACACGTCTGCCATCTGTTAGGGGAAAAAAATCCGTTTTCTATCCTATTAAAAATAATTTTTCCAACAACAATCCCAACTCCTAGGATCGAAGCTTTACGAGTTTACGGTAAATTAAATGCGGTGTGGAATTACCGTAGACTTTTTCAACATTTCCACTGTCTTACAATAACTTTCGTTCAGTTTTCCTTCCTAGACATCTACAACTCGTCAAACAAGATTGCCAGATTGGCCATTTCATGGCCAATTTTTATTTAAACTTGGCCATTTTTTGAACTCTGTGGCCATGAAAAATCAGTTTGGCCATATATGCAAATGTACTCCCGAAATGCAACAAATGCACAACAGCAAAACACTTTACGGACTCGACTGCAGGAAAAGAACAAGATAAGGCCTATCCAGTATCTTGAAGTGCTGTCAATTTAACAGCTGTGTTTCCCTGTAAGTATTTTAAGTTTAATTTAAAGTATTCATGATGCCATCTAATCGAATTTGTAGGCATAATTTATGCACAGTTAATTGTTGGTATGTTAATTCACACAATTCAATCATTTTATATCTTTTGGCCAAATACTTCCAAAGTGGCCATTATCGGCCCTGTTTTCTTTAAATTTTGGCCATAAGCTGTAGTGTTCATCTGGCAACCCTGCCGTCAAAACACATTCTCTCTCTCTCTCTCTCTCTCTCTCTCTCTCTCTCTCTCTCTCTCTCTCTCTCTCTCTCTCTTACTGACGGGTATCAGAGTGTTTAATGAGTCATATGCAAGTTCCATTACAACATGGCGAAACTGCTCTGGCACTATCTTTTGGTCATACTTGTATACCTGTTCTGCCTTTTGCATTCTATGATACAAAATGACGCGTCTCATTACACATCTGCAAGACTCGTTTTTGGACTTGTAAAACACCTGTTTAACCTTGGCATATTCAAATTTAATTTTCCAAGTCTTATCATCTTCTGTGTTAGGTTAAACACTTCTTTAACCTTAAACTAATAGTAACAGCATTCGCCTGAGGTTTCATTACACAATCAGTAGCACCCTCAAGTGCCAATTGTCGTGTATCAGGTCATTATGAAAAAAATACTAAAAGAGCAATGCAAAAATAAATGAAAAAGTGAATAAAAAAATTTGATTAATAAAAATTACTTAAATTTCAAATTTGAAATATTAAGCTTCACTTGATCAATACACAGTAATAAAGACGGGTTGGGGATTAGGATGAACAATGGTCGGGCTTCCAAGCCCTCAAAAAATAGTGTTAAAGGCGTTTCCTCTATAAGAGAACCTGCATTAAGTCCCCGCGAGTTTCTTCTTTTTCCGAAACAGCTCAAGGATCTGTTACCCATTGTATGTATTCAGATGCAAGGGGTCACCAACGATTTTCTATCTCAAACCTCGTAACAACTCGAAACATTCAAAAAACCGAAATTCATTAAACTTGGAAATTATTTTATTTTATTCTCTCTAAAATGGGACTATGTATCTTATCACAAAAAAATCCTTTACAGCTTTAGCATCTGAAGTCAGCTCTGAGAATTGATCAACTAAACAAAACTCATGTAATGGAAACTCGAAACAATAGAGCTGAAATGCTCTCAGAAGAGATTCTACAGCAAGGTCTACACATACCTTGAGCTTTATGGACCTTAACCATAAGCAAGTGATACACAATATCCGAGCCTTTGATTTTTTACCTTGCCAATATAGCCATTACGGGGCCACTGTAATCTAGAATGTTGCACCTGTAAGGTATGGTTGGAGGAGAAATCCTAATTTCTCGGTATGGTGACGGATTAAGTTTTATAGTTCTACCATTAAATTTACGGCAGTGAACAAAAGTTTTTAAATTTTTTTTTTCACTGGGAAGGCTACAAGGAATCCAAAACTCATTCCCGATTTCTGATGATGTAGCATATATTCCAGGATGTCCTAACCTTCTGTGAAACTTTTTAATGAACTCTACAGTCAACTTGCTGATTTTGGTAGAGAGAAAGGGGAACACCTCATTACCATCTTTCCCAGTGCAAAATTTACTTGTAACACTGATTAAACCAGACTTTTTTTATCACTGAATAAATTCAGTTGACTTACTATGCTAGTTATGCCTCTATGCTAGTTATGCCTTTATTGGGAGAGTTACTTTCTTTAAAATACTGGAAAACACCAGGAAAAAATTTTTTTAAGTGACCATATCCCATGCTTTTAATGAAAGTTCATCACTACTCAAAATAACAGATTTAATTTTTGTGTAATCCTGTCTATGAATGTCAATGTCAGCACATATTTGAAAACTGAACTACCTGATTTTGCTTCAGTTCTTTCAAGTCTGAATTGCCACCTTTGACTTTTAGGATCAGAATTTTTCAGTGTCAAAATTACGAAGGCTGGACTACATAGCAAACCAGTGTAAAAGTCTGCAAGCAATGTTTGTTGGCCACTAAGGAACAGTACTTTTTAGATACATCTCTATACCAGCAAAAGCAATTTAAATTTGATCTGAAGGAAGTAATTTAATAATTAAAAAGGCTTTTCATTAAACCTTAGCTGTAAAAGTGAATTTTAAATCTCCTTGTTTAAACGAAGGCCAGTAAAAATCACCTGGTTGAGAGACACTCATTGGTTTACTGGGGTAAGTTTCATACAAATTTTATTAAAATGTATTTCGACACTTTGTCGTCTCACGATCCATCTTTACTACCGGCATGTGAGACGGAAAGCTGTTCGGATGGTTATCCTCCAGGAAGTGCTCAAGGTTTATCATTCTCTCTATGATACCCAACTGTTCTTGTTCCTTAAAACTCTCATCAGTCAACCGTAAAGCATTACCCTTTTACTGAATTTCTTAAAATTTGCTTTCAGTAATGCCTTTCACAAATTTGATTCTTACCAAGCAAATGAGCTACCTTACCCATCCATAAGAGAGGCATAACCAGCCTTCCTTCACTATCCCAAGCTTGACGCATTTTCTAAAGCAAAATCTACCGCTAGATTATTTTCAATGTATTTTTCATTACACATTCATAAATTGATACACTTATTATACAAGTTCTGCTTCAACAATCTTATCCCTTGTCATTTAAAATAAACATTAACGTAGATAGACATACATTTCTCAAAATCTACACACAATCCATCTTTATCACAAACTTCGTCAATTTCAAGAGAATCAACCCCACTAGACCAGTTCCCAGAATACTGTTCAAGCCTGTCAATTAATACCTCAAGATTCTGCAAATACCTTTCGTTGTCGCCAACTACCATCATTCCCATGGATGAATTTCAGTAAACTGAGGCAGGCTCTGTGAAGCTATCTCCAAACAACAAGTCTCTTTGCAGTAATAAATTTGAAAATTATCAATCCCAAAAGCAACTTTATATCACCAATTGTGTCCTTATACAGATACTAAGATTTGTCCTTAAAAGATTAAGCTACTCTGAAATACCAGATAAAAATAATTTAAAATTCATGGTCTTCATGGAAGAGACAAGAAAATAGTTTTCTTTTAACTTTGTATACTACTGTGGCTAGAATTTAAACCATTTACAGTCAAGGTGTAATTCTGATCAACAACTTCAAAATTTTGACTGAGTCCAGTCTTCTGCATCAAGTTACTTCACTCCCACAAACTTTTACACCTTGGCCCCAGAAGTCATTCAATGGAAAGAAAGTCATAGCAGTCACTGAGCTACAAGAAATCCTAAAAGCACCTAAACCTGAGCAAGTTAATTTAGAAACAGAAATCGGCTTTGACTTATCTTTAACATTACCCCTTTCACGTCGGTTACTTTACTTCAGTCACTAGAATCTCCCTTGAGTTTGAGATTTACATACCTGAAATACCTTTTATTACAATGCCTACTTTTTTTTTACTGAACTTGAATCTACGATCTGATATGAGGGGTTAGATTAATAGCACTTAAATGTTGGTTGACCAATGTTTCTAATCCCATCTGCCAATCATAAGGAATATTCCTTAAATTTACTATTATGCCCTTTACCATTAATAGCAGTGGCTAAACTACTATAGAGGTGTCCATCGTTCATTTTTTCAGCGTTTAGTTTATTATTTTTAGCCTTTCCTTCCCTGAATTTCTTAGATACATTCCTGTACCTTTCTAAAGTTGTGGAATTGTTGTATATTATGAATAAACTGGATCTTGAAACACTCATTAAACACATCCCATTTGTGAAATACTGTAAAACTTATAATTAATGCTTAAAACCTCAAGCTGATTAAAGATAACTCATATCAATAATAAACTCATTTGGATCACTCTGATACGTTAACTAAATCTGATAACTGCTTAATAACACTGTACTGCCAATTCAATATATCGGCAAACGCTTTCTGTAATAACTCCTTCGCTTCGTCATGCGAACGTTAACTACGTTCAAGAGAATTAACTAATATAAAAGGGTCACCTAAAAACTCCCTCGTAGGGACGGTATATTTCACATGAATACTAGGAACATTTCTGAACACTCGCTTCAAATTCGTGCAAAACCTTCGAAATATCCTCACCACCTTTGTAACTGAAGGTTGGTAAGGTTAGTTAAGGTAATTTAGTATGTGAAATGTATCAGGATTGATACCTGGCAAAAGAGCCAACTTCGTCTTAAGGAAAAAAAAAACGCTTACTGAAACAATCATAAAAACACTGTCCATTTCCCCGCTCAGTTTATCACAGTTCCAAATTTCGCTCAAGACTTCTATATTTGCTTTCTCAAGTTTCTCTGTAAAGTCCGACAATGCATTCATATGCTCATTAACATCGCTTGCAGGTATCATCGATATAACATAAGGTCGATCTAAATTATAGATGCAAGGCGGTATTTAGCGAGAAATGGTAGTTTCTTATAGTATTTTGGTTGCTTATTTACAATTACAATGTAATTAACCTGTAATTAACCCCTGAAGTCCACCCAACAAGGGGTTTCTATACGAGATCTTCATAAGACAGAGCCCGGGTACGTCTGTTTGGAACGGTTCATATCCCGTCCGGCAAGTGCAATAACTTGTTAACGTAGGGTACCGCCCCCCCGGCCCCCCCGCCCCCGGGCCAGTACTAAACACGGCGAAGGGACATTCCATTTGGCCGACAACAAACAAATGCACCGCCAGTATCAGAAGCCCTAAAAGTGTAGAAAATACCAGTTTCCAAGGTAAAAACAGGCGTGGAGCTAATACTTAGAATTACCTAACATAATATCAAATTGCATTTCATAGTGACGTGTTGCCTTGTGGTTGCCAGAGAACAGCGTGACTCATAGGAAGCATTTTCAAATATAATCATGAAGTTCCAAATCAGACCAAATATGAAAATACCAAATCATAGCAAACCTTAAACAATACACAACCAGACCACTATGAAACAAAAAATCATCGAAAGTGATTTGACTCTGGAACGTAACTCCTTCAAGGACTTCAACTAGAAGAAATTTATGTATTCACTAAAAGCGATAGACCTCGCAACCAATCCCATCCTAGTCGCCATTTCCGAAAAACTGACTTTGAGAGCAATGTAACATTGAATGTGAAGGTGAAGTAAAAAATGTGAAAAAAAATAATTTTTAATTTCAAATTAATATGAAATAGCCTCTTAATCTTCGATTAGGGTGATCACTGGTCGAGCTTCGACCCTTCAAAAAATTTCGTGACGATGTTCCCTCTATAACGGAAGCTGCATTAAGTCTCCACGAATTACCATTATTTCCGAAACACCTTAAGGTCCTGTAACCCATTACATAAACTTATAAAAACTCAAGATGTAAGGGGTCACCAACATAAACATATGACACAAACCTTGTAACAGCTTTCAAACATTCAAGAGATCAAACGTCAAACTTGAAGCACTAAATAATCAGCGGAGTCTCTCTGCTCCATCCACGGCACTTCTTATCTGTACAATTATCCTGAAGGCTTCAGTGCTTACCCCTCACCGACGTGATATACCCCACAGTTCATACAGCACAGCATTGCAGACCCCTCCGACCCCTCCGTCACCACACAGCCACCTTTCAGGTGCCTTAAACGACAAGTGCTTGCTTTCACTTTGAACCCTCGCTAAGAAACGTACCAACAATTTCCCAGTGGTTTAACGACCTAACGTAGTATTCACCTAGTAAACCAAATAAGGGGGTTTATGGTTACTCCGTTGTCGTTACATGACATAAGCACATCAGATCACAATGATATTGCAACCTCCGTGTAAGAAATAATTTTACAGGTAGTTCGTTACAATGATGAGTCTTGCCCAGTATTAATAGAGTACTCCATTAATCCTGAGTCTTGCCATAATGGATTCTTGCTTCGTAAAGACCACGTTTAATGAGAAACAACAAATATTTAGCGCCCCGTATTTTTACAAAGGCAAAGTTAGATATTACATTTCCAGTTAGCATACTGTAGGTCTTTAGGAAGTATATTTATTTGTAATTTCAATCGAAATGATTGAGGGTAATAATACTCACTATGGATTGATGCTTACATTTACCTGATGGCCTTTGCAATACAACATATATGGAAGACAATATTTTTTCGTTGTTGAAACCTGTGTTAATTATGTCAATGAGACACAAGTAAACATATTCATACATGCATTCATAAATGAAAAATTCTAAATAAATGGAGTACTACTTGAAAAATAATTAACCCTAGATTTTTAATGCTAGAGATGTCACAGGAATTTTTTAATCGGATATTTCAAACATCAAAATATTACTGGACTGTTTATGTGCTTATTGTATTCGTATAGACGGCATGTGTATAGGCACCATTAGCATACAAGTATCTATGTAATACTAGCTGGTTGGTGCTAATTCTCACAAAACGCTCAGAATTTTCAAAACCATCAATGTTAAAGACAGAATAAATTTGTTCTCTAATTTGTGTTTTTTTAAATCCCACGACGCTACTCGCTAGCTGTTTTGGCTTCTAAGACATCAGTGCCCAATCGCAGCTCGTGCCAGTCTTCGAGTCCGTTACCAGTTTTCTAAGTACTGATTACTGGGTTAAACGTACCAGTTAAATACTCATTTCAATAGGAAAGTAACATGAAAGAAAACTCTTGGTAATGGAGCATGGGAAGTTTGGCTTAGCATTTTCCTGTTCGCCCTGGAATCAGATTTCCTTTTGAGTCACGAAATGTGACTTTCTCACGAAGAAAGCAGCAACTGGAAGACCCCTATTCTACTCGCTTTCGCCCGAATTAATTGTCTTCTCTTTTGTGACTTTTTAAATGCATTCTAGACGACTGGATCCATTCTATCCCAATTACGTTAAAGCACAGTAAAATTCCTTGGGAATATCATTACACATTGCCTGTCTTTTGTTATTGCAGCAGCAAAATAAGTTACCGAAGTTGAGCGAATTGGGGAATTATGAAACGATAAGAAACAAGAAGAAAGTTAAGAGAAGGCAAAAATAATATTATTTTCTGTTTATGTACACTTATGTGTAGGTTAATTTTTTTTACGGGTCACAATATTTTTACTACAATTATGTACAGTTATTTTAATCATTTATATAACCAGAGCATTTATGGAAGACTTTATCTATATTTTCTTTTTGTTAACATGAATAATGAACAGGATGTCTTTATGCAAATAAATTATATATATATACATATATATATATATATATATATATATATATATATATATATATATATATATATATATATATATGTAAGACCGAGAATAAATAAGAAATTAAATTAGATGGCGAACAATATTCTATTTTTCTCAGAATGATTTGCTCACTGAAGCAATAAAATATAATACACGGAATCCTTCCCTGAAACACAGTAGGACTTTTTTGAAACGGGAGAATACGAAATTGCAAATAGTTCATATTGTCTTTTATAACACTTACGGTGAACAGATTTGATATTAACCCCTACTATGTTGCACGAGGAGAGTAAACCATCAAACGCTGGCGCATTTTGTACATTGCAGATAAAAACATAACGCGCATTCAGAATGTAAACAAAGAGATACAGTCAATCATAGACAAAACCAAACTAGACATCTCCAGCGTCCTTTAAGCGGAAGGTATCTGGGTCGTGTACGGCGGACATCTCTTCCCGATGGAAATATCGGCGTAGTCGTGGTGCGGCGGCCCGCCGCCGGCTCCCGCCGAAGACGGGTTCCTGTGACTCGGACCCCTCGGCGTCTGGGAAGTAGGAGTCACTCCCGCAGCCGCTGCGGAAGCCGCGGCGTCGTGCTCCGACGCCAGGAGCTCCGTCATGAAGGAGATGTAGGTGATGGCCAGGCGGAGAGTCTCGATGCGGGAAAGGCGCTTCTCGTAGGCGAAGGTCGGGACCTGGGAGAGTGAACGTCGGGTTATTGATACCTAATTTTGATTCTACTCTCACATTTATGGGCTTGAAAAATGACCTCATATGTAATAGTTATTCATATGCTATTTTTAGAACATAAGAATTCTTTTGACTTGAGACTGCTGTAATTTCATCGAATTTTAAAAGGAGGATATGTACTTGCGTTCACAGAGCTGGTATCAAAATTAAATTATCATCAACTCATGAAGGAAAAGTATAGGATATATATACTGTATATGGATATATATATATATATATATATATATATATATATATATATATATATATATATATATATATATATATATACATACATACATACATACATACATACATACATAAACATACAAACAAATCTATCTATCTATCTATCTATATATATATATATATATATATATATATATATATATATATATATATATATATATATATATATATTCACAAGTTCACTTACTTGAAATCCAAATATTACACTAAATTATTTCAATGGCAATACGTTATTATCTCTAACTCCGCTCTTGCAGTTACCGCCCCTTAGATCTACTTCTTAGAGCTGTAGCACTGAATTAAAAACGCAACCCAACTGCACCTATACCTTTCTCCTAAGCTTATCAAAGGCTTCGTTCAAGTTGAACATCCTGCGACGTTCCCTAACGTTAGCCGCTCTCCGCTGAGCGATGGTGGGAACGCGTCTCCGAACCTTCTTACCGCTGCTGCTTACCGCCCCTGCTCCGTATCTGCAAAGGCAAGGCGGTGAAGTTATTTTTTTGGATTGCGTCTTTCTTTTGTTAAAGTGTTACTTCACTCCTTTGCACGGAAAACATCAGGCTTATGCACAGGCACACACACATACGTCTATATCAGTGGTTCTTTATGTGGTACGCGGGTCTCCTCAACAAAATTTTAGATTATACATATAAAGTATACGTAAGTATTGATAATATATTCGAACAAATATGGTTACATCCATATATATTTTTAGATATTTTCATATGAAATTCTTTCTAAACTTATTTATTTATTTTTAGTTTTCTATTTAAATTGATTACGGCATTAATAACATGGATGTTGTGACGCCATGTTTAATAGACATAATCAAATCTATCATAAAGTTTTTTTTTAACTTATGATAATAAATTCTGTTTGGATATGACATGGCTACCCAGCCCATCAAAATCTCTGCTCTTAAATTATTTTTACAAATATTTTTAACTCGAAAATATGATAATAACTATCGGTATATCCGATATATTAACTGGGTGCAAGTAGTATAAAGAATAATTCGCACGTTTGAGAGAAGGCTCTGGATATGATCTTGAATAATTTTACATAAACACTTTTAAATATTACTTGAATGAAATTCGGAAAAAGAATAATGCGCACACTTCAGAAAAGACACAAAAATTGACTTCTGGTATTTTTTATATGATACGGAGATATCCTTCAGTTCAAATGCCAAGAGAGAGAGAGAGAGAGAGAGAGAGAGAGAGAGAGAGAGAGAGAGAGAGACTTCAAAGAAGTTAGCAGTAACCATTAATTTCAATTCCTTTGTCATTTTCTTTCCGGGGCCTCAACATTTAAAGCTGTTGACGAAATCACTTGATCAGACTTATTTTATCTCAATTCACTTCAGCTCAAATACCAAGAGAGAGAGAGAGAGAGAGAGAGAGAGAGAGAGAGAGAGAGAGAGAGAGAGAGAGAGAGATTCAAAGAAGTTGGCAGTATGCATGTCTGTCTGCTAAAATCTGTCACTCACGACTCAAAATGTAGAAGCACTTAAAGCTTCCATGGTCACAGTGTTTCTTTTTTTTTTCATGCACATTCGATTGGACAAGTTCTCCGTTTTTTGTAATCATTATTTGGCATTTAAAATCTTGCCGTGCGAAGTGTATGATAAATAAAATAGATTCAAGACTTATTTTCCCAGGCGTATGTTTAATAAGTAGCATAAAAACGTTCCTGTAATTGCAAGGACTATCACTAAGGTACTGATATCAATCGCTAACGAGGGGCGCGTCACAAACCTCGCCTTCTCATTCAAGAAACTGAAGCATTACTGTAATTGGCTGTAATTTTGATAAGTTATTTAAGCTAGATGAAATTGCTGGAAGCTAGCGGAATAACAAATATAAGACAACAGAGCAAATAATCTGATATCATTTGTCTGACAAAAATTGACAATAATAGAGATGGTGATTATTCACAAAACCTTGGCAATCCATTTTTAGATCTCGACCATAGAGGTGAGGAAACATTTTTGATATTGTGAAATATAGTAATAAATCCGCTCAACTATGTTATATGCAAGCACATGTTGTGCGTGTAATTATGCTGTACATTTTATCCCACATTTCAAGGGAAACAAGAAAAAGGAGAATAAAGGCAATGAAACAATTGTCGCAAACTAGGTGCTTGGTAAGCTTTAGATAAACGGAATTTGGGGACAAAATCTTATGCTTATCAAGGAATGGAAGGAAATCATTTTTATACTCCCTCTCTCTTTATTGCATATATATATATATATATATATATATATATATATATATATATATATATATATATATATATATATATATATATATATATATATATATACTTATATAAGTATATATATAATATATATGTGTGTGTGTGTATGTGTGTATTCTGTGTCTGTAGTCTGTATGTGCGTAGGATAAAGGAAGCTGAGAAAAATTCCAATGCTGATCACTGAATAGGATCTCTCTCTCTCTCTCTCTCTCTCTCTCTCTCTCTCTCTCTCTCTCTCTCTCTATATATATATATATATATATATATATATATATATGTATGTATGTATGTATGTGTGTGTGTGTGTGTGTGTATGTAGACAGAAAAGTGTGTGTGTGTGTGTGTGTCTGTGCGTTACGGAAAAATGACAAAAGAATAAATGTGTCACTTTTATTAAAAATGTGCCAGAAACAATCGCAATTTGGGAAATAATAGTTTCAATCGAGTCTAGGACAATTAACCTTCGTCGACAATTACCTCCCTTGGACAATTACCAGCGAGGACAACTATCCCCTAGGACAATTACCCACAGGACAAATAGCCCCGTTATTATTTGTAATTTGCAGAAAAGGCACTAAATCTTGTTTCAGTAACTTTAGCTGCTCTAGAAAATTTGTATAAGTTGTTTGGCTTTTATCAGCTAAAACAGCGAAAGTTAATGGTACTGAACGGTCATTTAGCAGTCCACGAATTGTGTATAATTGTGAAATTATCCAGGGAATCGTCTTGAGTGTCCTATCTAGAGACCAGTGCCGTCCTCTGCATAAATAATCCAGGTTTTCATGCGGTCCAGCAATCAGAATTCTTTTTCCAACAGGTCCAGAGTTCGTACAGCAAAAAATCTTGGCCATCTCGTGTTCTAGCATGCTCGTCCGTTAAAACCAATTCTTTTGTGATTAGAGGGAAAGGCCGCAAGTGCGACGAACATTGTCGTTGACGTCTGATGTCATGGTTTAAGTGGTGAATTGGAGCTAAATTTGCTCCCGTGCCTTCATCAATGAGAGAAAAGGCCTCAGAAATTATTTGCTGCATAGTTTCTTGTGTATTGAAAGCTTGCATTTTTGTCTTGTGGATAGCTTTAGCGACTTTTATTTTGGTTTCATCTGGCGCGTGGGTGTTGTCATGAAGTCTACCAACAATTTCATTTCGTTGGATATGCACTCTTGCTTCAGCTTCGCTGGGGTCTTTGTTTCTGCGTTCTTCACACTCAAATGACACAGCACCATTTGCTAAGTCTTCTTTTTTAACTTGAATATATCCACCATAAACTAGTCTGTCTTTTCCTCTATCACTTTTTACAAATTCCATAACGCTTAAAAAGATTACAGTCTTTTCTCTAATGCTAGAGAATTAACAAATATAAAATACAAATGAATATCAAAAGAGACAAAAAATTAAAATATTTTCAAGAAATGTCTTCAAAAGCAATTACAAGCGTAACTGTTGTTAAGCTGTTAAAGTCGTTAAAATTAAATGTATTCAAAAGCAATTACTAGCGTAACAGTTGTTAAGTTGTTATAGGTAATATGGCAATTAGCGACTTTTTACGAAAAAAAATTATTTTTTGCTTGTTAAATTTAAAAGTTATCCTTCTCTCCAAACAGAACATAATACCGGGCGTACTTGTCCTTGGGGATAATTGTCCTAGGGGCTAGTTGTTTCGGGGGTAATTGTCCACCGGGGGTAATTATCCACGGGGGTAATTATCCTGATACCGTTTCTATCGTCGAAAATTATTTTCGATAGCAAATGCTTCGAGCATATGCTGTACCTTTCGTGGATTTATATCGGAGAGAAAATCTTATAGAATATTATTTGAGTTCTTTTGTGTTATGCTTTATAGGCTACCTCTCTCCAAATAGTACATACTTTACACAAGGAAACTAGTCTCTGTTGTTTTTTTTTTTTTTGTACTGTTATCCATTCCGAGGTGGTTGTTTGAAGTTTGATATATCTTTTGAGGCCGAGGACAAAATTTCTACTAATTTATTGGTTTATTTATAACTTTCACCATTCATTACAATATTTCACTTCCAAGACAACTCATCCAGAGATATAATTTTCAAACCCGGGTTATTTTTGT
The DNA here is from genome assembly GCF_040412425.1 of Macrobrachium rosenbergii. Taxonomy (NCBI): domain Eukaryota; kingdom Metazoa; phylum Arthropoda; class Malacostraca; order Decapoda; family Palaemonidae; genus Macrobrachium; species Macrobrachium rosenbergii. Next base: position 24,764,548 of record NC_089799.1, on the reverse strand, counting down.
GTTTGGTTATCCAATTTTGTGATTATTTGCCCTTTATCATTTGTGCTTTGTCGTGGTCAGAACTCTAACTGCCTCATTCGTTTATGCTTCAGTGGAGACTGATATCCTGTCATTCAATACGTTAGAAGTGAATGGAAAGATGATGGATACTTCTCTCTCGGAAATTTCACTGGTACCAGGAAGAAATATGGGAAAGACCGATTTATTAGAGTCAGAACTGAAAGAAAAAGGCTCAGTAGACCTTTTCGGTTTGGGGAAAGACCAAACATAATGTTACAGTACCCAAAGCGGGCCATTAATTAAAAACGTTATGTTGAGTGCATTTTTTATGGTATGGTCATTATGACCCTTGGCTTTTATTCTTACTGATTATTGAAAAAACAGCTTTTAAACATAAAACCAAAAATAAAACAGTAGGGGAACAGCACCGACAGTGCACCTTATGTGGTGCACTGTAGACATTATTAAAGGGTGTTTGCAGCGTCCCTACGACCCCTAACTGCACCCACATTTTAGCCTTTTACTTTACCTCCGTTCCCGCTTCCTGTCTTCAATCTTACTGTCCAACATCTCTAATTGTTATTCGATTGTGCAATTGTGGGGCTTTCTCCTAGAGCCATTTTTAGTTCTGGCATTCATTCCTTTATTTTCTGGATCTGTTTAGCTTAATGTTCAACTACTATGCATTTCCGAGGCCATGAAATAGTGATTTTTGTAAACAACTTTTAAACAGTCTGATGGATTTCCATGACACTAAAGCACTGAGTGTTTCAAATTTCGTCCTAATTTTCGGAAGCACTGTTCATTGCCATATGTGTTTCATTGACTTTTTTACTTAAGGAAATGAGGTTAAAGCTGCGCTTAGCTACCTAACCACCCGCAAAAGTGGTGACGTGTATCAGTGACGTCGGTATAGCGTACGAGGCCTCCACTATACCTTATTAGATGGTTGTTTGACTTATGGTTAAACGTCATTTTACCTCTCCTAGGCCATACGAAATTTTTTTAAAGCAAATTAATATATTGTATTATATATAATTTTTTTTTAATTATTAGGTAAGGCGGATGCCTCTGCGTCACAGATACGTCATAAAGTACCACTTGTTCGAAACGGTCTGAAGAAAGGCAAGAAATTGGTCTTTTTTCTAAGAGTAAACGGCTTAATTAAGCGCATCTGCAACTCAGTGTACTACCCTAAATTAGGCCAATGTTAGAAACACTCAGTGCTTTAGTAGCATGGAGGTCCATACATCAGTTTAAAAGTTGTTTACGAAAAACAGTTTCACGGCCTCGGGAGTACATAGTAGAAGAGCTGCCTCTTTTCACTGTCATAAACTCTGAATGCAGAAAATGCCGCAATGCTTGGCTTGACAGCACAAATTTCACAAACCAGTCAATGAGTTCTCGAGAAATCGAACACCGATTAGTAGCTACTGGAAGAATTTAACAATGAAAACAATGGACAATTGGAATTCATGATGACGAAATTATCAAAAGTTTAATTAAGAACTGAAAACGTACGGTGAGAATGCAGGCCTTGCAAACACCAAGGACGCCTCAGGACCGGGTATTCTCTCATCGATCAATATAAACCGGTCGTGGCATAGAATTCTATAAAGAAATACTTAGTTTTAGATTTCAAAGGTCAAGTCCATGAAAGATGATAGTGGGTAGTTAAGGTTTCTGCTAATTTGTGAAACTAAATTGAATGAGGAAAAATAAAGTTCGGTCTATTTTCAGGAATATTGGTCATGATGTATGGAGTTCAACAGGATGATTGACCTTGATCAGATCAGTCAGATTACACAGGGCCAAATATCTCATAGAATAGCACAGATTAAGCACAAACATAAACAAAGAATCAGTTAAATAAGGATAAAACTACAGAACTAACGATCATATACGTACGTTATCACTTGATTCAATTAAATACGGAAAACTACTGAATCAATCATCATGTAAGTACATTACCACTCGAATCTGTTAAAAAGGAACAAAACTACGGAACTAACGATCAAATAAGTATATTATCACTTGAATCAGTTAAATAAGGAGAAAACTACAGAACTAATGATCTTATAAGTACGTTATACCTGAATCAGTTACAAAAGGAGAAAACTACAGAACTAATGGTTATATAATTATATTATTACTTGAATCAGTTAAATAAGAACAAAACTACGGAACTAACGCCAAAGTAAGTAAGTTTATACCCGAATCAGTTAAATAAGAAGAAAACTACAGAGCTAATGATCACATAAGTAAATTGTTACTTGAATCAGTTAAATAAGGAGAAAACCACAGAATTAACGATAATGTAAGTTCTTACGTTATCACTTGAATCAGTTAAATAAGGAGAAAACCACAGAATTAACGATAATATAAGTAAATTATCACTTGAATCAGTTAAATAAGGAGAAAACTACGGAACTAACGATCATATAAGTACGTTACACCCGAATCAATAAATAAGGAGAAAACTAAGGAACTGACGATCACATAAGTACGTTATCACTTGAATCATTTAAATAAGGAGAAAACTAGGGAATTAACTATCATATAAGTGCGTTGTCGCTTGAATCAGTTAAATAAGGAAAACACTACAGAACTATTGATCGTTTAAATACGTTATCACTTGAATCTATTAAATAAAAAGACAGCTACAGAACTAAAGATCATATAAGTACGTTATCACTCGAATCAGGTAAATAAGGAAAAAATTACAGAATTAAAGGTCATGTAAGTACGTTATCACATTTATCAGTTAAATAAGGAAAAACCACAGAATTAAAGATAAAATATGTACGTTGTCACTCGAATCCATCAAATAAAAAGAGAGCTGCCGAACTAACGACCATCCTCTTTACCTGTGAGACATAACGCACTGACCCCTGAAGGGGTGGTGGGACTGCCACAGGTCATGCAGGGGCAATGCAGCAGCTGCAGCAGCTGCAAAGGCTGCATCGTGAGGTGGATAGTGTGCTAGAGGGGCCCCGGGTCCTCCTGCGTCCCACATCAGCCCGGGGCCCCCTCCCCCTCCTCCGTAGACACCCCCACCTCCCCCGTAGGTCACTTCGTATCCAAACTCTGGAAAAAAATGAATAATGAATTGTAACCGCGATGCTTTCAAACCATTTTTTAAATAAATGTCATTCAGTTTTTATCTAGGGGACGCAGTGGTAGTGCACGATTTCATAGTACAAAATATGGATTGTTAATATAAAAATATGAGGTTTGAATATATAAATATTTTTTCTCACTAGATAATCTTAATTTCTATTCCCTTTTTCATCCTACTTTCTTCCTTTCTTCATTTTTCAGTCATGCCCAATAACTAACAGTCTTGTCAAGTGCCAACTCTTCTACTTATGAAACCGCACTGGTTCTTCTCTAATCACTTAACCTAACTTTACTGTGTTTCATTTCCATTCGCGACTAAGATCTAGTAGATCTGTCTCACCGGCAAAATTTAATGGGAATTCCTTAGTCCATCGCAGATGTTCACTAAAAACAAACGAAGATTCGTAAAATCTTAGAATAATGTTTTGTACAACTTCAAGCAAAAGGTATTCCGAATATATCCTGTAATTTCGCTAGTATTTCTAAAATTTATTGGCGTGCTTTCATACATCCCAAATCCATTTTTATTCTTTTTTGTATTTTCAAAGGAATCCACTTACGTCTTCCATAACCTTTGCTCTTTTACTGAAATGTCTTCTGCTCCTTTGGAGAATTTCCTGAAAACATTTTTATTATATTTTAAATTATTTCCGTTAGAATTGTTATTAACGGTGCTGATATCGTCGCAAGTGATTGTCTGGCTGAAACAGAATCCGCTATAAGGAATAAGTGTAAAACAACAGAACTTTTAGGAAAAGCTTATAATCAGAACTTAATCTGGAACACAGACACAACAAAGAATTGGGAATGAATCCACGAGTAAAGCAAAGATTTACAATTATCAACTATTTAACTTTTAACTAATTATGTATCAGTGTGATAGCCAATGGTTTTTAGATAACCCAGAAGACTCAAACTAAGAGAGTAAGGGATAATTTTTGTGGTGTATATATCGTTTAAAAGATCATAGATTAATATAAACATTAGGAATGAGTGAAACTGTTAGATTGGCTGTTAGTAATAAGCATATACATGGCACGCATTACAGATTAAAGGAGGGTGATATAAACTGTATCTTGTTTTGGTCGGTTCTAGTCTAGGCTACGAAAATATGTTAATTCGTTCTCTAGTTCAGCTGTACAGTTTGTCTTTGGCGCTAATTCTGGTAGAATGGAAACACTATTTTATCCTACTTTGGCGAATGCTGAAATATTCCTAGTGTTTCAGTAGGTCATCCTCTATTAGCTTAACAGAGAAGACACGAACCTACAAAGAAATCGTTTAATATTACAACAGACATCTTAAGGTGGGAAGACTTTAAGTTCTTGTACTACGAAAACAAACAGACCATGTTTATGTTAGATGCGTAAGTTTAACTGAGTGATGAAAGGACTGTTTGGATTATTCTTTAATATTATTACACTAAACTTAATTAAGAATTTCTCGAGAGTAGCATCAGAAATATTACGTACTGAGAACACAGAGCAAAGGAATTCTGTCGAATTTCATAGCATTTTACTGAGGAGAGTGGTGCATTTAGATCTATTCCTTTATCACCTATGAGAAAGTAAAACAAAATTGCTGACGTTTTGATTCGAGCAAAAGGAATTATACAAAAGAGAAATACTGTTTAGCTCTACGCAAACCACAGACTCAGCAACATTAAGATAAGCAAGCTCTTGCGATGTTTAATGACATGCCTCTGAGCCCAGAATATTGTTGTGAAATGCAAGAACGGTGAATTTAGGTATTTTCACAAGTCAGAGAATCATAGGGTCAAGGATGAAGTTCCTATTCTATTGAACAGGAATAATTAGCAAATATAATAGTACAAAGGTAATAATTTTTACCTTCTGAAATATGTCAAAGGTTAAGAGTGATTTCCAGAACACATGAATTTTTTTATATGATGATTTTGGAAATAATAACTATAATGACTAGTTTTTACGGCAATTACCGAAGTACGCCAATCCAAGACTATTTACGCTATTAAATACCACTGCTCCCAAGGACAGCAATCTTAAATTACAGTCATCTGGTGGGGGAGGGGGGCGCTTTATATTATTTACAGATTCTAGGAACCGTTTTAGATCAATCTCTGATATTTTCATCAGATCAGCGGAAAGGCAGACGACGCTAGGTGACGTAAACACGTCACTTCCGGTTTTACCGCGTCTCCGAAAACTTTGGGAACCGGATGATGCCTCAAGGCCTTGAGGTGACATTGATGAGAAACTAATAATTGAATGAAAAAAAGGAAGAATTTTCGTGATTTTTTTATGTGAATTATTTGTTAATTTATGAGATTTATTTTCCATGTTTTTAAATTCATTTATGTATGGATTTTTAGTTTTCTGTAAAAGAAAACTATTGTGCCGGCTTTGTGTGTCCGTCTGCACTTTGTTCTGTCCGCCCTCAGATCTTAAAAATTACTGAAGCTAGAGGGCTGCAAATTGGTATGTTGATCATCCACTCTCCAATCATCAAACACACCAAATTACAGCCCTCTAGCCTCAGTAGTTTTTAGTTTATTTAAGGTTAAATTTAGCCATTATCGTGCTTCTGGCAAAGATATAGTATAGCCACCATCGGGCCGTAGTTAGAGTTTCATGGGCCGCGGCTCATACAGCTTTATACCGAGACCACCGAAAGATAGATCTGTTTTCGGTGGCCTTGATTATACGCTGTAGCGGGTGTACAGAAAACTCGATTGCGCCGAAGAAACTTCGGCACATTTTTACTTGCTTTTTTACGATTTTGAGTCACAATGTCCAAAGTCAAAGAAACATTGTGATCGGATGAACAAAATTTGTTAAAGGGTTACATTAATCTAATTCAATTTATTTGTTAATTTATATGTTAAATACTTTCCATATTTTTTAATTCATTTATGCACTGGTTTTTATATCCTATGTTATTTATTTCTTATTATCCACACTAATATACTTAAAGATGCCCATCTCTGAATTCCATGCACATATTTGTCCATTTTTGTGCCCCCCGGGTCAGAGAAATGTTGTAACCGGATGAACAAGTAAGTTAAAGGATTACATTCATTCAATTTTATTTATTTGTTAATATACGTGATTTTTTTCTGATTCTTTATTCACTTATAGTTTATCTTCTTTTATTCACTTCCAGTTGATCTTATTTTTATTCACTTACAGTTTATCTCATATTTTAAGATGTCCATTTTCGAATTTTCATAGTTTTATTTCTTATTTTTTGCCATTTTTTGTGTCCTAATCACTAAAGTCAAATCAACACGAATGTCGGTTGAACAATTAGCTTAAAGGATGACAATACTGCGGACGAATAAAAATAATAATAACATACCTGAGAATGTGAAGTAAATTATGTTATATGATTAAAATAACACGGAAGAAAACAAAATATTAATTACATACCTGTGGATGTGATATCCCAGAGGTTGGTGGGGGGGTGTTCACCAGATGGGTGGTATGTAGGGAGTGGCCGCCCCAGACACCCCGTAGCCATACCGCCCACCGTCGTTGCGTCGTTCAACAGGGCTGTTCACTTCTGGGACCTGTTCAGATTCTTGTGGTGAACACACCAATTCCTTCAGTGACCTTTTTTCAATGAACAAGAGTAATTTGATGTGTGTTTTTTTTTAATTATTTATAATTTTCGAACTTATTTGTTCACAGGACTAGATTGATTTGAACAAAATAACAGGTTCATGTTCACTGGATATGGGTAATTTTTTATATTTATAATTTTCGGATAGGGTTGTTCACAGGATTAGGTTGTGATTTGAACAAAATAACAAATTCATGTTAAATGTATATGGGTATTTTTTTTCAATGATTTATAATTTTTCGAATAATGTTGTTCCCAGGACTGAATTTTAATTTGAACAAAATAACAATTTCATGTTAAATAAATGTATCTGGGTATTTCTTCGATGATTTATAACTTCTCGAATAATGTTGTTCCCAGGACTAAGTTTTAATTTGAACACAATAACAAATTCATGTTTATTTGATTATGGGTATTTTTTCAATTACATATACTTTTCGAATACGTTTGTTCACAGGATTAGGTTGTGATTTGAACTAAGTAACAAATCGATGTTAATCACAGTGTTTTGCCGGTTACACATTATCTTTCACTGTCACTTCACGAACTCGGCCTGCCAAAGTCAGTATTCACAATAAATGCTTTGTCCTCTGTTTAAAAGGAAAATCAGATTATATGATAATGCATGCAATCTTGATTCCCATCGATATGGTCACAAAATATTTCAAGCAAGTGGCTGTAAACTTGACATAGAATAAGACATGCTGCCTTATGAAAGGTATATATATTTATATCTTTACAATGATAAATATGTGTACCAGTGTTACTGGATTACTGCTAGTGGCACTCTCTCTCTCTCTCTCTCTCTCTCTCTCTCTCTCTCTCTCTCTCTCTCTCTCTCTCTCTCTCTCACTGGTTTTGCATCGGTAGCCTTCGTGTACATATCAAGGCAATTTACTGGAATGTATGAGAAATGAATGGAATGTAAAAATGATTGGGAACTAATGAATAACCTTCCTATCCATAGTGGCAGAAAGAATCTTCATTTTGAGGAGGATTATCTATTTAATTTATATTATAATTTGTTTATTTTAGTTGCATCTCTAATTACGGACTGGTATGTTACTATTGTTAGGAATATTGCTGTGAAAGTTCATTGTTTTTTGGACTGTTCCATAAGAACATGTGTTTATTATGAACAACACTATAGTAATCACAACAAGAGGAACGCCATACGGAAGAAAATAATGCAAAGATGAATATATAGAAATATTCTTTAATGAGCGAATGAAAGTTCTCTATAATGTGAATGCATTTGGTATATCTGATGTCAACGCGATTCTTCAGTTTTGGAAATGAGCTAATATCGCTTTTAATATCCTTTTGAAAAGGATTATTGAATTATATTTTCCCTTTACGAAGGACGAGGAGCTGGCTCGTAGGATTCGGTAGTTATAAAGTCAGGAAAATATTAGACAACATTCGAGACATACAGATAGTACTAAGGTTACTGCCATTTTTTTTTATTTCTTTTTTATTACTTATCTGTTTCTATACCTGCCCATCCATCACCATTCTCCTTTACACCTTCAGCGTTCTCCATCTTCCATTCCATTTTCCCTACCATTTTCTCTCCATTCCGGCAAAAAAAAAAAAAAAAAAAATCCTTATTACCAATGGGTTTCATGATATGAATATCATCCAAGAATTAGGAAAACTTTAGAAGATATAAGTCATGGTTCTGGTAAAATTTGAGAATCTAATTCGAAGTTCTATTCAAAGTGATGTGGATAAATATTTTGATGAATCGCTCGATTGCTCTTTCCTATTGTCTGAGATTTGCCGTAAGGAAATTAAATTCTTGTTTTGCGTCCTGTCATTCCAGGAAGTTACAGAAGATAAAAGAAGCGATTAAAGAACTTTGCAAGTTATTTGCTCGAATTTCAGAACATTCTCTCGTGTAACTTGATAGGCAATTTCAGAGCTGCTCAGTTTTCATTTCGTGAAATATTTCTCTGTATGAAAAAAATACATTTGGTTTCTAATGTCATATAGTTAACTGTGCTGGTTAGTTATACAGTATCTGAGAATACTTTCCGGCGAATTGTTGAAAGATTTATAGTTTTTGATGAATTTATTTTCATGAACGATTACGTTTCCGAATACCGCTACTTTTTATCGGCCCTGCGCTATCGAAAGATCAGAGGAATATATACAGTACTTTAGAAGCTGGCGCTACCCAATCTTAGAAGTTTGATAAAGCGCTTTCGTCTGGGAGTTATAATCGAAGCGTTTCCCATCAAACAGCTTAAATAATTTTCAAATGATTCTCCACTTTCACTGATAATTGGTAAGTTTGAAAGGCTCAACTGATTTGCAGTTTTTAAATAAGAAGACATGGAAAACTCTTTTTAGCAAACAGTTTTTCATTTAATAGAGGATAAGTTGTGTCAGATAATCAGACAGATTATATATATATATATATATATATATATATATATATATATATATATATATATATATATATATATATATATATATATAAAGTAAAAAAAATACATACTACAAGATATAATAACCTAAACACGCAGCAAAATCTTAAAATATAGAGATACAAATAGAAAATGTTTGTTGTAAAAAAGAGTAGAAATTAAAAGCCTAAAAACACAGCAATTCAACAGACCTTTCGTTATTACAAAGAGATGGTTTGTCTCAGGGTATACAGAGACTCAACCACTCTGAGCTCCATTTCGTTGGTCCTGCAAGTAAGGACTGAAAAAGAATCTAAATTTATAGGATGGTCATATTCTTCAGAGTGTTGACGAATGGCGCTAAGTGATGGTTTGCTTAATGGCCTATTCGCCCTAACAGATCTTCCAATATGTTCGAAGATGCGAACGCTGAACTGCTGTTTTGATTTTCCGATGTACACAATGACACTTGGTACTTCTAAACAATGGATGGCTGCAGCCCATTCGGTATCACATCCCTGAACCTGAAAAATTTTTGTTTAAATACCACCACTCGAATGAACATTCGAGTGGTATTTAAGCCAAAATCTACACTGCAAAAATTCTTCAGGTTCAAGGATGTGATACCAACTGAGCAGTCATCTACAGTCATCTACATATATATATAGGCATATATATATATATATATATATATATATATATATATATATATATATATATATATATATATATATATTTATATATATACATATATATATATATATATATATATAGTACATATATATATATATATATATATATATATATATATATATATATATATATATAAACCTGACAAAGCAGAATCATAGGAGCGACAGAAAATATTTGAAACAGTTCCTATTACACGTACAAAAAAGGGACAGAGAGTTAGGAGTTATCCTTTCAAGGCAACTATGACACGTAAACGCTGTTTGGACTGTCTTCTGTTTCTTTATTAATGGCTATTTCACACACACACACACACACACACACACACACACACACACACACACACATATATATATATATATATATATATATATATATATATATATATATATATACATGACGGTCTGTACGGCACATCAATTATTGTTACTGGATTTTATAACATTCAAATATCTCATGCTCAGTTCATTTTTTGCATTTTTCTAATTCATTTACTTTCTATCACTTTTCTGGCATTTACTTTGAAAGATTTCGTTTAGCAGTGATATATCCGCCTGATTATTTGTCATATGTTCCAAACTCAGAGAAAAATTGTTTGGGTTAAACTTTACTTTTCTGGTTTTCTCTTAATTTCAACAGTTGTAATTCAGTTCTAAGATCGAAGTATAATGGTGGAATATTTGAGAATTTTTAAGATGTATTAACGTCTCTCTCTCTCTCTCTCTCTCTCTCTCTCTCTCTCTCTCTCTCTCTCTCTCTCTCTCTCTCTCTCTCTCTCTCTCGGCCATTTTCATACTTCAGACAAGGCTGGAAAAAAAAACAATGTGTATTCATAATGAATGGAGAATTATTGAAGGGAATGTCATGAAAATACCTGATTTGGTGACAAATATTCTCATTTACGGAATATATCGAATTCTAAGTGTGTATGTGTGGGTGCGTGTGTGTGAGTGTGTGTGTAAGACAGAGAGAGAGAGAGAGAGAGAGAGAGAGAGAGAGAGAGAGAGAGAGAGAGAGAGAGAGAGAGAGAGAGAGAACCCTTTTACATGATTTGGCTAAAACATTTAATAATCTAGATACTTCCCACTCTGTATAAACGCGTCTCTTACTACTGTCTTGGTTTACGGTGAGAGATGGTATTTTGCCCTTCCCAATAAACTATGTTCATTTCAGAAATGTCCGTCTGAACATGATAAAGGTTTCTGCCTAGTGCGCACTTCATACTTACCATTACACTGTATACCTGTTTTTGCATGATTTATGGAAATTATTTCTGAACGGAGGCATTTGCCGCTGAATCTCATTTGTGACAGAATAGATGTGATGAGAGATTCATTTCCCAAGTAGAAATGGAGGTGCTGGGTCTAACAGGAAAATGTGTACTCTCTGGGTAAACCCTTTCTTGAATTGTTATGTTGATGTGGGAAAATTATAAAATATTATATATCTATCTATGTATCTATCTATCTATCTATATATATATATATATATATATATATATATATATATATATATATATATATATATATATATATATATATATATATATATATATCCATGTCTGGAGACTTCTACTGTCATATTATATATATATATATATATATATATATATATATATATATATATATATATATATATATATATATATATATATATATATATATACATATATATATATATAATATGACAATAAAAGTCTCCAGGCATCTAATATAAAAACTTACCCGATAAAATGCTCGCTAATGCTATCCTGCAGTTAACACCATTGATATTATTTTTTTTCCCAGTCCACAGACGCAGACACTGCTGAATAAAGTGACTGTCCATTGCAAAGTATAAATGAAGATTTTATCTTGATTTGTATGATTTTAACTGTTAAAGAGGCAGTAGGCTATCAATATTTTATTCCCTGTCTTGTAAGAGGCTCTACAAGAAAACCCATCTTTCTCTAAAAGCACACAGTGATCGCTGACCTCGGGGCAAGTCGCAAAAATCACTCAGAGACAATTCATATTTTTACATAAATGTTTAATGAACATTTTCCAAGCTTTCTGTCACATCTAAGGTCACTGAAGCGAAATGAAGAATGCAATAAAGTGTTAATTTCTGTTACAACGTCTGAACAGAAACATGCAGACAGAAAAAGAAAATTTCAATATATAATAAATAATAGTAATTTGCATTTTTTATAATCATTACTGATTTTTTGTAATAACAGATTTTTTTTTTATTTATCATCAGAATCCTTTCAACTAAAGATCGAAACCTGATTCGCCTATTGTCATATCATTCCCAAGTTACCCCTGTTTGTACTTGTGATGAGTTATTTTATTAGTTTTTGAGTGAATGAATTTTTTAATATGAATGTAACTGAGCACTGTATTTTATCGCATTTTTTAAATTTCATTGTTATGGAAAATATTGAAAATTTAGAATTTGCGATTACTTTACCCTCGTGAGATTAAATTCATATATACTCTACGTGCTTTATATACAGGCTTTTGTGCATGAATCGCAATACTCTAGACCTTACTGTGTGACCCTCCAGAGTTGAATAGCTACAAGATACGTAATTTATTTATAATGTCAACAGAAGCATAGTGAGAGTTCACTGAACGAGCCTGAAGCTCTCTATTAAACTTGGGAATCAAACCTTGGTGGCCTAACTGGTCAAGAAAGCATACACAGCCACACACACACACATATATATATATATATATTTATGTACATGGATATATATTTATGTATATGGATATATGAATGTGTGGGTGTACAAATACAGACATTTACAAATTTCTCCAGAAACAAGTTTTACAAATAATAAAAAGGCATAGCTCAAGTACATGAAAAGGGGGTTTTATATATATATATATATATATATATATATATATATATATATATATATATATATATATATATATATATATATATATATATACATATGTATATATATATATATATATATATATATATATATATATATATATATATATATATATATGTATATATATATATATATATATATATATATATATATATATATATATATATATATATATATATATATGTATATATATACATATATATACATATTTGTTAGCTACACACATATCAGAAGAAATTGAAGATTTGGTATTCAGTAAACTTATTCAGTAAAATTCTATGTATATATAGATGAACAGAATTCTTCGAAAGAGTGTTCATTCCGTCTTTTTCTTAATACTCAAAAAGTATTAGAGAAAAGGACAAAATTATATTTAGCTTAACTCTTTAAATGTAGTCAAGTAGTCAACCTTGTCAGCATCGTACGAAGACACTTTATAACTGATCAAAGTTTGCTGAATTGCTCTAATGCTGAAATTATTACCATGGAACCCCTTTATCCCATATTAAGTCTTAGGAAAGATCATCATTTACAGTTATGCAGATATTTTTCATTTCTTATTCCCTTCCGTAGTTTTATGTCTACCGCATAAAGTAGTTTTACGTCGTAATTCATGTTGTGTAGTAAGCATTACTAAGATTATCTCTAAGAATTTCATGTTCGCCCGAAGCAGCCTAGTCCTTTTTAAAGTTTTCATATGCAAAAGTATTACTTCGTATTAATCTCTTACGAATTTCATGTCTGAGTAAAAGATTCTACGCAAAAAATTATTGCCTCTGCAGTAAATGCGGACTGGTTATATATCCCCTTCCCCTTTCCTCCCCCACCATCATAGTTTCACACACACACATCGGAATGATATGGCGAATATATATTAAAAAATAGGAACAAAATTTTGATTTGTGTTCCTCGGCAAAGAAATATTCAGCGGAGTCCTGCCGACATTGAATAATGAAAATATACATTCCTTTATGTTAAAGATAAAGTTATCGTCAGTCAGGCAATATATCTGATGGTACTAAATGTCTTTGGCGAATTTATTTCGTCCTTGTTTTCTCTGAGTAAATCGAGGAATTAAATTATTAATGCACTATTAATGCTTTAAATCCGAATTTAGGTATGCAGGTCTTAAGCACACGATTACCCTTACTAAAATCACCCATTAATATTGAAGTCAGTATGACAAAGGACGGATGGTGCTGCATAAAATGTTTTCGCCAGTCACGAAAAAATTCGTTGGCGAATCGTAATTTCTTCGTTTTCGTGATGAGACTAAAGAGAAACTTCTTCATTGGTGCTAGTGTTGACTCTTGTTATGTTATTGATCAGACCAAAAAAGGTAGCATGATTCTCAGATGAGTTTAAAGCCAGTAAGGGTTGCATGATTCTGAGATTGGTGTAAGGTCACTAAAAATGGCACGATTCTGAGGTGGGTTTAAGGTCAATAAAGGTAGTAGGATTCTGAGATGGGTTTAAGGTCACTAAAAATGGCATTATTCTGAAATGGGTTTAGGGTCAATAAAGGTTGCATGATTCTGAGACTGGTTTAAGGTCACTAAAAATGGCATAATTCTGAGATGGGTTTAAGGTCAATAAAGATGGCATGGTATTGACATGGGTTTAAGGTCAATAAAAATGGGATAATTCTGAGATGGGTTTAAGGTTAATAAAGATGGCATGGTTCTGAGATGGTTTAAGGTCACTAAAAATGGCATAATTCTGAGGTGGGTTTAAGGTCAACAAAGGAGGCATGATTCTGAGACTGGTTTAAGGTCACTAAAAATGGCATAATTCTGAGATGGGTTTAAGGTCAATAAAGATGGCATGATTCTGAGATGGGTTTAAGGTCAATAAAGATGGCATGGTTCTGAGATGGGTTTAAGGTCAATAAAAATGGCATAATTCTGAGATGGGTCTAAGGTCAATAAAAGTAGCATGATTCTGAGATGGGTTCAGAGTCAATAAAGGTGGCTTGATTCTGAGATGGATTTATGGTCAATAAAGGTAGCGTGATTCCAAGATGGGTTTAAGGTCAATAATGGTAGCATGGTTCTGAGATGGGTTTAAGATAAAAAAGATGGCATGATTCTGAGATGGGTTCAAGGACAATAAAAATGGCATGATTTTGAGAGGGATTTAAGGTCAATAAAGGTGGCATGATTCTGAAAGGGGTCTAAGGTCAATAAAGGTGGCATGATTCTGAGATGGGTTTAAGGTCAATAAAGGTAGCATGATTCTGAGATGGGTTTAAGGTAGCATGATTCTGAGGTGGGTTTAAGGTTAATAAAGGTAGCATGATTCCAAGATGGATTTAAGGTCAATAAAGGTAGCATGATTCTGAGATGGGTTTAAGGTCAATAAAGATGGCATAATTCTGAGACGGGTCTAAGGTCAATAAAGGTAGCATGATTCTGAGATGGGTTTAAGGTTAATAAAGGTAGCATGATTCTGAGATGGGTTAAAGGTCAATAAAGGTAGCATGATTTTGAGATGGGTTTAAGGTCAATAAAGGTGGCATGATTCTGAGATGGGTTTAAGGTCAATAAAGATGGCATAATTCTGAGATGGGTTTAAGTTCAATAGAGTTGGCATGGTTCTGAGATGTGTCTAAAGTCAATAAAAGTAGCGTGATTCTGAATGGGTTTAAGGTCAATAAAGATAGCATGTTTCTGAGATGGGTTTAAGGTCAATAAAGGTGGCATGATTCTGAGATGGGTTAAAGGCCCATAAAGGTGGCATGATTTTGATATGGATTTAAAATCAATAAAGATGGCATGATTCTGAGACGGTTTTAAGGTTCATAAATAAAGATGGCGTGATTCTCAGATGGGTATAAAGTCAATAAAAGTGGCACGATTCTGAGATGGGTTTAAGGTTAATAAAGGCTGCATGGTTCTGATAGAGCCTCGATGGCTCAGTCGGTTACAGCAGCAATAAGAGGTCTGTGGCATGGGTTCAAACTGAGACTGATCAAGAGGCAGACACTTTGCTATAGACATCCCGGGATTATATATGTAATCAATGGATAGGTTTGCTTATAAAGCAAATGGATGTTTAAAAAACACAAAACAAAGCCACTACAACATAAAAACATAACAAACATCTCACACGTCTCGAACTCTCGCCATACCCTCGCAATAACTTCGCTGCTGGGAAGAAAGGGCGTTGGGTCGGGTATGAAATGAAACATACGCATCGGGGCGTGATGTCAGGCAGGGCAGCCGATCGAGACCACAGGTCTATAAAGTCAAATAAAAAGTCCTTCAAAAGAAGGCATCGATTACAAAAATGGGAATAAAAGCACGTTAAAAGAAGAAGAAGAAGAAGAAGAAAGGCTGCATGGTTCTGACATGGGTTAAAGGTCAATAAAGGTAGCATGATTCTGAGATGCGTTAAGGGTCAATAAAGGTGGCATGATTCTGAGATGGGTTTAAGGTCAATAGAGTTAGCATGATTCTGAGATGGGTTTAAGGTCACTAAAAATGGCATAATTCTGAGATGGGTTTAAGGTCAATGAAGGTAGTATGATTCTGAGATGGGTTCAAATTCAAAAAAGGAGGCATGGTTCTGAGATGGGTTAAAGGTTAATAAACTTGGCATGATTCTGAGATGGGTTTAAAGTCAATAAAGACGGCATGATTCTGAGATGGGTTTAAGGCCAATAAAGGTACCATGATTCTGAGAAGGGTTTAAAGTCAATAAAGGTGGCATGATTCTGATATGGATTTAAGGACAATGAAAATGGCATAATTCTGAGATGGGTTTAAGGTCAATAAAGGTAGTATGATTCTGAGATGGGTTCAAAGTAAAAGAAAAGGAGGCATGATTCTGAGATGTGTTAAAGGTCAATAAAATTGGCATGATTCTGAGATGGGTTTAAAGCCAATAAAGACGGCATGATTCTGAGACGGGAATAAGGCCAATAAAGGTAGCATGATTCTGAGATGGGCTCAAAGTCAATAAAGGTGGCATGATTCTGAGATGGATTTAAGGTCAATAAAGGTAGTATGATTCTGAGATGGGTTTAAGGTCAATAAAGGTAGTATGATTCTGAGATGGGTTTAAAGTAAATAAAGATGGCATGATTCTGAGATGGGTTTAAGGTCAATAAAGATGGCATGATTCTGAGATGGGTTTAAGGTCAATAAAGGTTGCATGATTCTGAGATGGGTTCAAAACCAATAAAGTTGGTATGATTCTGAGATGGGTTTAAGGTCAATAAAGGTAGTATGATTCCAAGATGGGTTCAAAGTCAATAAGTTGGTATGATTCTGAGATGGGTTTAAGGTCAATAACGGTAGCATGATTCTGAGATGGGTTTAAGGTCAATAAAGGTAGCATGATTCTGTGATGGGTTTAAAGCCAATAAAGATGGCACGATTCTGAGATGGGTTTAAGGTCAATAAAGGTGGCATGATTCTTAGATGGTTTCAAAGTCAATAAAGTTGGCATGATTCTGAAATAGATTTAAGGTCAATAATGGTGGTATGATTCTGAGATGGATTCAAAGCCAATAAAGTTGGTATGATTCTGAGATGGGTTTAAGGTCGATGAAGGTGGCAAGATTTTGAGATGGGTTTAAGGTTGCTAACGTGGCATTATTGTGAGATGGGTTAAAGGTCAATAAAGGTAGCATGATTCTGAGATGGGTTAATGGTCAATAAAGGTGGCATGATTCTGAGGTGGGTTTAAGGTCAATAAAGGTGGCATGAATCTGAGATGGGTTAAAGGTCAATAAAGGTAGCATGATTCTCAGATGGGTTTAAGGTCAGCAAAGGTGGCATGATCCTGAGATGGGTTAAAGGTCAATAAAGGTGGCATGATTCTGAGATGGGTTAATGGTCAATAAAGATGGCATAATTCTGAGATGGGTTTAAGTTCAATAGAGAGTTGGCATGGTTCTGAGATGTGTTTAAAGTCAATAAAAGTAGCGTGATTCTGAATGGGTTTAAGGTCAATAAAGGTAGCATGTTTCTGAGATGGGTTTAAGGTCAATAAAGGTGGCATGATTCTGAGATGGGTTAAAGGCCCATAAAGGTGGCATGATTTTGATATGGGTTTAAAATCAATAAAGATGGCATGATTCTGAGACGGTTTTAAGGTTCATAAATAAAGATGGCGCGATTCTCAGATGGGTATAAAGTCAATAAAAGTGGCACGATTCTGAGATGGGTTTAAGGTCAATAGAGGTAGCATGATTCTGAGATGGGTTTAAGGTCACTAAAAATGGCATAATTCTGAGATGGGTTTAAGGTCAATGAAGGTAGCATGATTCTGAGATGGGTTCAAATTCAAAAAAGGAGGCATGGTTCTGAGATGGGTTAAAGGTTAATAAAATTGGCATGATTCTGAGATGGGTTTAAAGTCAATAAAGACGACATGATTCTGAGATGGGTTTAAGGCCAATAAAGGTAGCATGGTTCTGAGAAGGGTTTCAAGTCAATAAAGGTGGCATGATTCTGATATGGATTTAAGGACAATGAAAATGGCATAATTCTGAGATGGGTTTAAGGTCAATAAAGGTAGTATGATTCTGAGATGGGTTCAAAGTAAAAAAAAAAGGAGGCATGATTCTGAGATGGGTTAAAGGTCAATAAAACTGGCATGATTCTGAGATGGGTTTAAAGCCAATAAAGACGGCATGATTCTGAGAAGGGTATAAAACCAATAACGGTAGCATGATTCTGAGATGGGCTCAAAGTCAATAAAGGTGGCGTGATTCTGAGATGGGTTTAAGGTCAATAACGGTAGCATGATTCTGAGATGGGTTTATGGTCAATAAAGGTAGCATAATTCTGTGATGGGTTTAAAGCCAATAGAGATGGCACGATTCTGAGATGGGTTTAAGGTCAAAAAAAGTGGCATGATTCTTAGATGGTTTCAAAGTCAATAAAGTTGGCATGATTCTGAGATGGATTTAAGGTCAATAATGGTGGTATGATTCTGAGATGGGTTCAAAGCCAATAAAGTTGGTATGATTCTGAGATGGGTTTAAGGTCGATGAAGGTGGCAAGATTTTGAGATGGGTTTAAGGTTGCTAACTTGGCATTATTGTGAGATAGGTTAAAGGTCAATAAAGGTAGCATGATTCTGAGATGGTTAATGGTCAATTATGATTCTGAGGTGGGTTTAAGGTCAATAAAGGTGGCATGAATCTGAGATGGGTTAAAGGTCAATAAAGGTAGCATGATTCTCAGATGGGTTTAAGGTCAGTAAAGGTGGCATGATTCTGAGATGGGTTTAAGGTCAATAAAGGTTGCATGATTCTGAGATGGGTTCAAAACCAATAAAGTTGGTATGATTCTGAGATGGGTTTAAGGTCAATAAAGGTGCATGATTCTGTGATGAGTTTAAGGTCAATAAAGGTGGCATGATTATTAGATGGGTTGAAGGTCAATAAAGGTGGCATGATTCTGAAACGGGTTTAAGGTCAATAAAGGTAATATGATTATGAGATGGGTTTAAGGTCAGTAAAGGTAGTATGATTCTGAGATGGGTTTAAGGTCAATAAAGGAGTATGATTCTGAGATGAGTTTAAGGTTAATAAAAGTGGCATGATTCTGAGACGGGTTAAAGGTCAACAAAGTGGCATGATTCTGAGATGTTTCAGCGATCCCCGCGACGTAGCTGGTAGGGCAACAAAATGGCGGACACTCGAGTCGGATAAATAGCGGCGGTACTTCGCTCGTGTATATGGCAACACTTCGTTCTAGTTTCTTTTCGAAATGAACTTGACATCGATTACTTATAATTTCCCATTTTCCATTCAGTGCAAAGTATATAAAATGTACTGCTGCAAAAATTTCGTTACATCGATATAGCTCAGTAATATAATTGTTTAAATTCGTTATCGATTAAAAATGATATGAGCTTTTGTAAATGCTTATTGTTCAGTCAGAGATTATACTAACTGTGGATGAATGATTATTCGATGCAAATAAACACTCCAGACAAATGGAAACCCACATTCGGCCTTTCCGATACGATAACAAAAGTAAAATTTTTATTTTACAAAAATATTAATGTGTTGTGTTTGACTTTAACAACATTCTTTATAAAAGGTAGATAAATTGTATATATGTATTGCTTTTGAAATGTTAGCGGAGCAACTTCTCAACGAAGACCGTTCTGGTCCCGGTTGTACGTAGCGTAATTTGTCATAAGACGAGCAAAACAGCAACGCTCATTTCTTGCTTATTTAATCAGGGATAATGATAATAATGAAATTTTACAATGTTGCTGAATTTCTATGTATATAATAAAAATTAACTGCTTAATTCAAGGACACCTCCACGAATAAGGCAGCATACTGCAAAAGTATAGTTTAGTCTCAGTTTATCGAAAATAGCGATAAAAAACAATAATTGACATAACGTTGAGACCTCAGTTCACAGCTTGGGTATATTATAACTGAGTATATTATTGACTGTAGGCTATCATTTATAATCACAAATTTTGTGTTTTTTTATGATATTGAGATCGGTGGGTCATCTGTAAAATTTTATCCAATATTATAGCGATCGCGGACCAACTGGCGGAATGAAATTAGGATCTGAAGTCAAAGAAAGTTGAGCCTTTTCCAAGAGAATACGTTGATAGTATTCCTCTTGCAATGAATAAACTTTTATATAACCTATAGCATTTACTGGGCTGTTAAATATGCTGATACCGGGATTGAATCTTGATCATAAGAAGAAAAAACGGTATATAGTAATTGTTAAAATTTAGAACTAAACCAGCACAACGTCGGCACAAAAATTCTACTCTCTTATTACGACCGCCATGTTTACAGTTCACAGGTACTTGAGCAATGCGATTATATATAGAATTTTAGCTTTTTCTAGTGGACGGCTAGTGTGTTTTCCGCATATACATATTCATATATATGTGTATTTATAACTGTATGCTATATATATGCAAAGCCATGTATAGGCCTATATGTATGTATATCGACATACAGAAAAATCAGCATCGCTAATTGATCCAGTGCACATAAATGTGTGTAGCGTTTGCAGTACTTGGTCTATTAACACTTGATGACAGACACGCACTACACCAAAGTGCATGCCATTCACGCGTTTACGTTATTTCTGAATCAAATTTATCATTAATATTGTTACAGGTATCCCATCACTATCACTCCTTGCCTTCGAAACACGAGACACTTGTCAAAATTACCGAGAACCGCTCCAAAGCACCCGACAGGAAGTCCCGTCTGGCACTTGTCTTTGCACTGACCAGCGTAGAACAAGACGGGGACAGAAACACTTGTGCCTTTATTAATAACCTTTTCCTTGTCTCTCTTTCCCCTCCTCCCTTTCCATAGGACCCCCATCCAATTCCCCCCGCCCCTCTAAGTCCACCCTGAAAGGGAGCGCCCCCCTGGCTCTTTCCAGAGGCGTTAGCTCCGCCCCAAACAACATTTCCTACAACTTATGTTTCCAGCTGAAATCACAGCTTCCCGGTTCCCCATTGGTCGTCAGTGGGTGACGTCACTGCTCTGATATCGAAATCCTTTTATTTTTGTCTTTCCTTTTTTATGAAGGGGGGGGGAGAAGTTTTCGTTGTGATTTTGATCGTCAATCAAGATTATCCTTGTTGCATTTGGAGAAACTGCGGGTTTTGTTTTGATTTAGCAATAATGTATTATTATAAAATTCCTATTGTATTCTATAGAATTCCTATTGTGTTCTATAGAATTCCTATTGTATTATACAAGATTCCTATTGTATTATAAAAATTTCTATTGTATTATATAAAATTCCTACTGTATTATACAAAATTCCTATTATATTATACAAAGTTCTATTGAATTATAAAAAAAAATTCTATATAATATTCTAAGAAATTCCTATTGTGTTAAACAAAATTCCTATTGCATTATGAAAAATTCCTATTATATTATAAAGAATTCTTATTGTATTAAACAATATTCTACTGTATTCTACAAAACACCGTTTAAGATATTCGGCCAAGATGAGTTTCTGCGTTTGCAAGGCTGATGAGTCCCAGCGTCTTTTATTTATTTATTTTCTGAGTCTCATTGACCTTTCTTTATTTTGTGTAATTTCTGAGTGCCACCTGTCACAAGAAACTGAAGTAAGCACGGCACGCCATACTGATAATCAACGGGTGCCACACATCACCGAGGAAGAAGTATATTGAGGGAAATTTTTTCTTCTCCGTATATTTTTTCTTGTTAACTAACTTTTGAGCTAAGCTAAGTTGTCGGTAAAGACGATCCCTTATGAAACGTCCACTTAAGACCTGACACAAAAATAAGGCAGAAGTGAAAAAAAGAAATAAGTCTAATTTAACTAAAATTAGGATTCTGGATGTCTTAAAGAATGAGCTGTAAAACTTAGTCTTTTTATATGTTGTTGTCGTGATTTGGGTTTAAGTTGTATTTTACTGAACTCCGATTATTTCTTGATATTTTGCACACTGACAGGTCTTAGCCTATATGTGTGGATGAAATCTTTGTCTTGTAAGCTTGTAATGAACCTCTTAAGTCATATCTTGCCAGTCTTTTTCCTTTTGATAACAATGAAATAATTCTACATGGTATTTTTCAAATATCAGAATTAAATATATAGTATTCCGTTTATTCACATGAAGGGTTTTATTTTGCGCCAATAATTTATACGCTTTCATTTTTGTAACCTTGAAGGTTACAGGGAAAAATTTGATTTCTCATAACCGAAGAAAATTAAACTTATTTTCATCAATACCAATATATATATATACATATATGTGTATATGTATATATATATATATATATATATATATATATATATATATATATATATATATATATATATATTGTATTGATGAAAATAAGTTTAACTTTTCTTCCGTTATGAGAAATTAAATTTTTCCTGTAACCTTCAAGGTTACAAAATGAAAGTAAAAATGACAACAATTAGCGAATTTTGTATTCGAGATATTAATTATTTGATATTAGATTATACAGGGAATCAATATTGGTTATTACAAAAAAAAGGCCTCAGAACTGCCTTGACCAACTTTGACAAAAGGTCCTTATATCCCTTCCGAAATGCTATATAAGTTACTGGCGTAACATTAAACCATTCATGTGAATAAACCGGAATACTATGTATTTAATTTTGTAATATGAAAAATACCATGTAGAATGATTTCCTTGTTATCAAAAGAAAAAGAAAGATTAGTAAAATATGACTTAAGAGGTTCATTACAAGTTTATAAGACAAAGATTTCATCCACTCATATAAGACCTGTTAGTGCGCAAAATATCAAGAAATAATTGGAGTTCAGTAAAATACAGTTTAAACCTTACTGTAGTCTCGGCAACAACATTTAAAAAGACTAAGGTTCACAGTTCCTGCTTTGAGAAATCCCGATTCTAACTTTAGTTAAATTAAACTTATTTTTGTGTCGGGTCGTAAGAGGATGTTCGGGGACCAAATGTTCCTCAGTGAATTGGTGATTTTACGAATTCCCTGAAAATTTCAAAGATTTCGTGAAATCCCTGATTTCACAGTTTTAGCCTACTGTAAACACACACACACACACACACACACACACACACACACACAAATATATATATCATATATATATATATATATATATATATATATATATATATATATATATATATATATATATATAAATATATATATATATATATATATATATATATATATATATATATATATATATATATATATATATATATATATATATATATATATATATATATATATATATATAAATATATATGTATATATATATAAATATATATGTATATATATATATATATATATATATATATATATATATATATATATATATATATATATATATATATATATATTATTTCCATATTACAGTAGGCTAAGATTGAGTGAAAAAATCAGGGATTTCAATGAAATCTCTGAGATTTTCAGGGAATTCATGAAATCACCAATTCACTTAGGAACATTTGAATTTCTGCCCGATGGGCTAGTACTAAACACGGCGAAACAGTGATTCATCTACACTATGTTTAGTACTAGCCCCTCAGGGGATAAAATCGGTTACTTAGCAACGGGAGCTACAGCTTATTGTGGAATCCGAACCACATTATAGCGAGAAATGAATTTCTATCACCAGAAATAAATTCCCCTAATTCTTCATTAGCCGGCCGGAGACTCGAACTCGGGCCTCGCGAGTGCTAGCCCACAACTCTACCGACTCTGCCAACGAGGAACTAGAGCAGGTGAGAACAGCCCAAGAAAGGCGACCACAGACGATAGAAGGGATAGTTGCATATTTATCAACTGCAACAGAAACAGACTCAACTGGTTAGGAAGATGGGGTTATAGAGCCGTGCCCAATGCCCTGACAAGCTTTGTAGAAATATTAAGAACATTGGCACAGGATCCCTAAAGTTCCTATAAGGAAGGGTTGACCAGAACTGACTAATGTAGGAAAGGAGGTTACCATTTTATTTTGCATTACAGAAACCATACCTAATGGTAGGAGAGTGCTGTAAGATATATTCTGGAAGATGGACACTGAGTAGAGTTTCAGACTATAGTTATAGTACGAGTAACAGCAATAAGATTATATCGGGATGCGTTTAAGCAGAAGCTTTTCGTTGAACAGATTTCACACGTGAGTGCTTGCAAGATGAATGATAAATAACTTTCATAAGTTGCGTGTGTATCTCAGCTGCAAATATTCAATTGAAAAAATTCAAAGAAAACAAATACCTTAACTTTTAGAATTCCGTTATGGTAGCTGATCTCAGCTGGTCATCGCATCTCACTGGCTTGAAGTTCACATATTGAAACGTATTTTTGGGGCAGTCTTCATCGACCCAAGAGCCAAGTGATCCTCATTAGAAGTTAGCAAGAGGGTAAACTGTCTAGACGCAAAGCTTCGCCCCAAAACAGAAAAGGATAGGAAAGGTTATTTTCCACTACAGCTGCTTCCATGGCATCCCTGGCCAAACCTGCAGGCTTTCCTTGTTTACTCAAAGTCTAAAACACCAAAAAACGTTACACTGGAACCTGTACCGATTGGTCTTTCCCATTACGAGAATATGTTCACCCAAAGGGGAACTGGATCACCCATAGCAACTACCTGTTTCTGTAGATTTTGCTCAGATAAGTGTGCTAAAGACACTTTTGTGATGGTCATTGTCTTACAAGCACAACAACAACTGTTCTGTCTAACAGTGGTACCAAATTGCCGGCACACCAAGAACAGTAATGCTTAATGAAGCCAGTTACTCAGTTTCTCATACACTTATAGGAGAGAGAGAGAGAGAGAGAGAGAGAGAGAGAGAGAGAGAGAGAGAGAGAGAGAGAGATTTACAGACTTTTTTATCAGTGTCGTTTGTGTATAGTCTGTGAATTTAGATCGATGCTTTAAATAAAATGATTTTCTCAGTTTCCTTACTGAAAATTTCGCAGCTTTCATGGTGCTATGAGAATTCAGTATTAATTATAAGGTAATTATAAATAAATTATAAATATTTATTCCATAAAGCAGGAAACGTAACACAAACAGACAGACAGAAAGATATATATATTTTGTATATATATATATATATATATATATATATATATATATATATATATATATATATATAGAGAGAGAGAGAGAGAGAGAGAGAGAGAGAGAGAGAGAGAGAGAGAGAGAGAGAGAGAGAGAGAGAGAGAATTTGTTTTTCAGAATTAGCAATACTGTACACAATTTGTCAAAACTCCGCCGAATCGTTTCAGATCCTCAGATTTTTACATCCTACACGATTTTGTTTTCACGGATTCTTTACTTAGCATTGATTTTCTCCTTTTCTTTCCTGTGGAGATATTGCGTTACATTGGAAAATATCATCTCATATAGCACAATAATAAGCAAAAAAAAAAAAAAACATTTCTCTGCAATATCAAAGATTTAGATGTCTTAATAACAGAGAGCCTAAAGAGGAGAATCAGAAGGGGGAGATATTCGCGAATATTAATATCTAGATGGCGCTGGGCGATGGGCGGGAGCCAACCGGCATCCGTGATTGGAGGGAGAGGAGGCAACAGCTGTCAGCAACGATACGACTCGAAGCTGACACCTCTGATGGCCAGCGCATGCGCCTTGTCCTATAACGACGAGCGGGCTACGACTATAATAACGAACTTATGTAAGTAATAATCCATCCACTCGACTTCCCCCTTCTCCCGCCAAAGGAATATTAAGCGTGGAGGGTCTCGTCCTTTCAAAAACTGTTCGTTTTTCCAGAGTTTTTTTTTTTCTCTTCTTTTTTTCTATTCAGACATTGTCTTGGCCATCAAGTTGAGCCAATATTTTCGAGACATTACATCCCTGTGGATGATTTGTATACAGGATTTTTTTTTATATATGCTCGTGGTTACAGAATCCCAAGTACTGTTACAAAACGCATACATTAGTTTTACAATGCTGCAATTCTCATTGCTAAACTCAGGTAGTAAATCTATCAATAACACGGTCATTAATATGAAGAAGTTTAACTCAATCATACCAATGCCTGTAATTGAAATTACTCAAATAAGCTTCATTTGGGTGCTTAAGTAATCGAAAGAAACAGACTACAGCTACGTACGTTTTTCAGCCATCACAGAATTAACCAAAAAAGACTGGTAATATAATACATAGTATATTACCTCTTTGTGAATGTAGTAATGGCTCATTAAATAGTGTAGTAATGGTTTATTACTTCATTTTGTGTGATTGATTGACAGCTAATGTTCTTTTTGTTAGAACTGCTTAATTTAACCTTTAAATAATCTGAACAACTAATATTGATATATATTCACAAAATACAAGGAAAAGGAGGAATTAAGTTTTACACCGTGAACATTTATTAGATCCAAGTGTAATGGTATATCCTCTTACTGCAACCACTTGCTGTAGCTGTTGCCCATTAGGGAAATTAATTGTGATAGTAACTCGTAACCAAAAGTCGCAGTGAACGGTTTTTTTTGTATGGTTAAACATAATTCAAATGCACCAGATGGATATGTATTTTACTGAAGAGAAAACAGTAACATCTGGGGTTCTATGTTTTATGCAATGGACACTAGCAACAATTGCACTTTGTAAAATTAACATCCTCAAAATTGATATGAGATAGTACTTACATGCTTTGACCTCGTAACAAACAGAACCATACACTGAAAAGTTTTCACTGTAATGTTCTGCCTGATGAACTCATGCCGTTAAGATATATATAGGCCTACGCATACTCAAAACTGATTCAAGAAAGGCACTAAGTGCTATGGCCTTCCAATAGACAGGGCCATAAACTGGAGAATTTTAATAATGTCATGCCAGATGTGTTTATAACTTTAAGATACATAAACACAGAGGTTTCGAGCTGGTCACCGGGGTTTGAAGGCCCGAAGTCGAATATGAGTCGGAGTCACATCATTCCTAGACCTAGGCCTCAGCCAAGAGAAACTGGCTTCGAGAATTGATTACGTTGGGGGGAGCGAAATGGAAGTTTTCTCTTCCCTCTATACGACGTCTTTTAAGGAAGAGTTCCCTTCTAAATGCGGAGGCATACATCAAAAGGATACTAATAATAGTATTTAGCCACGAATTATCACATCTCAGTCGCCTGTTGAAGCTTTTGCATGCTTATTCTCTAAATATCACAATCAGTTTCATGCAATGTTTAAAAAATGCTTCCATATATATAAAAAAAAAGTATGAAACTTATCCCACTTAGCAAAAAGTATACAGCAGCTTCAATTTTAGACTGAGTTATGATAATTTGCGGCTATTATTATTATTATTATTATTATTATTATTATTATTATTATTATTATTATTATTATTATTATTATTATTATTATTATTATTATTATCCTTTTGGAGTTTGGCTCCGATTGAAAACTTACAGCGGGTGCCCATGGTCACTAGTCTCAAAAAAGGCTCGGAACAGATCTGTGAATTTTGGGATACGAAACTGAATCCCATTAAAACCAAAAGTTATAACACTTCGATGTCCACTCCATGCCCTGGCGGCACTATAAAGTAATGATTACGAATGTGTGAGTACGCCTAACGCTTCCTTCGATGGGGTGATAATAATACTTGAAGTGCCACTTTTGTTGGCACTGGTTACTTCTTAATCATTTGTTCCTTAATCGTTTTCATCTGAGCAGGTTTAAGTATTACTTTTCCTTTCGTTTTCCTACGCCCTCTCGGTTCAGCCTTACTCCTTCTTCCTATACAACTTTTCTATTCTACACGATAATGCCCCTTTGGCTTTCTCCATAGTAATATGTAAATATTACAATAGCAATAACACCATTAGCGCAGGAATGAATGCCTAAATTCGTATTATCTTAAAAAAAAAATAGGCCTATTATTTGGGTTTTTTTATCGTTCTTCTAAATGAATTTTAACATTTACGTAACATATTTACATACACTGTAGATAAGAATGATCGAAAGACTTCGTAGTCATTAATATTTTCAAAACATTTTAATTCTCCACATTTCACTAATCACGTCCGTTCCGACCATCTATCTGCTCTCTCCGGATTTTCTGAATTCAACAATTTTTGTTACTCCAGAGGCCTAATGAATCGGATATTAAAGGATATTTGTGGCTTAGTATTTGTAAGTATACAAATGTCTAGGTGCGTGTGATAAAGATTCATGTATATATATATAGACTGTATATATATATATATATATATATATATATATATATATATATATATATATATATACATATATATACATATATATGTGTATATATACATATATACATACATACATTTATATACATATATATATATATATATATATATATATATATATATATACATACACACATATACATATATTAATATATTACTTTCGTCATCATCGAAGAAGTCAGTTGTATGAACCTGGTACAGTTACTTGAGCAACTCTGAAGGTGTAGTGATCTTTACATTTCTATATTCATATACAGAATGTATGATCAAAAGACTGTTTTAATATCTATAGCATTACCCCATCTCTGCGTCTAAAAGCGAGAGACTAACATCTCTCTATATATATCTCTCTACTCTCTCTCTCTCTCTCTCTCTCTCTAAGATACACTTGCCTTTCACACACTGCAAATCATATCAGCAGGAATGGAATGGAATGGAATATGAATTTAGGCCACAGGCCGAGCGCTGGGACCTATGAGGCCATTCACTTGAAAGAGAGTAGAAGTCTGAAGGTGTAGAAAATCAGTTTCCTGTCATTTCTGGATGAATAGCAAGATCATCCAGAAATGAATGGAGATACAGCTAAAGAAATGAAAGGGGGTTGTATGATCAAAAGACTGTTTTACATATCTAGGTGCACTGAGGGCATTAACCCCTCAGGGGACATATCTAAAACTGTCTACCATCACTCCGCGCTATGTCTGAAAGCGAGACTCTCTCTCTCTCTCTCTCTCTCTCTCAGATGCACCGCCTGCCTTCCCTCCCACATTGCAAATCGACGCATGAGTAAAAGAATTATTCTGAGCGCGTCTAATTCGAACAGAAGCCGAGATAACCACAGGGGCAAATTTCGTAACACACACAATGATATGACACGTCAGCAGAAGTCAAACTTATTAATAAGAGGGGGAGGAAGGTTATGGAAAGAGCGTATCTAATAAAGTCCTCTCTCTTTATTAGAGAGAGAGAGAGAGAGAGAGAGAGAGGGGTTACTAAACGACCCTTCCGGATTTGCGTAATATGTCGTGAAAACAGTTGCGAGGCTGACAGTTTATCGTCTTCGAGTTAATGATAAGGAAAAAGTCCATTTGTCAAAAATATTTCATTAGATGATATAGCAGCACGGCAGACACTCTTTTATGATACGTCTGTTTCTAATCTTGTCTCTAATTGTTTGTCTTCCTTGTGGCGTTCAGTTAAATGTATTAACATACGTATTTTCTAAGAGTATACACGAAAAAGGTAACGGCATGTATACTAAATTGTCGCAGATAATTCACTGTAATTAGTTAGTGTGTACTGATAAATTATTTAACAAGTTAATAATAATAATAATAATAATAATAATAATAATAATAATAATAATAATAATAATAATAATAATAATAATAATAACTAGAGTATCCGAAGCATAAGAAGCAGTCATCACCAAAATGAACCGAAACCAAAATCGAGAATTCAGGGAAATCAAAATGTGAAGAAGAAAAAGAAGAATAACAGATTATTAGCCAACTTCCCAGTCAATATATATCCTTCCGTCCCCTCCCCGCTTTGCCCGCCAAATTTGACGCGGTCAGACGCGCTAGAAACGGATTTTACGCCCGCGAGACCCATTAGCATAAATAAGCTCGATATTTGGCTGGAAGAGACGCCCACTTTCCTCCCTCCCACCCCCGCCCCTCCGGCCCTCCTAATTGATTTGGAAGTGTTCGGATAATATGATCTATTCATTCTGAGATAACACGTGCGGCTGATATAATCCGACATGGGTCTGCAAACGGAAGGGGAGGAGTGACGAACAATATCCAATTTCGCGCCGTTTTTCCAGCCGCTTTGCCATAAGCCAGTCTGGCCGGAGGAGAAATGGGTTTCTCTTAATAATGTTGGTTTTCCACTCGCTCTGCTTGCTGCATACTCTTAGTAGCATGTTCCCGTGCGGGTACAATGTCAGTTAAGTCAACAAAGTTAAGCTCTCTATGGCGTTGCTTTGGATGGCTGTGAGCCTTAAGATCTATTTAGGAAAAAAAGCTACTCGATCTACATTTTATAATTAAGATTTGTGGCTGCATTCATTTATTTTTCTTTTTTTTAGAATTTTGACTTAAATGTAGAATGTGTCTGCGGTTTTCGATTGCGAAATAAGATACAAAGAAAAAAAACCCGAGCATTTAAACATTTTAACAATATTAATTATAGCAATTCCCTGTTTACACTTCTAGGTGACGGTGGATATTCAATTTATATGGTAAGAAATTAAATATATGCAAAAAGATAAAGCTGACACGAAGTATATAAAAAATCTGATAAGTATACCCTTACAATAAAGGAAATTCTTATTTTTTTTCAAACTTGACGTTGTACTGCCTGCAGTTAAGATAGCCTGTATGCACAAGTGGTTGAAAACGCCTTTCTAAGGAAAATCAAGACCTGAAGCACAATGACATAAATTACGAAAACATTTAGTTTCCATGGAAACATTTGACCTGACATTTATGAAAAAAAATTTGTTTGGAGATTTTTGTATGTTTGCGTTTACTTGCCTTATTTACTAGGGTTTCCCGCGGAGATGTCTAGATTTAATATTTGTTGAATTTCTAAAATTGTTTATTGATGACTGAGCAAAACTAGCTATCCCGCATCCAGGCATCAGGACATTGTATCTTTTATTTCTTCAGTATGCAAAGATGTAGGATACCTTGAGTCACAGCTTGGTAAAGTCACGCAGACATTCGCTGAAAATGATTGTTGAAATCTCCCTGTTCTTAAGTTTCTGTTAAGAATAGGTAAATCACAAAGCCGAACGAATAAGGGCAAAGGGTTTCTTTGCTGTAATCTGAAAGGCTTCTGAAATTTTTATTCCTGGTAGGCCTACTCCTTTAGGTTTGCTGAAACCAACTTTCGCAAGTACAAATATCATCATCGGAGAAAAATGTGAGATTACGACGTCTAGTGGAGTTAAGGCTATCAACTTTACGTTATCAACGCCTCTGAGAATGTTTGCGAAATCTGTGTTATGCATGAAGGATTTCACGCAATTTTGCGTTGCTATACAATAATTTATCAGTCACATTTCTAAGATTAATCAGAGCTTTTCCCTTTAAACGTGCAAGATGAAGGACGTCCGGGAAGTTCTGAAAAAAAAAAAAAAATGACGGGTGATGACGAATAGCCCCTACAATGATCGAAGGAAGCTTCCGATAGTGCATTTGAGCAATGTATCTTCAACGTCCATGCCTGAGGGAAAATTGAATTTCATCTTCGTGAAAGGCAAACTATTTCGAACAAGGGTACACGAACTACTCTGCGCACCTTTTGTTTTAAGGATATAATTACCATTTAAAGATATCATTACCATCTATAAATCTATGCTGTCCCACGAACTGTGATTATTTTACTTGGGTCAGGCAAGTAAGGGATTAAATGTCAGAATAAATCGACATAAATATTCATTTAGCAATGGCCTAAATGGGTACTGCTCTTTTTGTGCACCGAAGTGAAATATCACATACGATTTATTGGTCTCTTAATATAATTACAAGAAGTATTGTGTCCAGAAACAGTCTCGGATGTGTATTAATACAACTAACGAATGAAAATAGCATTAACATAAGCTCAAGTATGAAGGATATTTAGGAGAGAAACTAAAGGTTTTAAGTAATGCGGATTACTCTCCTTTGTTCGCTTTGTTTCATCCTAAGCCGAAGATCTAATCCAAAAGCAATGACCAGTGTATGCATTAACATCAAGGAGGTTAGATTCATTCACCCAGCAAAGCTTAGCAGTTGTGTACAAAATGTGGTTTGCGTGACAATGCTTCGAGTAAAAGGACGAAAAATCTTGAGCTGTTGTTTCACTTTCCTCCTAGACAAATAATTTGATTATATTTTAAATCATGTTGTTATTCTCGTTCATATTATATATATATATATATATATATATATATATATATATATATATATATATGGCTGGCTTGTTATCTATACTCTGGCTGGCTTGTTATCTATGCATCACCTACTCCGAGGTGCTAGTACTAAACACCGTATGGTAAATGTAAAGTAGACGGCCGCACGAAGATATCGTTTATTAATATAATTTGCCGGCCACAATATAGAAATGGGTGTATATAACCCTTGATCCCCGTGAGGCTAATACTAAACACGGCGTCCCAAGGAGCTTCCGCCATGTTTAGCACTAACATCTTGGAGTAAGTGACGCGTAGATAACAAGTCAAAGTAGCACCTATATATACAGTATATATATATATATATATATATATATATATATATATATATATATATATATATATATATATATATATATATATATATATATATATATATATATATATAAAGAGATGGGGGAGAGAGAGAGACTAATTAAATGCATTTGATAATGAAAGGAGGAATGTTTGGGACGATCCTTACGACAGACGGCAGGCAAAGCTTAAGCAGTTAGTGCAATCCATCGCCACTCCGTTGTGGAAAGCCTTCGGGTGAGGTAACAACTCAGACATGAAGGCCCACTTCCTCCTCTTCTGCCTCCTATTTGAAGGTGAGAACATTTGAAATGTGTACCCCTTTAGAATCAAAAGCTTAGCTGATCACAAGTAGTAAGTGGGTGTTCCTTGCCTCACTAATTTCTTTGTTATTTCATATTTTCATCTCACCCTTTGTTCGGGCGGTGACATTTAGCAACTAGGGGTTCCTTGATGCTTGCACTGATGAAAGCACCAAACTGATCTAAGCGATCTTGTTGGCACATTGACGAAATGGTTTGCTATCTTGGACAGGAAATTTCCCTGCAAGAAGGATTCGTTTATTCAGTCTTTTTTTTTATACACTATCAACTCTGACGTTATTTTTATAGGAAAATTGCTTAGTCTTCGGAGGCTACGAACTATAGGTCTAACGACAGGCCAAATTTTTTA
Organism: Macrobrachium rosenbergii; assembly: GCF_040412425.1. Lineage (NCBI taxonomy): Eukaryota > Metazoa > Arthropoda > Malacostraca > Decapoda > Palaemonidae > Macrobrachium > Macrobrachium rosenbergii. The sequence continues at coordinate 24,731,204 of NC_089799.1, read as the reverse complement.
CACTGCGATAACTTTTATCTCTAAGCTTAACTAGTAAAGTAAATGTTCCTAGACAAATGTTATTTTACACGGTTAAGCTTTAAAAATACTCAGGAAAACACAATCCATTTACAGAAGTCATCAGCCTGCAGGTGATTACAGATTGTATAGGCCTAGCGTACAATAAGACAGGGAACATTTGACTTGAAAACAGAGCCTTTCTTACTTTTTATTTCATTTTCACCTGAGCTGAGTAACTAAAATTTTATGACAGGTCAAAGCAATGCCAAAAGGTTTTCTGCTGTCTTACTGTTAAATTACTAACAGTAACATCACCATATATTAAAGGACGATGTTTTATAACTTTTTCTTGTCATATAATTATGATCTGGGGGCTGGAAAGTAGCCATTAGTTGCTCCAAGCTGGTAATGAATACTGGTAACTGATTTGGGCACCGCTAGTTTTATTGTCAGTGTTGTATTGTTTCGGCTTAACTTTTATGGCAAATCTAATAACCATCATTATTTTTTAATATCTTGAACCTCATTACTCTACTTAGAGCTTTGCGGTACTGTTATGACGCAAGGGGTTAGAAAGCACAGGCTAACGCTTAGACCTACATGATTATTATGCTCATAACTACTTCTGTTATGTATAGATATGTAAGAGTACCGGGGTGTAATTATTTCCGTAACTGTTGTTTGCTGTCAGATCAAGAACCTAATGCTATGCCAAAACCTCTGCGACAAACATTTAAAAAAGAGTTACGTGGTTCGGAACATCATACCTAGACCCATGCGTATCCATAGTAAAGCAGTTTGACCTACGGAAATTACGGAAAGGTCGGCCTTTATCTCGATATTAGGTCATACAAAGTGTATCATAGGTCTATCTCCTGATAATCTGAGAACTTCTCGGCTTTCACTTTTAGTGTACGAAAGAAGAATTCTTAACGGATATTTTATGACTGGTCACTCCCGGTGGAGGTGAGGTTTAGGCTACCTCGTCGAGACCCTCCCGTTTAGACAGTACAGATTTAGACGGCGCAATGAAAGTTTCCTTTGGTATTTTTCTCTCTCACACTGGTTGCAACCGACAGCAGTCGAATAACAAATATATTCAATCCACAGTATTCTACCGTGAAGGATGAGGTGTGTCACAGCCGTTAACTTCCACTGCCAAATCTTCTTGTTCGATGTAGGCCTAGTTTTTGATGAGCACCATTAATATTAGGTTTCTGTTAAGTTTATTATTTTTATTTTGGTGCTCTTTAAAGAGAAGTTTTGGATTTCGAAGAGGAAATAGCACTTCATTTGACAATTTGCAGAACGGAAAGGCTTAAAACGTTTAAAATCAAGCCTGGGACATCTAAATGATTTCGAAACTGTAAATAAACTCCTGTGTGTGAATATGATGGACTCTCGATGAAGCGCTTTGACCATACTACCTTATGACAAAAGGTGTTATGGCTCCTTTTTGACGGAAGTAGCTTACTAAATACCCATCCTTGACCTGAGATATGGAATAACCTTGAAACAACAGTGTATAACGATAAAAACTCAGTTACTCTGAGAGTCATTTTGTTCCACCTACTGTGCATTTCAGGGCCGTGTCTAATTGATTTTCGTCGATAAAATCTTACCAAAGCATCGGATATGGATCGTATTTTGGAAATAGCTATTTGAAGCCACAGCCTAATTGGCAAAAATATGCAGTGACGTCTTATGTTGATAATTAAGGCACTTATCAGAGTAAACCAAGGAAATTTAAAGGGAAACTTAGCTAAATCTAGCAGGCTCGTAGATAGAGGCTAGTAAAACGTCATTACTGAAGGCCCTCCCACTCATTGATACTGTAGTATGACGCAAGTCCAAGAGAAAGAGGTCTGCTCACTTCCGCCCAAAGTCCCCCATGTATTGCGTTAGCAGGTGAATTGCCGTAATGAGCAGGTACCTCTAAGATACGTCATCGCCTACGTAGTTACCCCAGGTGGGAAGCGACTCCACCCAATTGGGTAGACCTTGTCTCTCTTGGCCCTGGTATGACGTGCTTAACTAGACACCCCGCCCATATACTTTATGAATGAAGACTCAGATGTTAGTAGCAGTTGTAACAGCAGTAGTATATGGAATTCTTATATTGTTTCACACACTCAAACACCCACCCTACATACTTTCTCTCTCTCTCTCTCTTCTTTTTAGATGAGTTATGTCTCTAAGTAGAGTACAATAAGGGAATGGGCATCAAATAAGAATATTAATAATGCAATACAGTTCCATGGCGTAATTCAAGTTTCCTTTAACTTGAAATATGCACCAAGTCTTACAGCAACACTCTGTGAAAACCGTTGTTACTCCGGAGTTTCTGTTGCTTCATATTGTCTCCTCAAAAGTTCCTGTTCACGTGTACCTGCTTAGTCCTGCTAAACGAATGTAACATGACGCAAGTGTTCTAACCTTAACTTCCTTAATGCATGATCAGTCCCATAATAAATCCACAGTGCTTGGTATAGCACACTTCTCCCCCTTCAGTATTTTATTTGTGTGCATCTGTGTGAGTTTCTGTTGCTTCTGTACGCTTGATTCACTTACTTGAAACTGACACTAATGTTTGTTGTAGGGTTGTTGAGTGGTTATCAGTGAGTCTATGTATTCCCGGTTTTATCTATTTATTTGTTTTGGATTTGAAATTACTCATTCTTTCAATTTTCAGTTATTTTGATTATTGCATTTACATCGTTTATTATATATATAAATATGTATATATTATATATATATATATATATATATATATATATATATATATATATATATATATATATATATATATATATATATATATATATATATATATATATATATATATACTTTAATCGTAACTACATTGTAGTGCTGAATGATACTCGTAACTCATAGTCCAAGCGCTTGAGTATGCCCTAACTTTTATAAACCACTAGTCCATTGAACTTTATTGAAATTGAAGGAAATATGAAGTAAAAAAAAAATATTGCAACATAAAATTATGCAAGAGGATATGCTGTAGTTTGTTTAAGATTGAGCCAACCTTGTGTGAATCAGGGTCTTGCGCGTTGAGCAGACCATAAGTGAAGAGCTTTCGATGGAAATAGAGAAAATAAAATTTCGATAATTATAGCATATCCTACTCAAGGTATAACTTACTGTACAAGAGGGTCAAATATCTGTGTTTCTACTATCATTATCATGCTACTAGGAACCTTGCTATTACGTCTGATGTCATAGTTTACGTCACAACTAGCCTCTCTCTGGGTGCTTACTAAGTTTAGCTAAGTTTCCCTTTAAATTTCTTTGATTTACTCTGATAAGTGCCTTAATTTTCCACATAAGACATCACTGCATATTTTTCCCAATTGGGCCGTGGCTTCAAATAGCTATTTCCAAAATACGATCCATATCCGATGCTTAGTAAAGATTTTATCGGCGAAAATCTATTAGACACGGCCCTGAAATGCGCAGGTATAGTCATCAAATAGCTTCCTTTTTCTTGTTTACATTTTCCATTAGAACGTTAAGTTCGGCAACGCTTATAAACGATACTGATATAGTTTCAACCCCCACGCTAGAGCAACCTGAGTATCGGTATATAATTTACTGCCTTGGTTAACAGAAGCATACGGGGTTCTTTCCACTCTGTCCTCCTTGTCTGGTAGTCCACATAAGAGAGAGAGAGAGAGAGAGAGAGAGAGAGAGAGATGGTTAGGGAAGTACCTACACATATATCCCTGGAAAGTGGGTGACTCATTGGTAATCGCATGATACTTTAACTAGGATTTGAATGTTATTTGAAGGAACACATCGCGATCAACCAGTTACCTGTTACTACTTGAAGAAATTTTCATTGGAAAGTGGGATAAAGAGATGTTTCACGTTATATAAAATGATTAAAAATGCAGTGGCAATCATTATCCATCTCCCTTTTACATAGAGATTGGAACTTCCTATACGTATTTTGCTGAAATGTCCAGTTTCAAAGTTTTGTCAATAGGCCTACATAACGACTCAAGTTCCCCTTTGCTGGTCACAACTAAACGGATTCGCTCCAACTCTTCATGGAAGAACTTTTGGAGAAAGCCTCAGTAGTTTAAAAGCGTTGTTGAAAACTGCCCTTTGTCACAAGTATTTAATTTTAAACAATGATTATTTTCTTTAGGTATAACTCCAGAGCTGTTTAAAAACTTGACACAATGTGGAGATGTTCCAGTAAAACATATGCTGGCGCACAGAGGTACAGCGATCTGCAGAAACCCAAGGCTGCGTTTCTCTGATGTCGCTGAGAAACTCCTTCAGCTAGACTGGAACAGGACTGTTATCGGAATCAACGCGAAGAAGAGGTGTTGGTCAGCCGATGCCTACAGAGAACCGTAAGTCGATTTTGATGTTCTGAAAGACACATCCGGTTGGCTGCTGATTAACGGAAACAGGAAAAATGTAGACACAGCAAGCAGTAGATCTTAAATCACTATGTCATATAACACGCAGCTTGTTCAGTTTTACAGGAACCATTTCTATGATTAGCAAAGCAAATTCCGTTGAAGTTCGATATAAGAAGTCAATGCATAAAAGCAATTAGGAATATCAAATCTGGGGGAATGCTGTTTGAGTCAAAGTATACCATATCTCACAGACAGATCATTTATTTATATTCTTATCTTTATACTGTGTTTTTTAATGTTACGTACCATGCACTGTAACTACCAAGCAAGCATTGGGACTTTCAAATGTTATGCATTCTCTAAGAACAATTGCTTTTAAAAACTGGCCAGGCAAAACAGAAGAAATTCACTAAGTGAATTTTGTCTCCGCAGGCTGCTTCTTTCTCAGTATTCACAACTGATGCACAAAGATACTACCAAAGAGTTGGTAAAGTTGCTGAATGGGAATCAGACGGCCCTAGGACATCAAGATGCATTCCTTGACTCCATCGTGACCACGAAAGTCATGCAATGTTTGGGAGATTATCTCAGGGCAAAAGGTATTGTGTTAATTCTCTAATTATTACAAAAAGCAGATCTTGTTTGTCTGGAATAGAATTCCTCGTGGGAACCGACGTTGACATCATATTATTTCCAAAGTGTCAAGTTGCGGGTTTAGTCTTGTACTGAACTCTTTGTGTTCAGTGATACCTAATATATTTTTAGATTTTATCCATTATTTTTAACAGAGATTGCCGATGTTGATATTAAATAATTTCCAAAGTGCTAAGTTGTGGTTTAGTTCTGTCCTGAACTCTTTGTATTCAATGAGACCTAATTTTTTTTTCTATTTCTATCATTGTTTTTAACATAAATTATCGACATTGATATTAAATGATTTCCAAAGTGTTTAGTTGCAGGGCTAATCTTGTCTCGAACTTCGTTTGTGTGATATCTAATATTTTATGCATTTTTTACTATTTTAACAGGGCTTATCACAAGAAATCTGAGGGATGTCCTTGACGAATATTGGTTCACAGAATACTGGCGAGGTTACAAAATATCCTCAGGATTTGAGCATGTGTTTCAGGGTGAGACGAAGAACGGAAACTTAGTAGGTTTGCACAACTGGGAAGGTTTGAAGAAGAAAGGTTACCCATTTTGCTTCACCAAGGTTGTCCCGTTAGATCATAAGGTATTTGATTTAACTCTTCTTCATTGTATCCATAGCATCCATAATAATTTATGTTTTCTCAGTTTTGTTGCCATTGTGTTTTTGGGATCCAGATGTCTATCTTCTCTGAGCAATAACTAGATAACAGGAATGACTGTATATTCCAAATCTTGCTGGGAGGGTCACTAACTTAGGGTTTGAAATTTACCAAAATTGAACATTACATACTCCAACGTTGATGGATCCAGATCAAAGAATTAGAAATGTCTCATTCTTAACTTGAGAACTGTATCGTGCTAAGTCTACAAAAATAATCGAGGCATTTTTACCCAGCAACTTTGTATGTGCTGAAATCGGAAATATCGCTGTGCTATATAATAATCCCCGTGTTAATGCACCTCTTTTCACCTTGCTTATTTGAGGGTTATATGACTCCAGAACGCCAACATTTGGGAAACAAGCTCAGATGGCACGTAAATACGTCCATGTTCAAATGCCACTGGAAACTGATTCAGCTCGAGAATTGAAATTTTCTAATGAGTCTTTCATTCTAAAACCCATAAGAATTAAACATCTCATCGTTCATGCACTGAAAAATGAAAATCTCAGTCCAGAGCACTGTTTGTTTTGGACGAGCATGAGGAAGCTGTATTGCCCTGAAACTTAAAATTTTACGATTAATAACCTAATAATTTTCAAAAGTAGACTTCCACATCGCCATTATGTCTTGACCTGACTGAATACTTTTAATGTCAATTTGATAATCTGATATGGGACTTTGAATTTAGAGATGAACTTTTTACCCATAAGGTAAGATCTGATCAATTTAAAAAAATATATACAGCTTCACTGCCAGCTAATCTAGGCCCAAACGCTGCTTGAAATAGCGTGATCCCTTGAGAACAGCATTATTACGAAATTTAATTTTTTTGTTTACGTTACTCATGATGGGCACCAGGGCTTATCAGATATGATAAACAACTATAGCATCATCCACAAGTTCATCACCTAACCACCTCACATTCCAAAGTTTTTTTTTTTTTATGAAATTTTAGATTGTTACTCAAAAGCTTTACATTTCTTGGAAGATATATCCATTGCCAGGGCTGGAGAAGCTGATTAAAGATGCTAAAAATTGAGCAAAAGGCTCTACAGCCAATTTCAGATTTTGGTACTCATCGCTTTTCTTTGTCGTTTTTAAAAGCACACTGTTTGCGAACGTCAAATGTGCGACTAGCCTTTCAACCTGAGAAACCATTGCCTAAAGATGAAAAGCAGTCTTGGTTTTAGAACAATAACATTACAAATTAGATGATCATACCAACATAGTCCCACAAACAAGAAAACAACCTTTTTATGAGACGCTGTAGCATATGATTCAGTATCTTGTACATCTGTATTTGAGATTTTTTGTATTCTAAGTAGAGAACCTACCAATTGAAAAAGAAAAGAATCACTGTGACTTCCGTTTGACAACTGAGAACTGTACTCCCCAAAACTGCAAGGATCGGAAGACTGCCTTGTACCTCCTGAGGAACAGCCCCGTCACTTGCAATGATCCCTTAAAGAGGAGAGGAGCAGTTTACCAGGGATCGTGGCAGAATGGATACCGACATTCCTATATCGATATGACTACAAATCGCCTCTCCAAGAGGACCTGCTGCCAACCTACATGAAGGGGCGGTCTACCAGTACTACATTAGGGAACACAGCATCACCCCACAAGTGTCAGCAGATTGTAAGAAACACAAAAGATTCTGGATGACACTGACCACCACTGCCTCTGCTATAAAGAAGGCCTTGCTATCCTCCAGTATAAACTGTCGTTGACCGTGACCCACGAGACCCGTCTTCTCCTAACCGCCATCAGGAGAACAGCAAAGTGCACTCCTAAGATAACCCTTCAGCCACCCAGTGCTACAAGCAGTAAGCCCTCCTACAGCAGGACTCCCAGGACTTGGCGCCTGCCAATCAGCGGCTTGCGGCTATACATACAAAATGCATGTACACCTGGCTTCATTTGACTTCTGTAAATGTTAGTAAAACCTACCGAAACTTTAAGATAAAATAAATAAGCTTTGGATAGCTTATAAATAAAAGCTACCTGCTGGTACAAAGAAACACATTCGAGAGGTTGAAAAATTTCAGTATAAACTACTCGGCATCCAGACGGCTATTCTTTTCAATGAAGTTGTTTGAAAGAGGATCTTCTTCTGGTATATTATTATATTATTATTATTATTATTATTATTATTATTATTATTATTATTATTATTATTATTATTATTATTATTATTACACTGCACTATCGAATCTTGTTAATATCATCTTTTTAGCAAATTTTTATATGAATACCTTACTTTAAGGCAGTGATTTTGATACTATTTAAGAGGTACATCCCCCTTTTGTTCCTTTTACTGTACCTCCTTTCAGATTCTTTTACTTCCATCTTACTTTCTACCCTCTCCTAACAATTGATTCATAGTGCAGTTGCGAGGTTTTCCTCCTATTACACCTTTCAAAATTTTTACTGCCAATTTCTGTTTCAGAGCTGAATGACCTCATAAGTCCCAGTGCTTGCATTTGGCCTAAATTCTATACTCAATTCAAGAGGTATCTCGGAAAACTAACTCCCAATGTCTTCATGAATTTTCTCATCTAAAATTAGTCCTAATTAACAGCCCTAACAACTTATTACAAGTTTCATTAAGTTCCTTTGGAAATTGTATTACGATATTTAGTCTTGACTGATCATGATTTGATATGGTTTTCATATTACTGATGGCTTACGAAACTCTCTACGTCCCCCATTGCTTCCTAAATCCCTTAACCAACTTCTGTTCAAGAGGCAGCTTTGTAGACAAACCACGTTGATCTCCCCGGCACTGGAAAAATGAAAGAAATTTGAAAATGGCTACTTACTATAATCCGTCCTCCTCCTTTCGGTCTCTGCAGGGCTACGTCGTCGAGACGAGGCTCCAGCGGGGAAACCAGATCAAGACCTTCTTCGTCGAGACCACGCCCGAACTGGAGATGGCCCTTTACACTCTCTGCTTCAGCTTCAGGACGTTCGACAAGAGAAACGAGTGCTTCCTGCATTGGAGGAACTTCTACATCCGCACATTCAAGCACAGCCTCGGACATAAAGAAGTCATTGAAGCGTCTTACCCGGTTGTTCTGTAATGATGAAATTCCAAGACAGAAAATGAGTATTCTCAAAGTTGCTATGTAACCAGTCATAGGATATTATTTTTGCATTTATTTTTACATTTATAAACACATTATCATTTATAAGGTAGATAAAAATAATGTCTCATAACAAGGAAAGTTGGTTATCAATCAGGAAAAATAAGATTTTTTTTAACAAAGCTTATTTATTATATATAGGATTTTAGAAGTTTTTTTTCATTACCCATTTCCATAAGGTAAAGAAGAAATTATGATTAAAGGAGGGTCAATATAAAAAAGCTTTATTGAAAGATATGTTCAATGTAGTGAAAATCATCCTTTCATTGGAAATGTAGATTTAAGAGCGAGCAAGTATCCACAAAGCAAAAGTATTAGAGAGCAGATGAGGATAAAAAAAAATATGTATAGTACTGTCATTCTATAAACTTCAAGGGAAATATAATGTTAAATAGATTAAGTGGGAACTAAAGAAAAAAAAAATATATATATATATATATATATATATATATATATATATATATATATATATATATATATATATATATATATATATATATATATATATATATATATATATATATATATATATATATATATATATATATATATATATATATATATATATATATATATATATATATATATATATATATATATATATATATATATAACTTGGTGTATGAATGCATGTGATGGATAGTAAGTGGTTCAAAAACAAAAACAAAGTAAAGGCATCAAATGAGATCTGTAATATTGTACACAAATAAGAAACAAGGAAAAAATGCACCTAGGTTTTCGGTGGTCTCGGTATAATGCTGTATGAGCAGCCGCGGCCCATGAAATTTTCAGCCGGCCGTGGTGGCCTTTGTTGTTGCGTTGCCAGACACATGATTATGCTAATTTTAACCTTAAATAAAATAAAAACTACTGAGACTAGAGGGCTGCAATTTGGTATGTTTGATGATTGGAGATGGAGGATCAACATAATTTGCAGCCCTCTAGCCTCGGTGGTTTTTAAGATCTGAGGGCAAACAGAAAAACTGCGGACAGAAAAGTGTGGACAGAAAAAAGTGCGGACGGACAGACAAAGCGGCACAATAGTATTCTTTTCAGAAAAATAAAATGTATTTCATATACACAACGAGTGGAAGCAGAAATTCATAAGCAGATTATAAAGACGTCGACGAAGTGTACAATTTAATAACTAGTTCTGCTGTTTTTTTCCAAGAAAACTGTTTGTACAGGAACATATATAAGGAAAAAATATCAGTACTTTGTATGTTTAACTTTTTATAGTGCCACTTGGTATTATTATCAGATAATACAAAAAGGTCATATCGAGCAATGGCGACTGATAGTAAAGATAAATCATTATGTGTCTGGGTATCAATAAAGTGTGATAGATGGATAATCTGTTTCATTAACAACATACTTTTTGACAATGGATGATGTAAAATCAGATATAACAGATTCCTTGTAAGTATGCATCACATTTTTTTAATATTCGAGGTCTTATCCCTGATATAAAAGTTGTTTCCTCCACTAACGAAATTAGGAGGAGGAGGAGGTAACGTTCCTTCCTTTGTCGGTGTGTTTACGATTTTTTTTTAAACTTTCTCGAGAGCAGGAAAACCTTGGTAAAAGGGCAAAACCTGTCTCGAGAACAGGAGAATCCCAGCAATTTAAAAAAAAAAAATCTTATTTGCATTTAATTGTTTCGGTCTTTCCTCCAAGCCTTCTAGTCAATGTGCTGAAGACCAGCAATGAATCCAGCCCAGACTACTGTACATCCTTTCTGTTCTCTGAAGACCGGTGTTTTGCCTTCTCTTCTACCCATCTTCTTAGGTCTTGTTCTTACTCATCCACTTGTTTTACTCGTTCGAAGGAAACAAAACCCCTGTTAGCGATCATTATCACTAAAATCCCACATTATCACATTACATGGAATCAGAAATATAAAGTGATTTTATCATTCTGGTAAAGCATCTTCCAAATGGGTGATGAGAACAGCCTGACACAAGTAAACAATGCGACGAAGTTTCTTCGGCGCAATCGAGATTTCTGTACAGTGTATATTCAAGGCCACCGAAAATTGATCTATCTTTCGGTACATGAAACTTTAACCACGGCCCCGTGGTGGCCTGTCGTATATCGTTGCCAGATGCACGATTATGGTTAACTTTAACCTTAAATAGAATGAAAACTACCGAGGCTAGGGGACTGCAGTTTGGCATGTTTGATGATTGGAAGGTGGATGATCAACATACCAATATGCAGCCCTCCAGCCTCAGCGATTTTTAGGATCTGAGGGCTGACAAAAAAAGTGCGGACGGACATACAAAGCCGGCAAAATAGTTTTCTTTTACAGACAACTAAAACCCTTGAAACGGATAGTCAATGGCACAGGGTCGAATACTAAATCAGACGCAGAAGGACAGCTCATATAGCATCTTGATTTCATTCATTTCGAATGTCGGAGTCAGAAATCTCCAGAACGACTGTTCAGTACCTTTGACAATAGCTTCACCGCTAAGGTGGGAATTTCTCTACCGACACTTGTTTTTCCTGCTGTTCCTCATCTCTTCCATACTGCTGGGCTTGATGAGAACATTTAGTAATACCTCACCTGCCTTCAGCATCAGCTGATGGCGGCAGCCAGTAATCTACTGCAGTTATTTCTTTCTACAAGATGTTGCTGACTCTTCATTTGGATGGGAATATGCAACAACAGTACTTGCAGCTTACTCTCCATATATACAAAGGACACAGAAGTAAGTGCTCGAAATATATGGTTGCAA
>NC_089799.1:24682113-24717113 GCF_040412425.1 Macrobrachium rosenbergii | reverse complement strand
TGATCAATGTAGGCGGTTGATCAGTCTTAACAAAGTGAAATAGCAAATGCATAACAGTATAGAGAATCTAGGTGAACTATAAGGATACAACAGCCTCTCTCCGATTATCCGTGACCTTACCTACTTTTGTTTTTGTTTCTTTGCCTTTTGTGGTTTCACAGTGACATGCATCACACCATCGACGTTTGTGCTCATCACTACGCAGATGTTGAAGTCTTCAGACAAGACGCAATTCTCCTTCGAAGATCGGCAGGACTTGGGTGTCTTGCGCTTCTCAGAGTCCGCGACACTCCCGATTTTCAGATATTTTTTGGTCTTCTGCGTAAGTGCCCCTTGCGGTAAATTGGCGTGTTTGCCGATTCCAAATTGACTGTCGCCAATCAACGGGACGTCCCAGAGCATGATAACTTTGTCCTGTAACTCGTTTACCACCCAGAAGACTAATCCTGACGTTCCCTCAGGGAACAAATCCCGCTTATGGCCAGCAGTGTCTGTTTTGTTGGAGGGCTTCACACTGACTGGTGAGATAGATATCTTCCTTTGTATAACAAACGCCATTTGGGTTAGCCGTTAAGTTGCTATCCACCTCCACATGAAATGTCCTGATATAGTTCCTGTGTGCCAAGGGGGAAATGGCCTTCGCTGAAGAGCCCTTGATTCTGGCGACAGACCCAAAAGCCTTGACGTCTATCTGGAAGTTTGCAGCCCGTGCATGAACCGTTACAGACTTCTGAAGCTGACGGGTCAGAGCTACTTTCATTACGTTATACATCGTCGTGAACTTTCAGTCCTTCCTAGTAACTGGTCAAAAAGCCTGTTGGGGTAAATAAGAGGTCATAAGGATATTTGCTAAGGACTGGCTTTCTAAAATATGTCAGAGTACAAGTGAATATAACAGACCTCTAGCATCAGTTTTTGTATCGATTTGTATATACAGATGTATACAAATGTACAGATGCGTGGTTTTTAAGGCTCTTATTCCTGATAATTGTTGCATTCGAGTAATAATACATATTAGAGTGAAAGGACCCCACATACATTAATTTTCTCTGAAACAACTGTATTTTAATGCCCGTTAGACTGAGAACAATTTTCTGCTCGTATCTGTTCTGTTGCTGTATTTTTTCTCCGTTCTACTGTGAACTAGTTATAGTCTCTCCTTAATGTAAAAAAATAAGACCCTTTCTTTTCTTTGACAGTGACTGACCTATTACACCACCCCACGAAAAAAATCTTAAACATCTTCATTTTTTTTTAAACAATAATTCCAACTATTATAGTTTAGCAAGTTTATTGAGAGTTTGTAACCAATTTTACATAATTTATAATTACCAAACTATCAGCACGAAGATGAATGAGTGCAAGATGAACACTGAAAGGTAAACAGACATCAAGACCTTTACTCAGGATTTCGGTTCGTTGTAACCTTCCTACTCGGAATAACTGAGAGAAACGTCATTCAGGTCTTCGACATCGTTGAATGGAAGCGATGAAAGTAACCATAAAGAATTTTTGGTTCTATAAGAGTGTGCTTTATTCTTAAGCATCAATGTGTAAATCAGCGGTTTTTTTTTTTTACCAGACATTTACCATTAAATTGCTACATCCTGTGTACCACCACGACCCATTGAAAATGCGTTAGAAAGACAGATATCGCTACAAGAGAACGTTGATGGTTTCCATGTCTATCGCAAGGGAACTACGGCCACTGAAGCTATACAAGTACCGTTACTCAGAAACCAAATCCAAACATACGAGCAAGAGTTGGATCACATCCTCCCCTCCAGCAGAAGGGTGAGGTACGAAAAACAATTATACATCCCATATATAAACTCAGTAGTTTCTATAACCACATATAACCATTTTCATATAGTAGATTCATGAATATGTCATTTCATCATCGCCTCAACCACCGTGCGGTGTCTTCCCGTAATCTCCAATTCCCTCCATCCACCCGTCTCATAGGTCTAATTCAGGTAGGTCTGTGTCTTCCAACTCTTCTGGAGCCCATTGGAGCCCAGCTGACACTATCAGGTACTATTCTCCTTGGAATAGTGCGAAGGACATGTCCAAGCCATCTCCATTCAACCTTCATCATTATCTAGCTATGGAAATTCTGTCATTTCCTTCATGTTGTTATGTCTAACGCTATCCTGTCATCTGACTCCTAACATTCTTCTTAAAGTTTTACGTTCAAATCGACAACCTTTTAGATATTGTTTAATTTTCATACAATCTGTATAGTAATACAGATTATAACAGACTTATGCATAATCTTACTTTCAAATACAGTGTCACACTATTTGATTTCCAGGTCTTATTCAACTTCCCCATTGTTTGATTTAACTTTGTCCTTCACGCTATTCCACCTCGAAGAGAACCTGTACTGCACATCTCATTGCTTCCATTTTCCCAGATTTATTTTGGTTCCCATCTCTTGAGATAAATGATGCATTCTATTAAGCAAGCTTTGTAAATCTCGTGGTGTTTTACTGATTAAAATAGCATTATCTGTATATTCTAAGTTTTTCAAGTTCTAGAGTTACTCAAATCCAAACCATCTCTCCCATCTCATATCATTTTTTCATTATGAGACATGTGAAGGGCAGACAGCAAGGGTGAAAAAATATTCCCTAGTAGTATCTCACTGCTCACTGCAGATTCACTTAATGAGACCCCATCAATATCAACTCTGTATATCTGTTTCAATTAGCCTCGGAAATTTAACGGAAAGCCATACTTCCGCAAGACCTTCTATGATGCGGGTGTGTGAAAGCTTTCAAATGCCTTCTCGCGATCAAATAAAACCTCTAGAACGGGATATCTAAATTCCATGCACTGCTACAAAATAAGGTTGTTGATCTTTAAACATTTTTATTCCTTTGTTTCTTCTCGAGCCATTTCTGGGTATGCATACTTCATCTTTTATTACAGCCGACGCAAGCGCAATGCCTATATATTTACCACATTCAGCCAGGACACCTTTCTATATTCTATAGTCTTTTATAAACATATAATCATTCAAACAATTATATGTGGTTATCGTAGGCATTACAAATGTAAACTACGTCCACTAAATTATGCGGATGTTCGTGAAATTTCACAAACACTTTTATACGTGTAAATTGTGATTATGTATTTATTAATGAAACACGCATGCGCTGAAAACCTCGAGTCAAAAACGTTGTTCATCCTTTAGTCCTTTAACCAACCAGCTGCTACCCGCCTAGAACTAGCTGCCGAGCTCTGGTATTTTTTATTCCACCCGAATTCCTGCTTCTTATAAGGTAGAAATCCCAAAATATACTTCAGAATTCACTTCATGACACAGAATGACGACAAGACTTACGTGACAAAGGACGATAAAAAGAAAGCCAGAAGTCTGCCGCTTTTTTTTTCACCAAAAGCTGACGCCTGATGATTGGAAAAAAACTGTGATGACAAGAGGAAACTCGCAAAAAACTTATTGTTGCAGCTGATGAAGTTGTCTTTAATGAAAATGGAAAAGAGAATATTTATATATATACATATATATATAAATATATATAATATATATGTGTGTGTGTATGTATGTATGTATATGCCCACACAAACACGCACACACACACATATATATATATATAAATATTATATATATAAATACATACATACATACACACACACACACATACACACACACACACACACACACACATATATATATATATATATATATATATATATATATATATATATATATATATATATATATATATATATATATATATATATATATATATATATATATATATATATATATATATAAATGTTCGTGTGTGTGCGTGCGCAAGAACAAGAACACGTAGGTAAACACGAATTATATCCATGTAAATGGAAGAGCAACCTCCATTCCCACCGCACCCTCCACCCCCACCCCAAAAAAAAAAAAAAACATTACTTACTAGAAAGGGATAAATTCATTCAAACTCAAGAGCCCTGATTTGGCAGCTGCTGTCTGTAAGAGATGTGTTGCAGAAGTAGTTGAGGTTCTTGGAGACTTCCGTTTATAAGAGTTTTTCACCGTGGGATATTTCCGTGCTTTCATGTCCTCTCTCTCTCTCTCTCTCTCTCTCTCTCTCTCTCTCTCTCTCTCTCTCTCTCTCTCTCTCTCTCTCCCTAGGTACTCACACATTTCAGGGAGTGCAACTTAGGTCAGAAGTGACCATATCTGTCTAAGTGTTTACTAAACTGATGTATATTTTAAATATAATTATATATATGTATATATATTTATATATATGTATACATATAAATATGTATATATATATATATTTATATATGTATACATTATATATATATAAATATATACATATGTGTGTGTGTGTGAAGAAAAAGAAGCCCAGCAAAAGCGAACATTATCTGATTTTAAACAGGAACTGAAAATGCATAAAAAAAAGTTCGACAGCATCGTCATCCGAAAAATTATTATGTTGTACATCCCGGAAATTGATGACGTCACTCCTCTCCAGAATAGTATCTCTCTCTCTCTCTCTCTCTCTCTCTCTCTCTCTCTCTCTCTCTCTCTGTCAGTGTACCTATCTATCATCTATCTATCTATCTCTCTATCTATCAATCTCTCAATAATGTTTTTATAACAAGTTACTAATGAAATAAATCACATTAAAAAAAGTCAACATTAACTGGAATCCTGATCTTTTTCTCCGTTTATACATGTGCCCGTATATACTCGTATATACATGTATTCAATTAAGCAATAAGATGTTAAAATAATGTCTTATAGAACGGTTTAAAGTACATGGTTTATAGAATACAAAATATGACTTATATTATAAGGCTTGTCAAAACAAGAGAGGAATCCACGTAATAAAATGGGAATGTCTTTAACAAATAAAACATTCATAAAGATTAGAGAGAGCTACGGTAGGTTGCCCTAAACTGTAATGGTATAGATTTTTAGTAAAGAAGTGATAGCGCTAAAACGAAATGAAATTCAATAAGACAATCTGAAGCAGCTGTTAAAACGGTCCTTCGACATTGGCAACACAACAGAACCAAGGTGGGGAAGGAGAAACTTCCTAAGCGCCACCTTATGCCAGTGCAACCTTTATCCTCTACAAGAAATATAGAGAAAAGTGGCATCTCCGGTCCTGGAAAACCAAACGAATATAGGTTTTCTTTTACCCGGTCCAGGAGATTTGTATTTCTGCAGTAGTTCAATTGATATTTATGTTTTAGGTGTGAAATGGCCGTTCCGATACCCTGTCTGAACTTTGACATTGATTTATTTCCGTAATCTTAAGGATTGGTCTTCCAGACTGATAACCTAATGGGATCATTTTGAGGAAACGAAAGCTCCAATACATTTCCTAAAATGCACTAGCGCAGCAAATGGACCGCTTTCCATCATTCATCAATAATCAGTCCTAAACGGTTGGAGATAATATTTTTTTAAAGCCAATGCAAAATCATATGGCTTTAACGAAGTTAAATTTTGTCCAATCACTGGGAAAATTCACTTAGGATCTCTAAGTTAGTATGAGTCTTCTTGTTATTATTATAGCTCAAATTCAGTTTTACAGCAATTGTGAGTAATTGTTCATATATTTATTCTTATTTTCATATTCTCTGGTCTTGGACTGAGTAAATTCGACAATTTGGAAGAAAAGTCATCCCGGTTTGCAACACGCTATGACCATGGAAAGATTGCCACCTGTGTTAGAAATATTCCGTTTCCGTGTAATTTTTCCATTATGATTACAATGCAAAAAACATGCTTATGAGAAAATGTCCTCGCCAGAGTAGCAACAACGTTTATAAAATCCCATGTATGGAGTGTGGTTAATTTCTTTTGGGTCAGATAAGTAACGAATAAAATGGGAAGATAAATCAATATAAATATTCAGTCAGAACTGGCCATAAGAATAAAACTCTTTTTGTGTACTCTAGTAGTATAAATAAAAGCTGTAAAAATATTGTGTCACTATACCTCCTTTAGTCTCGATTAATACAACTGACAAGGAAGGTATTACTATTTTAAGCCTAGATCTATACACTCTTGACCCAGTTCTCCACTAGATGTTCAAGAGAGAATTAACAGGGGAAACTAGAGTATGTCAGTAATTCTGGTTAATGTCCTTAGCCTCGCCTTGTTTCATCCAAGTATCTGAGTTAATCCTGGACCCCTCTACCTCACCTGAATCCAAATGTAATGACTTATGTATTTGTTAAATGGTTGTATGCACATTTCATCTTATTTGCTGCTAGTAAAACCGAGTTTTCTTCGTGAAATTTTTTTCTGTTGTATGCAGCTTGCAAGAAAGTGCAAAAGATTTTGCATTTCATTGCCTTGCTTCCCTCGCAGCCTTGTAACTTTATTAAAATTATGGCATACAACTAAAGGAATAGATAAAGGAGGAACAGTGTGCGATTAGAAAACGAAGATGGTCTGT
The DNA here is from genome assembly GCF_040412425.1 of Macrobrachium rosenbergii. Lineage (NCBI taxonomy): Eukaryota > Metazoa > Arthropoda > Malacostraca > Decapoda > Palaemonidae > Macrobrachium > Macrobrachium rosenbergii. The sequence continues at coordinate 24,710,664 of NC_089799.1, read as the reverse complement.
TTATCAAGTACTTCTCATGAAATAGTTTTGTTAAGAAGCTTGAAGGAAAAGGAAAAGTTTATTGTGGATACACAACCCAAGACAAGTGAAATGTGAGGAGCGTTGAGGATGATGTATTGTGTAAGCAGTTTGTTAGTAGCTGTCAATTAATCTTTTTTTTTTATGGAAGTGAAGCTTGTTTTAAAATAAGCAGCACTGTGAGTGGCCCGTTTGGTGTAACTGTGTTTGAGACAAGGGCGTGTTATTTTTACATAACGGATGTGTTACAATAAGCAGCACTGTGAGTGACCCGTTTGGTGTAACTGTGTTTGAGACAAGGGCGTGTTATGTTTACATAACGGATGTATAAAATACCTTAGTTTTACCAGACCACTGAGATGATTAACAGCTCTCCTAGGGCTGGCCCGAAGGATTAGACTTGTTTTACGTAGCTAAGAACCAACTGGTTACTTAGCAACGGAACCTACAGCTTATTGTGGAATCCGAACCACATTATAGCGAGAAAGGACGAATACCAATATTTATATGAGGCTATCGGTCGAGAAACGGATGCCAAGCGTCATCCTGGGTCAAAGTAGCGGTTTTTAATTTAATTTATTATATTTTAAAATGGCACATTGGCATGTTTCTCGAGTTTTGATAAAAAAGCTCTAGGAAGTTTATATATGGGATGACGGAAGAATATGACAAATATATATATATATATATATATATATATATATATATATATATATATATATATATATATATATATATATATATATATATATATATATATATATATATGCAAGTCATTAACTATAACTTCTTTGTCGAAAGGAGTTATACCCAAGTTCTTTCACATTAAAAGGGATATTGGGAATTTTCCATTATGATTTCTTGATTCTAACTCTCTTTCAGTCTGTATGCGCATTTGTGTGTGGGTAAGAATTCTGTGTTTATGTCTTCGTAAAGCTTAACGCTACCTATTCGACAGTGTAAATGTCAATCTATCAAAGCCAGTAAGTGATTCCTTGAAAAGCACTTGATTTCCAAGGCAAGATTAAACTTCGCACAGGCATAACACTGAATTCGTACCCACATACATACTGAACGTAAAACGAAAATGGGAATTTGAGTCGCGAAATCATCATTGGAAATTCCAAGTCATCTGCCCTCTTATTTTCGATGTGAAACAGCTTGAGTACTACTTCCAATAAAGAAGTTCTCGAAGTTGTCGTTGCATGACCTATATATATATATATAGAAGCTAGATCGAATGCTCAATTGTCCTTGGTAAACTCCTCGAATGGAAATTGTTACCTTCACGGAGATTTTATGGTCTTCATTAGTTTTCTGTAAAAGAAAACTATTGTGACTGCTTTGTTTGTCCGTCGGCACTTTATTCTGTCCGCACCTTTTCTGTCCGCCCTCAGATCTTAAAAACTACTGAGGCTAGAGAGCTGCAAATTGCTATGTTGATCATCCACCCTCCAATTGTCAAACATACCTAACTGCAGCCCTCTAGCCTCAGAATTTTTTTATATTTTGTTTAAGTCTAAAGTTAGCCATGATCGTGCGTCTGGCAACGCTATAGGACATACCACCACCGAGCCGTGGCTGAAAGTTTAATGGGCCGCTGCTCTCACAGCATTATACGCTGTGCAGAAAACTCGATTGCGCCGAGGAAACTTCGGCGCATTTTTACTTGCTTTCTGATTACTGCTGATTTACACAAACCACTTACAATAGAATTTTGAAGGACTGAAAGTGAGCTGCCGCTGAAAAGAGCCAATAGCGGTCCATTGGCAGCTCTTTATTTATTTCTCCCTCGTGTGTTCAAATGAATACGGTTCGACAATGATTTACTACTCCTTCAAAAACCAGTTTGGAATTGGGTGGCATTAAAATCGTTTCTTAGCCACTTAATTATTTTCTGTGTCATACCTTTCGTTCTATTTTGATAAGCCCCGTTTATCGAGATTTCTGTGATACTCTCACCTATCTTTAATATTCTTATCCTTCTCCAACCACTTTTCTCTTTTTCTCCCGCTTGGACTTCATTGGAGTAATACTTTATGTCAGGTGTTCTAATTTAGAAATTAGCCCCAGTTAACAGTGCTTGTTATATCCATATGTAGAACCGCAAGCCCATCGTTTCTTTTTTTCTACACAATCTTTCTTCCTTTTGTTTATAGCTAATTGTCTGCAAGACATTTCTTAATGACAATATTTTCTCTTCGATTTTATTTCCTTCTCCTTTACGGTCTATCAATTCTTACGGTCGTTCGCGTTCTTTTTTTGCTGACCTTTCCTTACTTCACTCAAGGTAGTCCTCATTTCTTATTCCTATCATGCAAAAATCTTTTTTTTTTTTTTCTACGCAGCTCTTTTCTGATAAGTATTTCTCCTCCACATGCCGAATTTTGTCAACTTTATATCCGGTATTCTGTTCGGCTTCTAACCTCAATAGCAAACAATGAGCAGATCTTTATCATCTCAACTTTCAGCCATTGTGTCACATTTTATATTCGACATTCTGTTGCTGTTCCTAACCCAGTTAGCGAACAACGAACTATCTTTATCATCTCGACTCTAAGCTAGTAGTGTTATGTCTCTGCCTCCTATTAAAGACCTTAAGAAACAACTGGTCTCAGCTCTTTGCTTCTTTAATTAGAATGAGGAATGGCACGAAGGGGAGTGGGCCACTAAGTAGTAATCGATCACAACCTCGTTCACTTTTTATCTCGGTTCTTTTTTTTTTTAATTCTTTACTGCATGCACGAATGTGCTCACGCGTGTAATGGTCGTGTGTGAGTGCTATCAGGTTATTTGAATGGTTTACGTTAAGCCAGTCGATTTTTTTTATGGTAATTAGCTATTCTGGGTTTTGCTTCATATAAATTACTTTATGTTTGACATAAAATTACTAAGGCTGACTGTTTGTCTGTCATTTTTATCATATCTCATATATATATATATATATATATATATATATATATATATATATATATATATATATATATATATATATATATATATATCTGTATATAAGTGCTATATGGGTTTTTACAGTTTTGATCAATGAATATGTTGGCGAATTCAAAAGTAATGATTAACGCACACACATATATTTATATACATATATATATATATATATATATATATATATATATATATATATATATATATATATGTATATATGCATATATGAATATATATATATATATATATATATATATATATATATATATATATATATATATATATATATGTGTGTGTGTGTGTGTGTGTGTGTGTGTGTGTGTGTTAATCATTACTTTTGAATTCACCAACATAGTCACTGATCAAAACTATAAAAACCCATAAGGCACTTATATATATATGTGTCTATGTGCGTGTGTGTATGTGTTAATCATTACTTTTGAATTCACCAACATATTCACTGATCAAAACTGTAAAAACCCATATATATATATATATATATATATATATATATATATATATATATATATATATATATATATATATATATATATATATATATATATATACATATAAATGTATATAGAAAGAGAGAGAGAGAGAGAGAGAGAGAGAGAGAGAGAGAAAGAAATCAACAAGCTTTTGTGAGCTACAGTGCTACCAAACTAGACCTTTTGACATATGAAATTTAACAAGAGAACAAACAAGATAAAATACTCTGAAAATAGCGTTTCATAAAAGCAAGGATACTGTTCATGTCCCAAGTGGCGTAATTCATTTTTTATAACCTATCACAAAGTAGTCGTGACATTGCGTATCACATACAAGTGGTCCAGTTATTTTCCGTTTTATTGAGGTTTTTTTGCCTCCAGAGATATTAATAGAAATTATGAGCACAGAGTTAATCGTTATCAGAGTATTTTATCTTGTTTGTTCTTTTGTTAAATTTCATATGTCAATAGGTCTAGTTTGGTAGCACTGTAAGTCACGAAAGCTTGTAGATTTCTCTCTCTCTCTCTCTCTCTCTCTCTCTCTCTCTCTCTCTCTCTCTCTCTCTCTCTCTCTCTATATATATATATATATATATATATATATATATATATATATATATATATATATATATATATATATATATATATATATATATATATATATATATATATATATATATATATATAATACACACATATATATATTATCGTGATATTTTCTTTCGATAATGGTAGCAATATTTTCTCTTCATAGCGGATTTTTTTCTTTTCTTCTTTTAGGTTCCCCTCTCACGAAGCTTAACCGAACTCCGGTGACTCTTTCTGTGTAATTTTTCTCCAATTGCAAACAAACAACTGACAGAAAAAATTAAGAGTTCAAGCGAAGGTTACATGCATGACTACCCTAACACAATTCACCTATAGTGATTCAGATTTTAATTATATTTTTACCTGTCTGCTTCTCCGTTTACTAATTTACCTTTTTGCTTTCCTAATAACTGATCTCTTCTTTCTTTATCTCCTATTTTCTTCTGTAATTCCTTTCAAATGAGCTCCATATTTTTGGAAAGCTTGAATTTCAAGTCATTGACCCCCGTGGGCTTGTTCTATACGAACAGGGCTTATCTTCTGAATAATAATGATCATGATAACAATAATGGCCGTATTAAAATACTGATCAGTCCCATTAAGGCCTAACAGTATTTTACCACCACTCAGAATGTTTTAGAAGCTTATTCAATTGGCAGTTTAATGTTATATTTTTCTCGGCTTTTTAGTTTTCTGTAAAAGAAAACTACTGAGGTGGCTATTTGTTTGTCCGTCCGCACTTTTTCTGTCCGCCCTCACATCTTAAAATCTACTGAGGCTAGAGGGCTGCAAATTGGTTTGTTGATCATCCACCCTCCAATCATCAAACATACCAAACTGCAGCCCTCTAGCCTCAGTAGTTTTTATTTTCTTTAGGTTAAATTTAGTCATGATCGTGAGTCTGGTACAGCTATTGGTGCCAACAACACAGGCCAACACCGGTCCGTGGCTGAAAGTTTCATGGGCGGCGGTTGAGAGTTTCATGGGCCATGGCTGAGAGTTTCTTACAGCATTAAACGCTGTATGAAATCTCGATTGCCCCGAAGAAACTTGGGTGCATTTTTAGTTTTCTGTAAAAGAAAACTATTGAGATGGCTTTGTCTGTCCGTCCGCACTTTTCTGTCCGCCCTCAGATCTTAAAAACTACTGAGGCTAGAGGGCTGCAAATTGGGATGTTGATCATTCACTCTCCAATCATCAAACATACCTAATTGCAGCCCTTTAGCCTCAGTATTTTATTTTATTTTGTTTAAGATTAAAGTTAACCATGGTCGTGCATCTGGCACCGCTGTAGGTGCCAACAACACAGGCCAACACTGGTCCGTGGTTGAAAGTTTCATGGCCCGCGGCTGAGAGTTTCATGGGCCGTGGCTGAGAGTTTCATACAGCAAACTCTTCGTGGCATTTTTTACTTGTTTTCCCTTGTCATTAAAATGATCTTGTACCACTTTACTTTCTTAATGCCGATTGTGTCGTCTGTGGCGTCCACCATTCTCTTGAATAAGACTGAGGAAGAATCCTTCAGGATTATTGGTTTGGTCACGAAGTGCGTTAATCTTATATTAATGGGGTAACATGTACTGGGAAAGCTATAAACAGAGGTCTTAATCTGGGCCGTGCTTCAGACTCTACAATATGGATTCCGTGTAGCGTGTAATGAATATTTACCTACGTTCTTTCTGAAGACCTTTTGTCTTTTCTCTCTCTCTCTCTCTCTCCTCAAGACATCGTTGCTGCTCCAGCTGAAGTGGCTTCATTTTCCGGAAGAATTATTGTTGCCTGACATGGAATGATGGCTTAATCACAATGAATAATTTCACTAAGTTCTCATTTTCCGTTTTTACTATTTTGGACCACGCCACTTATTCATGACAGAACTAATGATCTGTTTGCCCTCGTTCTGTATTTCATGGCATGAGCCCCATAGATCGCGTTTTTCGTTCTATCTATAATTATCAACATAATTTTAATTACAAGTCTATTACTCTTCCAGTTTTCGGTTGTTTGTTTGTTTTCCAATCCCCGCAAACAAAATCCGTCTCCTGGTGCTATCTTTTGGTTTGCTGTCTGTTGTATTTTCCTCTGTGACTTCTAGTCTGGTTGTCTGATTACTTCTGTTGCTATGAACGACAGTTACAGCGACAACAACGACGACGAAAATAACAGAAATAAACGGAGGTTGAAGCGAAGGAATGTTTGTTTGAAATCACAGGTGCAGGTCCCAAGGTACTAGAACTGGAATATAAAATTTGGGACTAAGGCGATGCGCTGGGACCTGTGAGGCCATTCAGCGCTGAAAGGGAAACTGAGAGTAGAAAGGTTTTAAAGGTGCAACGGGTAGGAAAACCTCGCAGTTGCACAGATATAAAAGATGGAAGAAAGAGAATTTGAAAGGAGGTATAGTATAACAAACGAAAGGCGTTGCAGCTAGGGGTCGAAGGGACGCTGCAGAGAACCTTTAGTAATGCTGCTTACAGCGCACAGTGTGGGGTGCACTGACGGTACTACCCCTCTATTGGGGATTCTAAGGTACTCAATAAAGTACTGAGAATTCATGGAATCACTGTCGTCGCCGACGATAAAAAATTCTATTAGAGCTCAAAATGAAATAAATAAAATCTTGATCAAAGCTTTAGGTGCCACGCGAATTCTTGAAATGAGGGCAAGTAGCAGAGTGGGGAAGGAAACGACCAGTAATTTATTTATTGCCTTTGTATACGCAGTACTTGATAGGTGTAAAAAAAACGAGTAAACAATGCGCCGTAGTTTCTTCGGCGCAATCGAGTTTTCCGCACAATCAAGGCCACCAAAATAGAGCTATCTTTCGGTGGTCTCCGTATAATGCTCCATGAGCGGCGGCCCATGAAACTTTAACCATGGCCCGGTGGTGGCCTGGCCTATATCGTTGCACGGCGCACGATTATGGCTAATTTTAAACTTAAATAAAATAAAAACTACTGAGACTAGATGGCTGCAATTGTGCATGTTTGGTGATTGGGGGGTGGATGACCAACATACCAACTTGCAGCCCTCTAGCCTCAGTTGTTTTTAAGATCTGAGGGCGGACAGAATAAAGTGCGGACGAACAGACAAAGCCGGCACAATAGTTTTCTTTTACAGGAAACTAAAAAGCTCCTTTGAGCATGCACGAATTAAGCGTGCGGAGGGAACGTGACAATATCAGGTGAAACATAATTATATATGAACGAATAATCCTCTTGTTATTCCGTCGCATTCTGATAACAATATTCGGGCAAGAACAGTGTTCTAGGCTGAGCTGAGGAAGACTTATATCTATCTGCATTAATTTCCATTACACGTGCCACTTGAAACAACACTCAAGCAATGGCGGTTGCCCACTTTTAACCATGGCACTGTAATGGAATGGAAAGTCGTAAAACTGAAAAACTAAATGGCAGCCAGTTATTCGAATCATCTGATATTTTGCCTCACAAAATCACAAGTCTAAGTTCATTCAAGACATTCACAGTTTCATTTCTTAAACATGGCAATATTACTATTCACATAAGCCAAGAGCATACGTCAATGATGTTGGCGTTGGTGTTGTTTTTGATTAAGCTGGCTTTATGCCAGCACGGGCTCTTGCTCATAGAGCAGCCCGTAAAGGTGACGTTGGTGTTTTAGAAAGGTATTTATAACGTTGGCGGCAATTACTATACATTGGGTGCTTCTGGAGTTAGCACGAAAGTTATTTTATTACATTTCTTTCAGTGCTAAGGAGTTTTGGTTTTGATTCCTTCATTTTTAATTTTTCTGTAAAAGAAAACTATTATGACGGCTTTGTCTGTCCGTCCGCACTTTTTCTGTCCGCCCTCAGATCTTAAAAACTGCTGAGGCTAGAGGGCTGCAAATTGGTATGTTGATCATCCACCCTCAAATCATCAAACATATCAAATTGCAGCCTTCTAGCCTCAGTAGTTTTTATTTTATTTAAGGTAAAAGTTAATAATAATCGTGCGTCTGGCAACACTAAAGGACAGGTCACCACCGGGCCGTGGTTAAGAGCTTCATGGGTCACAGCTCATACAGCATTATACACTGTACAGAGAACTCCATTGCGCCGACGAAATTTCGGCGCACTTTTTACTTGTTTCTACTGAAATATCCAGAAAGAATAAGCAGGTCAGTTGGTATTAATGTAAATACGACCGGAGAGAGCCAGCTATTTTAACTCGTGGGTATGGCATGATTTTCGTGTCTTGACAAAACAGATTCAGTCACTGTGAAAAACATTTCCTTGGTACAAGAGTGGTAGAGTAGCACACTGTTGGCAAAATAACAGAGAACTGCTGTAGCTCCTCCATGAAGTGACGATGCTTTATTCACTGAAAAGGGAAGGCGAACGGAGCAAGAAAATAATATCTCCACACTTAAGGAAGAGTGGAGTAAATGTTAATTTCCTTCTGACCACGAGACTTGCTTCTGGAACACGCGTGAACGATTCGTATTGCGTTCCGTCGTGACATTCTCCTTAAGAAGGTATGAAGGAAGTGGTGGCCATAACCGTTTTCTTGCATGAACGAAAAAGCTCCCACAATTTCCAAACCCTCCCGAAATTGTACGTTAGATCCTTTTTTGGGGCTTTGGTGGAGTTCACATAATTTCTTTGCAAGTCAACGAAAACAAAGAAAAGTAAACATGACATCAAAACAAAAGGTATTAAGTCTTAGATTCCTAAATGTATTAAAATAATCGGTTGAAAAAAACACTAATTGATGTGCACCGGGGATAGTAAATAAAAGATCACAACAATGTAATTAATGGAATTCGTTCTAAAGAATTGACACTTTTCCCAAAGAACTGACAGCCTTGAGCAACAAAACTATTTATTTTAGTTTGAGAAACAACAGCTGATAATATACCAGACACAAAATAATTTTCCCTCTTTGCATTTAATACGCATAGATAACAAACAGATAAGATAAACAGAAAATCGTTTCTTGTGGTGTATCCGATACAGTTCACGGTATGATTCATTTCCTTATTGACGAGTCTCTGTATCCTGGCCCTGCCTTGGCTTTTCGCATACCGAAGGGGTATGGTGTGAAGGACATCTTCATATGATGTTCGTGAATGTGTATTAGTCATCTAGTCCAGGATGTTTATCACACTGATAACGTTAACGTTAAGAGTACTGAAGAGTGTAAAAGGCAATTAGAAGAAAGGAAGTCAGTGCAAATGGGGGAAAAATAAGTCCATGGTTGCTCGACATCTTCAGTTTCTGCTGATTTTAAAGTCTTTGCAACCATAGTTTTCCCTTAGATATTAACGTTAGTTTTTTCCCCCCGATTGTCGTTTCTTCTGGAAAGAATGGAAAACTATAAATCCCAAAAGGCCTTAAAATTATAAACCCGAAAAGGCCTTAAAGTTTTAAATTCAAAAGGCCTTAAAGTTATAAATTCAAAAGGCCGTAAAGTTATGAATCCAAAATGGCCTTAAAATTATAAATCCAAAAGGCTTTGGAGTTATAAATCCAAAAGGCCTTGAAATTATAAATCCTAAAAGGCCTTAAAGTTATATATCCAGAAAGGGCTTGCAATTATAAATCCAAAAAGGCCTTAAAATTATAAATCCAAGAGGCCTTAAAATCATAAATCCAAAAAGGCCTTCAAATTATAAATCCAAAAAGGCCTTAAAATTATAAATCCAAAAAGGTCTTAAAATCATAAATCCCAAAGGTCTTAAAATAATAAATCCCAAAAGGCCTTAAAATTATAAATCCAAAAGGCCTTAAAATTATAAATCCCAAAAGGCCTTAAAATAATTCCAAAAAGGCTTTAAAATTACAAATCCAAAAAGTCCTTAAAATTATAAATCCAAAAGCCTTAAAATTATAAATCCAAAAAGGTTTTAAGGTTATTAATCCAAAAAGGCCTTAAAATTATAAATCCAAAAGGTCTTAAAATTATATGTCCAAAAAGGCCTTAGAATTATAAATCCCAATAGGCCTTAAAATCATAAATCCCAAAGGGCCTTAAAATCATAAATCTCAAAAGACCTTAAAATCATAAACTCCAAAAGGCCTTAAAATCATAAATCCAAAAAGACCTTAAGATTATAAAACCAAAAAGGCATTAAAGTTATAAATCCCAAAAGGTTTTAAAATTATAAATCCCAAAAAGTGTTAAAATTATAAATCCCAATAGTCCTTATAATCAGAAATCCCAAAAAGGCCTTAAAATCATAAATCTCAAAAGGCCTTAAATTCATAAATCCCAAAAGGCTTTAAAATCATAAATCTCAAAAGGCCTTAAAATTATAAATCCAAAAAGGCCTTAAAATTATAAATCCCAATAGGCCTTAAAATCATTAATCCCAAAAGGCCTTAAAATTATAAATCCCAAAAGGCCTTAAAATGATAAATCCAAAAAGGCCTTAAAATTATAAATCCCAAAAGGCCTTAAAATTATAAATCCCAAAAAGCATTAAAAGGATGAATCCAAAAAGGCCATAAACGTGTAAATCCAAAAAGGCCTTAAAATTATAAATCCAAAAGACTAAATATTATAAATCCCAAAAGGCCTTAAAATTATAAATCCCAAAAGGCCTTAAAATCATAAATCCCAAAAGGCCTTAATTAAAATCATAAATCCCAAAAGGCCTTAATTAAAATCATAAATCCCAAAAGGCCTTAATTAAAATCATAAATCCCAAAAGGCCTTAGCCATAGACTAAGAACACCCTACTCCTGGAAACCTGAAGTAGACGAGGAAGGAAAATGAAATGTATTTGTTTTTCGAGTAGAATTTTTTTTTTTTTGTTAAAGAGGAAGCCTCCAGGCTTTTAAGGTGAATTTATACAGTCTTACAAAAGCAAACGCAAGCACTTTAATGGATAAATCGATCATGTTCTTCTCCCAACCAGATTAGGGGCCACCTTTTAAAACCAGGCAAAGCGAGGAAACTCGTCCCAGAGAACAAATTCTATTATTTGCAGCCAATCTTTTCCTGAACTGAATAAGTCAGCCTACCCATCACATGTCATCGGGTGGGGGGGGGAGACCTCCCCAGTAAATGAGAGGCCGAGAAGTCATTCTCATTCATTATGAACGAGTGAATGACTGTCAGGAACGAGAGTATCGCTCATTCTAGCGGACACCTTCGAGGGGTGAACTCCACCGCTCGTCTCCAGAGAACGAAGGACTGCAGATCTGAAGTAAGTTTGGATGGCTCTGAGTCATTTACCTTCGCTGTTTTGTTTACAGCTTTAGACTTCAGGATACATTTTCTAATCGTGGTTATTTCGATGCAGGGAACGAAAGAGAACGAGCCTAAAATAAGTATACTTGACATTGCTTGTGCTTTAAACGTTCGTTTTGTATGTTATTACATTGTCACTTATTTCAGAGGCCTTAATCTATGAATGAACAAAGAGCCCATTATAGTAGTAATAGCAGCAGCAGCAGCAGTAGTAGTAGTAGTAGTAAATTTTATTTCGTATCAGTGGTACGTAGTATTACACAGGAAAAATTAAAACTAATAACAATATATAAATCCAAAATATATAAGTCCATGTTTATAAATATACAATATTGCATATACCAAAATGGAATATGTAATTCAGATAAGTAATAATTACGTGAAATACGTTTAAAATCCCATGACACTGCTAAAGAACAAATATAAAATGTAACTGTTATTAATCAGACGCCATTAGCACTGGTCATCGAGCGCACATGAAAATTATACACACAGGCTTAACAAGTAAAAAGTGTGCCGAAGTTTCTTCAAAGCAATCGAGTTTTCTGTACAGCGTATAATCAAGGCCACCGAAAATAAATCTATCTTTCGGTGGTCTCGGTATAATGCTGCATGAGACACGGGCCACGAATCTTTAACCACAGCCCGGTGGTGTCCTGTCCTATATCGTTGCCAGATGCATGATTATGGCTGAATTTAACCTTAATTAAAATAAAAACTACTGAGGCTAGAGGGCTGCAATTTGGCATGTTTGATGATTGGAGGGTGGATGATCAACATACCAATTTGCAGCCCTCTAGCCTCAGTAGTTTTTAAGATCTGAGGGCGGACAGAAAAAGTGAGGACGGACAGACAAAGCCGGGGCAATAGTTTTCATTTAAAGAAAACTAAAAATCAGTCCGAAGTGACACGCAACTGGGATTTATGATATTGCATGCTCGACATGCCATCTTCATCTATTCCAAGCAGTGAATCAATACTATGCGTATTCCTTAAAATATCATATAAATAAATCCCTACAGAAAGTATGATGATACAGGTAAAAACATTAGTGCTTTCCTAAGAGAATTCTGCGGAGTACTTTTAGACCTCAAACCTACAGAAATATTGCAAAAATGATTAGTCTTGCTTCTTGACAGACATTATGATTAGATTTATGGGTGAAGATTTTTAGTCTTTCTAATTGCCTTATGGTAACCTAATGCAAACTGTTGAAAGGGACCAGCAGATTTATTATCACCATTCCAAACATTCGTTACTATGCATTTTTCAACAATATTGTTTCAACAGAATTATGACAACTTTTTCATCAACGAAATTAAATTGTCTCAACAAACAGTTAAATTCGATGGAAAATTTACGTCGAGTACGATCTTTGCCTTCAGTATTCCTTAAATCACTGTGAATCTTAAATCGTAAGTATTCAAAAGACGTTACAAACTAGACAGGCTGCTCCTCTAGCATGAAAGGACTCATAGAAATATTTTTTTCATTATTGGAACCAGTCGCCACGGATTTTGTTTTCTCACTCTTAATATACAGCCATAAGTCAGCTGCTAACAAGTGAACTTGATTCGTTAAGCAATACTAACCGAAAGCAGCTATAAAGATAAAACAATTTCATCAAAATGCTCTTTAATACTGGGAGGATTAATTCCAATATTGCAATCGCATCCCATGTTAGGAATTCTATTTAGAGATATAAGTTCTTCACGTAGATATCAAAAGGTAAGCCAGATAAAAGTCTCCCCGTTCCAATCCTCCCCCAAGTCTTACGGCATCACAAATATAAATGGACCTCGACATTGTGCTTTGAAATCACACTGCACCAGAATTCAAACTGAAATTCACGTTTGGTATCTTAAGATCCGTCAGTCTCTCTTTTAATGGTTTGCACTATCGAAAGGTTTTCTAATTTCAGTAAAGCAGGAATATACAGATGAGCCAGAATCAACATAGTTTAACACACCTTCTTCCACTACAAGGCGAGTTGTGTGGATGTGGAATAATCAGACCTGAATCCATGTTTGCGAACATTAAAAATCAAGTACGGGTCTATTTTCTTAGGAGACATTATTCAAGGAACTTAAGAAAGATTGAACGCAATATAACAAGACGATAGTTGTTATTATTATTATTATTATTATTATTATTATTATTATTATTATTATTATTATTATTATTCAGAAGTTGAACCCTATTCTTATGGAACAAGCCCACGAGGGCCAGTGAAATGAAATCCAAGCTTCATTTGAAAGAAGTAACAGAAGGTAAAGGGAAATACAGAAAGAAGACTAGTTATTAGAAGAGAAAAAATAAATCAACACATTAATAAATAGATAAAAACGTAAATAAATTAAGGAAATATAAGGAGAATTGCTTTAGGACGGTTATGCATTACATCTTCGCTTGACCTTTTGAGATTCCAGTTACATAAAACCCTTAGGGATAGTTGATTAAACTAGGGAGATATCCACGACAATTTTCCGCAAGAGGATTAGTTTAATCTTTCATCATATCTACAAGTAGATAACCATGATTAATGTACTCAAAAATAATTTACTACCTGCTAATTCAATGAAGGAGCCAGGGGAACAAAATAAATAATTTTTATGAACATTGCCATAGCCTATACCTGGTTTCATTAGGTTCAAAGATTTTTTAAATCACTCAAGGAAGATCAGTTTATCTTCCCGGCCGAATTTTCCCGAGATATACCGAGTACCGGGAGCTTTCCCTGAAAAAAGCGGGACGCCATATCTTAAAAACTCACCATAGAATTTTCTTGGATATAATCTCATTCTGTTTCCCACACCCAAATTACTCTTCAATACTAATTGGACCTAACCTTACCCAACCTAACCTAACCTAACCTAATCTAACCTAGGGGCATGGCATAAAACAAAAAAATAAATAAAACGGGGGCTGGTGCAATACTAGCATACATCTCAGGAATTTGCTTCCCGGCCTGAATTTCCTTCACGTCCAAGACACATAAAACTGCCGATGAGACTCCATTAACTTGCTTGCCTAAAATCTGCTTTTATCTAGCAGCGAAATGATTGGCAGTGTTAGTTCAATCACCGACTCCTTCAATTTTGGACGGTGATATCATTATTCATTTTGGATTTATGAACTTCATTATATAGCCATATACTAGTCATCTTAAGGTCAGTGATAATCTTATAATTACTTTCTGCAACTGAAGTTACAGCATTAGCTTTATCTGCCTTTATAATAATAAGACCAGCGATAAACATCAGCATTAGATTTGTTTGAAGTTGATTATATACAATTTTTTTATCATTTCTATGAAGATATAAAAAGCAGGAAGCATAAACTTCTCGGAACTTTGCGAGCGTAATTATCAGAACATAGATTTAAATTAGTGTTACTGCTATTTACCTGTGGGTGCAATGATCCACTTGATATGAAGGTAAGTTCCCTTGTATGGGAAGAAGTCCTCTGGACAATACATTTGATTTTGGCTAGTTAGTCAACTTAGAAAAACTAAAAGTTAAACGAATTTCTGTCGAAATTGTGTCTTTGGCTGGCGAATAGATGAGGGTCTTATTTACCAAAGAAGTAAACTGGAGTCTTTCTTTTCCGAGAGGCATCCATCATGAATAATAGATTTTATATCTTATTAGGAATTTTTCATTTGCCCTTTGCTATTTATTGTTGTCGTCTTTTCGTTTTCTCTTTTGTTATTTATGGGTCTTTTATTTCGAGGAAACCATAGCCTTATGAGGTACTGGGCTTTTAAAAGCGTTTTAGAGGAATGATCCTATTTTCTGAATAATAATAATAATAATAATAATAATAATAATAATAATAATTATAATAATAATAATAATAATAATAATAATAATAATAATAAATAATAATAATAATAATAATAATAATAATGGAATAAAGCAAAGGATCTTGACGTGACTTGTAAAATATTGTAGTTAAGAATCACGAGGATTATTTTTGCTTATCAATCTTAGTATGAGTAACCGACTTCTTATGAACTAAATCTTTCTATCATAATTATAATTAGGATTATAATTATAATTATAATTTGCGTAAGCCACGCTGAAACTTGTGTTTATTTGTTATCATTGATGGTGAATATTTGTAAAGGGTAAAGGCATTTGAGGTTACCGTACAGTCCAAATGTTGGCTAAAAAGTAATTCAGTATCATTTGTGCTTTTATTAATAAACGGGCCAAAATAAGCCATTCAGGGATCTAAAGGCGGAACTGGGAGCTAGCCCAACAGTCACTCTTAAGAAGTAATAGTTAGAGAGGTTGGATAGCAAGACTGAAGGAAGGAAGCGGTGATGGAGGTAGAGTAAAAGGGTAAAATGAGGGTGTCGAAGGGACGATGCAAACAACCTTTACTAATGCCTACAGTGCACTGCATGAGGTGCACTGACGACACTACCTCTCTAAGGGGTATCAGGAATTATTTTGATAGCTGAATTCTTCATTCACAAATTCAAAGGCCATCAGTGCATAAGGCGTTTTATAACCCTAAATTCTCAGACTAATATCATAAGTACAATTTCCTCTGACGGATACCTTTTGGCAACTGATGTTTTTTGCTACTGAGGTGACAAGAACACTGGAGAAAGGTGAGTGTTTTTGTTATTAAGCTAAAGTGCTTAACTCTTTTTTGCTCTTGTATCTGTGAGGTAGCGTGTGTTCCCTGACAGCCCATAAATACCGTAGTGAATTCTGACTTTATGTGCAAGAAATGTCCTTTCACATAATCTTTGATACATACTCTACTCGTTACCTGAAGCCATTTGCCGCCATATCCATTCCAGCATATTTCCATCTCTAGAAGAACGGGAAGGAAAAATTTTATGGTTTAATTTTTTTGTCGGTGTTTTAAGGTATGGACGAGAAACGCACGCCACGTCGTGCCTGCCAAAAGTCGTATGTAAGAAGGTAGCGTGAGTTGGGAGAAATAAAAATGACTTGTTCAAGGCCTTATATGAGTAGCACCAGTGGCAATGAGTAGCTCCAAGTCTCGATGGATTAACAGAGTGAAAGAGTAATTAAGTCCGCGCGGCGCGCTGTAGGATTTACTTAAGGTTCTTTGCAGCGTCTCTTCGGCTCCTAGCTGCAACCTCTTTCATTCCTTTTACTGTACCTCCGTTCATATGCTCTTTCTTCCATCTAACAATAGATTCATAATGCAACTGCGAGGTTTCCTCCTGTTACACCTTTCAAAACTTTTTACTGCCAATTTCCGTTTCAGCGCTGAATGACCTCACATGGCCCAAGAGCTTGGTCTTTAGCCTAAATGCTCTATTATATTCTTTTCAATTAGACTGATATCAAGCCAATAGGAAACACAACTAACGTTATATACAGATTAGTACATAGTATTTAAAACAATTGTTTCATAACCTGGATCACAAGAGCTTGGGGCTTAATAGATGTAACAGAAGTGAAAAATCCTTATTCAAATCTAAATAGCATACCTCTTTAAAAGACAATAGGAGATTTTTAAACAACCAAACAGTCTTTTCCCCTCTTCCGCTAGTTTTGTATGAAGAGATATACACAGAAAGTTGTGAAATATGTCACTGCTGGCTTGAAATAATACTGGTAATCTTCTTAGACACAAAGATGTATCATTCAGTTGTATTCCACACAGGAAAATAAAAAAAATTGTAAATGGTTAGAAAATGCTCAACAGTTTCGTCCACCAATGGACCTTTCATTTATGAACGCTCCTCCAAGAAGAGCTGTCAATTAACCAGTTACATTTGGATTTTCCTGCGCGGAAGCAACTGTTGGGCATTTCTAAGAAATTACCAGTTATTTCAAGCCAACCGCGACATTTTTCATAACTTTGTGTATATCTCATCACAGAAACCTAACGGGAGAGGAAAAAGATTTTTTTTTTTTATCTTGTGTTGTCCTGTAGAGAGGTATGACATTTTGATCCTCAAGTTCTTGAATTCTAGGTCATGAAGCACAATTTTTGTTTGCTTACTGCGTACTCTTCTGTTTTGAATATCTGTAGTTAACGTTAGTCATGTTTCCTAATTCGTTCAATCTATTTCTCTTTTTATATTAACATTTTGAGTAAGAAGGAAAACATAGTTTTTGGTCGTTTTTCTCTTTCCTCAGCAGACAGGTGAAATCTTTAAAATTATTACATAAACATTTGCTAGGGTGTTTCGATTATAAGAGTTGACAAGATATTTCTTATGAACTTATTTTGCTGAAATTAAATCGATCTATTATCAACCTTAATGCTTTAGTCCTTAATTTACATAAAAATGATGGCTCTCTTCAGTTCTTCATTTTCATATTATTTACCCCCTTCTAAATTAGAAAAACTTCTCCAAAATGGACCTCTGAATCTTGACAAGCCACTGTAATCAAATCACACAAATACCGACAAAATGATTATGCTTCATTGCATTCAGCCATCGACTGATTTCACTGTTTTGTTAATCTGCAACATTGACAACCTTTCTGAGATCCTGCGGTACGTAATAGCTGATTTAGATGTGTCTTGAAGTAACTATTTTTTTCTGATATTAAAATATTTATTTGGATTTTAAAGTCACTTTGATCTTTTGAGTATAAAATGAACGCAAATCATTTGTAATGTAAG
The DNA here is from genome assembly GCF_040412425.1 of Macrobrachium rosenbergii. NCBI lineage: Eukaryota > Metazoa > Arthropoda > Malacostraca > Decapoda > Palaemonidae > Macrobrachium > Macrobrachium rosenbergii. The sequence goes on along the minus strand of NC_089799.1, from coordinate 24,692,774 downwards.
AAGCCATCATTTCTAATATGGCCTCTATCCTAAAATTCCAAAAAATTTTTGAAAAATCTCTTCATTCATATGATTATGTTAATAGTATGCCTACTAGTTTGTGAACTACAATACAAATATTTAATCTGCTTCTCCGTTCCATAACGGACTGGACATGTGAAATTGCTTCAGAATATTTAATAACTGAAAATTATGGCTACAGGACTACAAATGAAGCTTGACGACAAAGAAATTCATCCACATCACCTTATCAAAGTACTTTAATTCTACAACCATTCTCAAAGAGCTGCCTGTGATTTAATTTTTCTCAATATCCTACCTGACTATAAGATTGTATACTAGGCACTCTCAAATTCCACTTCACCAAAATGAGAAATATGAATAAAATACAATCCTGAAAACCCTCTTAGAATTTCAGCCTTGAACCCGATAATAAATGGGACAGTTAAAACTTCAAACTTGAATGCCCTGTCAGTAATCTTAAAATCTCAACCCTGAGCGTGGTATCATTCATTATTCATTCTACATCAGTCGTTCCCGACGTGAAGACTTGATGTTTCTTATTCCTCTTTTTCTCTTTTATTTCATTCTTTCCTTTACCAGCTCTACCCTCATCCTCCCTTTCCCTACCAAGGAACCCGGATCAATGGAGAGATCCTAGGAGCCATCTGGCGAGAGTATTTGAAAATGTCAGACTTTTCACGTCGTTTAGAAATTCCCAGAGTCTTCTAGTAAATATTGTAAGATAAAAACATCTCTGTAAATAATATTTAAGAAGGTAGTTTTCTATCAACTCTTATGATAATAATGTGACTTTCACCAAACATTTTGACTGAGTCGTTGTTCAAATGAATTTCGTTTGATTAATGAAAGCCCAGTTGTACTTTTAACGATTTAATTTTACTTGCTACTCTCTCTCTCTCTCTCTCTCTCTCTCTCTCTCTCTCTCTCTCTCTCTCTCTCTCTCTCTAAATACCTGATGGTGAAGATATGACTTTGCATTCCATATGAGTCCTCAGAATGTTTATGTAATTCCGGAATTTAAAAGAGAAACGCACCACCACGTAAGAAGCTAGAGAACACTAATATTAACAGAAGTGATCACAATAAATTTAACTAGAGAATGCTCTACATTTATTGATTAATTTTGGCAACTTCTCAACCTCGGATTTTTACAAGTACTCTATTCTAAAGGAAATCAAACAAGGAGTCGGCATGATTGATATCTTGTGCCCTTAAAATATTAATGGTATTAAACTACTAGGCAGGTGGATATCACGAGATTAAGAAAGCATAGAGATTAAATATTTAAGAACAGTTCCCTCAAAGCGTTTTCCTATTCCGGATAATTTTATCTGTTTTCTTTTTACTCATGATTAGGCCCACTGCAATGGCTAGGATGGGCCTCTGAGATTTTAGTTCCACTGGAAAGGTTCTAGTGTGTATCCAGATATAGTTCCAAGACTAAAGCATAAATACCTAAAAATGAAAAAGAAACGTAAATAATTCTACAGGCACAAACAAGCAGATGTTTGCAATTCTCCTCACAAGAGTTTTCCAATCCAAGTATCTAATAACGAATTTTTGCGTTCTAATGGATCTGTGTATATGATAACCGAAGGGAAATACACACAACCACACACAACACACACACACACACACACATATATATATATGGTATATATATATATATATATATATATATATATATATATATATATATATATATATATATATATATATATATATATATATATATATATATATATATATATATATATATATACATACATATATATATATATATATATATATATATATATACATACATATATATATATATATATATATATATATATATATATATATATATATATATATATATATATTTAAATTTCAAAAAAAATAATTCTAATATACTCTTTATTTGTCTCAAAATCATTTTTTCATATCACCATCTAACATCACTTTTGAAGGAGCTGTTTCCACCTCTGCAACCCTTCTTTGTAGAAATTTGGGGCCTTTCTATTAAACCATGTTGAAACTGCATGTTTAAAAAAGATAAACATTCTTAAGTGTGAGTTTTGGGAACAGGAAAAATCTGAAGGAGCAAGATCAGGACTATAAGGAGGATGTGGAAGAGTTTCCCACCTAAATTTTAGGTTGCAATCTGATGAATGTGCTGGAGTTATCATGATGGAACAAAGATGCGGTGCAACTTCGTTTTCGACGTTTTTAGCCAATGCAGTCTTCAGTTTTTGCAAAACACCTTTGTAGTAGTTCCCGGTGATTGTTTTTGTCCTTCAAGGAAATCAATCAAAATCACTCCTTTGGAGTCCCAAAACACTGTTGCCATAACCTTCTGGGCAGTGCCACTTTGAACTTCACTGGTGCAGCTGAACCTCTTGAACCATTGCTTTGATTGAATTTTACTTTCTGGGTCATATTGATGGATCCAAGTTTCATTCCAGTAACAATCCGGTCAAAAACTCTGATTCATTTGGTTCATTCAGCGCAGTTGTCTTCACGCAACGCTTTTGGGACCCATTGAAAGTCAAAAAGATTTTCATTTAAAATTGAAAATGCGGAACCAGGAGATCCCAGTTTCAAAATCGATAGTAATCCGACGATCTTCATCCACTAGATTCTGCACCAAAGCCACAATTCTTTCATTTTTTGCAGTCGATGGTCTTCCCTCTCTTGGGTTGTCTTTGAGGTCCTGGACCATCCTTAAAGCTTTATCCAATCATAAACAACTGATTTAGATGGAGAAGAATCTCCATAAACTTGTTGCAAAGTTTCAATAATCTTTCCTGGGCTTGGTCAGGAACTTGATGTTAGCTCTCATCTCAAAATTTTTATTTTCCATGGGTTCAAGAAGTTACTTTTTCTGAAGCAGATGTTCAACGGTAGCAAGAGGATGACTGAGGTATCAAGTCTATATGGATCACTACATCACAGAGAATTGTTTCAGTAGGTTGTTTCATTCCTGTGTAAATACATCATTCAACATTTTTCCTGGAACTTTTTGGTATATATATATATACTACATTTAGAATTTCAACTAAAATAATTCTAAAGACTCGTGTCTCAATATTCAAGCAAGTAACATCATGACGAGCTCCCTCCTGATCCTAAGTAAAGAGGCTCCGTAATAAAAAAAAGTATACATTCGTGTTCGAAATAATAACACGTTTAGGTTATCTTAATGGCAGTCATTCGGATCACTTCGTTATTGATCTGTACACAACGTAGTAAAAATTTCGATTCAGTCTCCCACGCCAAAGGCCAAGCATTGGGACCAATGAGGTCATTCAGCGCTGAGACTGGAATTGACAGTAAAAGTTTGAAAGGTGTAACAGGAGGAAAACCCAGCAGTTGCATTATGAATCAGTTGTAAGAAGAGGGTGGAAAGTAGGATGGAAGAAAGAGAACGTGAAAAGAGGTATAGTAAAAGGAACGAAAGGGGTTGCAGCTATGGGCAGAAGGGGCGCTACAAAGAACCTGAAGTAATGCCTACAGTCAACCGCATGAGGCGCACTGACCAGTGTCAGAGGTCGCTCTCCGAAACTGGACGACAAAATCATGAAAAGACTATAAGCATCAAGAACAGGAATGAGTATGAAAATGAGATTAGTAAAACGATTCAGCTCCACGTTTAAAGCGGAGCTAAACACGAAATAGGGAGACCGGAACTCAATAGAATTTTGTGATTAAGTTTCATGCAGATCAATAACGAAGCGACCTGGATGACTGTCATGAAAACATTCTACAAGTATTACTTTCTCGATCATGAATGCTGTTCATTGCGGAATCTCTTAGGACCGGCTGGGAGTTGGTCATGAAGTTGCATGCCTGTATATTGAGACACGAGCCATTATAATTATATTAAGTGAAATTCTAAATGTAGCGAATATATATATAATTTATATATATATATATATATATATATATATATATATATATATATATATATATATATATATATATATATATATATATATATGTATGTGTGTGTGTGTGTGTGTGTGGTTGTGCGTAGTTCCCTTCGGGTATTATATACATAGACCCATTCGAACACAAACATTCGTTATTAGACATTTGGACTGGAAAACTCTTGTGAGGAGAATTGCAAACATCTGCTTGTTTGTGTCTGTAGGATTATTCCTGTTTCTTTGTCATTCTTAGGCATTTATAATTTAGTTGTGGAACTATATCTAGATTTTGTCGCTAGTAAAATCGTTTCTTTATTTATTATTTCGTCAAGAACCATTACCATTATGACAGCAAAACCAACCAAAAAAAAGAGAGAAAAACTCTAATGAAAATTTATCACAAAATAACCTCCCACTCCCTCTGACGCCATATTCTTATGGCTCATTTTTTTTTTTTTTTTTAGAAACTGAAAGCAAAATGAGACGAAAAATTCAGGAACGAAGGTTCGAAACCGCCACAGAATGATGACCTCAGAAACTGAAGTTGTGAATTATGAATACAAACGCCGCTTTGCTAATTAAGTAGTGCGTACTAGTTCTAGGGGAACAGACACCGAGAAATATATAAATAGGAGAAGTAAGCTGCTGCTAGATAAATGGACACCATTTTGTTTAGACGATTAATTCACTGAATACTTCTAACAGCCATACAAAAATGGTTCCAGTTGGGGTAGAACATAAGATCTGGTGAGATGTACAATCATTGGCACAATGAATATAGAAGTATTTATAAACACTACCGAACTTTAAGGTCACTTTTAGTATTACTTAATTCAGTGGGACATGGAAAAAAAATCTGGATGTCGAAGTACAGTTAAATATCCAGAATTACTAATCAGTTTTACTCTCTCACACTGAATAATGAAATCCGAGAGCCGGAAATAACTGACACGAGGGTTTTAAGAGACCGAATGAGATCGAGGGCATGACCTTTGATATCGCTCTAATTTAATTTGTTTAATATTGGGAGCTTTAAGGCCAATTAGGTCAAAGCTCGCACTAGATCCTATTTGAGCAATGCTCCGCAGATATTCGTTCAGTGGTGCATTTGATATAATTATTTAGATCTAAAGTGGTATCCACAGAATATAATTGTTTTATTGCTTATATTCTGTTTAAAGTTCAGGTTCTTAGCAGCTTTAGAGAAAACTGAAGTGACAAAGACAATGAAATTAGCACGTGAGATTGGAGAGACTAACTCATCGTGCAACACCCCACCTCCCAACCTGTTGATGAAATTCTCTTGTACCTGTGGATATATATTTTAATAATTCATTTTGCGTTCTGTGTCGTTAAAAGTAATTATCTTGTATTGCATGCACTGCCCATCCAGAGAGGAAAAGCCACTAAACGTCTCTGTCACGTGAGCATGAAAAGGGTTTGTCAGGATTTGAGGGGAGAAAGTTCTGTTTATAATCCTTTCTTTAAAATTAAAGTAAACATGATCTTAATTGTTTAAAGGAAATGTTTTGGTGGTACAGAAATTTTTTTAAAGGAAATTCTTTGGTAACACAAACATTTTTTTAAAGGAAATGTTTTGGTAATACAAAAGTTTACTAAAGATAATCTTATGGTAGTACAAAAATTTTTAAAGGAAATGGTTTGGTAATGCAAAAACTTTTTAAAGGAAATATTTCGGTAGTACAAAAATTATTCAGAGGAAATGTTTTGGTAGCACCAACATTTTTTTTAAGGAAATGTTTTGGCAATATTAGAAAATTTTAAAAATTGTTTTCGCAGTACAAACATTTTTAAAGGAAATGTTTTGAAAATATAAAAATTTGCTAAAGATAACATTATGGTAGTACAAAAATTTTTAAAGGAAATGGTTTGGTAATGCAAAAATTTTTTAAAGGAAAAATTTTGGTAGTACAAAAATTATTTAAAGGAAATGTTTTGGTAGCACAAACATTTTTTTAAGGAAATGTTTTGGTAATATTAGAAAATTTTAAAGTATATATTTTGGTAGTACAAACCTCTTTAAAGGAAATATTTTGGTAATACAAAATTTTCTTTTAAAGGAAATGTTTTGGTAATGGAATTTTTTTAAGGAAATGTTTTCGTAATAAAAAAATATTTTAAAGGAAATGTCTTCGTAATACAAAAATATTTCGAAGGAAATGTTTTGGTAATACATAAGTTTTCGTAAAGTAAAAGTAGGCTGGTTGTACATAGGGGCTGCAAAATGATCAGGTCAATTTACCACAGTAAAAACTTTCATTGAAGTGGTCGACTTATAAATTGAGAAGAATTACTGGTAATGTTAAGAATAAACGATAAGGTTCGTGTCAATAATGGGTTTGCCTGTCCCAGAGCCATCACAGCGGCAAAAAAATAAAAAAAAGTAATTTGTCTTCTGTGAGCAATGAATTCTTTACCTTGCGCCCTTTCTTAATTCCAGTCAAGGACTTACTCTGACTTCTTAATCTTTTACTCTTATTTTCTCTTTGGCAATGCCTAAACAGTACCTTGCTGTAATAATAATAATAATAATAATAATAATAATAATAATAATAATAATAATAATAATAATAATAATAACTAAACTGGTAAAAATCTCATAATCACATGATTCACTGAAATGGTGAAGAAATACACAATGACGTAGGTGTAAATATTAAAAGTACGTATGAAACGGAAGCTTACGAAAACCTGCTCGATTCTCCTTATCAGTTAATAAGGAGAATCGACCAGGTTCTCGAAAAGCTCTCGTATATATATATATATATATATATATATATATATATATATATATATATATATATATATATATATATATATATATATATATATATATATATATATATAAGCATATAAGCATTAAGCTACAAACGTCCTTTAGTATCCTAATTCGCTCTACCTCGGAAATAATATATTTTCATATATGTTACCTCACTTGTTGGCCGTGTGGGTAAAGGCGTCAGCCGCGTCACTGTAGTCCTGAGTTCTTGTCTTTCGTTGGTTCGAGCTCACGGGACGACGAACTTATTATCAACTAAAATCATTCCCCTTCGGTAACATATATGAAAATATATTATTTCCGAGGAAGAGCGAATTGGATATTAAAGGACGTTTGTAGCTTAATGCTTGTACAGTACATGAATTACAGTGATGTGATAAAAATTCATTCATATATATATATATATATATATATATATATATATATATATATATATATATATATATATATATATATATATACAGTATATATAATATATATATAATATATATGTATATATATACATATATATTTAATATATTCTTAAACTTATATCATCGTGGATTTCTTTACCAATAACTGGATTATCCGTAATGCTCCCTACGAAGATAATGCAAGCAAACATACTCAACCTTTGCATGCAGTTTGTCAATAGAGGAGCTGAGGCATACTGCAAACAAAATGCCGGTTGCACTGCCTTCTCCCGTAGAAGGAAATAATTGTATATTAATAATAACCATGTATTGACAGCTGGTCTAGACTAAAAATGAATTGCATCTTCAAGCGAAGGTGCAATGCATTACTACCCTCATACTTATTTTTTTTTTTTTTTGCATTTTAATTCATTTTCATCTATTTATTAATTTTTTTTTTTTTTTTTGATAAGTGAGATTTCCCTCTAATTCATCTTATTTCTTCCTAATGACAACATATTCTTTGGAAGCTTGAATTTCAAGTCAATGACCCCTGTGGACTTGTTCCATATGAACAGGGTTCCTCTTCTGAATAATAATGATAATAATAATTAAACAAAAATAAAGGGGGCGGACCCATGAAAATCTGAGCGAAGGGGTGTGGTCGGCTAAATGATTTATATTTACGGAAGCAGAACATGACGCCTAAGTTACTGACAGTGCAATTTAGCAGGTCCGCTGGTATAGTGGTTAGTGTCGTGGTATGCCACTCGGATGTCGCGGGGTCGCATCTCCCCCAGGGCGGTGAAAAATCACTGGCTCTGTATCATGATCAGTTACTGCTGCAGCGTGGGGTCTGCGGTGGGAGGTTGAAGCCAACATTCTTTGCAAGCTTGAATTTCAAGTCAATGGCCCCTGTGTGCAAGTTCCGTATGAATAAGTTTCATCAACCGAGATGTGATAATAATAATGATCTTTCGGAAGAAGAATGATTTAGGTAACCTTTACATTAGTATGTGATTCACTGACGTGAATTTCGGCGATTTCTTCCCGAGTGTCGTCTTCCTTATTCGTACAAAATCTAGTAAATTTTCATTTGTGTTGTTATATATATATATATATATATATATATATATATATATATATATATATATATATATATATATATATATATATATAAATATATATAAATATATATTACACTGTAGTATTACAGGAAAAAAGACATTCATATATATATATATATATATATATATATATATATATATATATATATATATATATATATATTTATATATATAAAGTTATATATACTTTTAATAAATTTTCAGTGATCTTACTTTTAATAATCAGTGGCTGTTTTCTTCTACCACTGGGATTTTCTCGCCTTTCCTTGTCCCGAAATTCAGGAAACCGAAACAAATCTTCCAAGAGCCACATCTATAATTTCTCGCTGGATTAGGCCTCAGTTTTTCAGTTCCACTCCTCGTTCTTTTTTGCGCAAACCCTGGACTGAGTAAATTAGGGCATTAGCTCCATTTGCATGTGTTTATGAATCACTAATGAACGTTAATTCCTGCAGCAAGAATAAAAACGAAAAAGGAAAAAAAATAATCTACCCGCATTATGGCATGCGTGACGTTACTTTAAACCAAAAAAAGTACCGTCTATTTAATCGCATTTACATTTAGACGCATTCCCAACAGGCAACAGGTGGCCAAGAAAAAGTCTCCCCAAATACGATCTTCCAAATGTTCCTTGAAGGAGTTATATATTTCTTTACTAGTATACCTGTTCATGAATACTCTACAATTAACATCGCTATTATCATCTAGTCGTATTCCCAATTTGAGACCATGAAAATTTTCGTTGATAATTTTCTCTTATAAAATACTTCTTTAAAGAAGCCACGCATCGTGTGACCCTTATCATTATACCTGTTAATTACTACTCTGTAATTAACATCACTCTCGTATTCTAGTCGTATTTCCAAACAGGCGATTTATGACTATAGCAATTTCTCTCGGACAGACTTCAACGAAGAGGGTGTCTTGGCTCACGCACTCTCGCGCTTCTCGGGCAAAAGTAGATATAATAGGCTTGAAGTCACGAAGTATCCTCTAGACCTTGGTGAAGACTGAGGATCTAGGTACTGTAAAGACCCATCGTCCCTCTGTGGACACATGTTGAAAAATCTGACACATGGTGACAATTGACAATTGTGGGCCACATCCAGAGCAGGAGAAAAGCATCGGTCTAGCAACCTCATGCCCATACACATGACAAAAACTGGAAGACTATCCTCTGTAGCGACATGATTACTAATTTCGTAACGTGCACTTGATTCTATCGTTAGTTCTCTGTAAAAGAAAACTATCGTGCTAGCTGTGTCTGTCCGTCCGCACTTTATTCTGACAGCACATTTTCTGTCAGCCCTCAGATCTTAAAAACAACTGAGACGAGGGCTGCAAATTGGTATGTTGATCACCCACCCTCCAATCGTCAGACACCAAATTTCAGCCGTCTACCCTCAGTAGTTTTTGTTTAATTTAAGGGTTAAAGTTAGCCATAATCGTGCTTCTGGCAACGATATATGATAGGCCACCACCGGGCAGTAGTTAAAGTTTCATGGGCCGCGGTTCATACGGCGTTATACCGAGACCACCGAAAGATAGGTCTATTTTCGGTGACCTTGATTATACACTGTAGCGGTTGTACAGAAAAGTCGATTGCGCCGAAGAAGCCGGCGCATTTTTTACTTGTTTATTTTTCTGGCCTGCTCTCCTCTCTTTTCATTGATGTATTTTTTTTTTAATCCCGAACTTTTTCTGTGAACTTCAGCTCACTCTGCTGCCGATAACCACATATTTTTCTGGAGGCTACAATTTTCGTTGCCTTTTGTTACCATTCTTTAATTATTTCACTCCATACGGGCATTCCGTTTAGTAGACGTTTGTTATTGAAGCCATTGAGCCTTGGGCGTTTTTCCCAAGATTTTGTAAACATTAAAAACGCGTAAGCACTTAGAGAGCTTAAACATTCACCACTGCCAGCCCTTTGATCATTTATTTCAAATATTTGTATCCAAGATATCCAGAATGCTGTCGTGATTCTCATGCGCCCAAAGCCTCAAATTAAAAATTTACCAGGTACGTGCAGCTATTTGTGAACTTTAAGATGGCTTCCCCTGACCTTGAACGCGTGATTCGTCCATCACACGTCGCCACAGGTGAAAAAATAGACACTGGGTTTCGGTTCTGACCAGTTTCAACTTTATTTCCAAGCCACTGACGAAAGGGTGATGCATGCTGTTAGAAATCTCAATTCATATACTACAGAGACAGTACTGACGACCATACACAATCGTTTGAGATTATAGATCCACCAAAGACAGGTGTCAAAGTAGGAGTGGCTTCAAAACTCATTTGGCCTAGTGGTAGAAATCACAATAGACTCTCAAGGGACAATACCAGTAAAAGTACAGACCGCAGGAGACTACAAACTCACGCCTGACAGGTGTCAAGGGGAGGGGCG
>NC_089799.1:24647113-24677113 GCF_040412425.1 Macrobrachium rosenbergii | reverse complement strand
GTAATTCATGATGGATTGGTTCATTACTAAGATACTCTAAAATAGAATCTATAGGGACTTTAGTAAAAAGAGAGCAAGCATCAACACTAACGAATCTATCAGTGGGGCAAAAAGTGATTTTGTTTAATTTATCAACTAAATCTAGACAATTATATACATGAGAATCGGAGATAGTTCCAAGTAACGGGGACAAGAGCTTGGTAATATATTTCGAAAGTCTATATGATATTGAGCCAACAGTACTGTAATAGGCTGCAGAGGATTATTTTCTTTGTGCGTTTTTGCTAATCGGTACAAGTACGGTAACGAGGGAAATTTTACCGACAACTGACGTATTGCACTAAAACCAAAATGAAATGAGCTCTCAGGTGGGGCTGTTTGGGTTCTCTCCACGTGTGTTTAATCTCCGCATATCTGCCAAATCTATAACAGCAACAATGAGATAACACCATTTCTCCCATTACAGATATCAAATATCTTTTTCGTTACGCAGAATTCTAAGTCAATTACATAGGCTCACCGCTGATAAGGTTTTTTTTATACAATAACAACAAACGGAATCAGATTTTCTATCAACATGGCATCTCATTTTGGCGCTGTTGCCAATATCTCAAACAGCTCCACGTGCGTTTAAATCCACGGATAAGCAGCTTAAGACTGCCTCCAGGGGCCACTTTCAGTGGTCACGTTATGTTTAGAGGCATTTCCCCTTTCTACAAACATCTTGATTTCTTAATATCATAGGTAAAGAATAAATTAGTAAGCAAGGACATATGAAATAAAGCATAACACTGAGTAAGTTGGACGAGTTAGAAAATAAATAATCGTATACAAACAGATCTCTCTCTCTCTCTCTCTCTCTCTCTCTCTCTCTCTCTCTCTCTCTCTCTCTCTCTCTCTCTTTGTTGGAAGAACAAAAATACCATATGCCACTTCACCATTTTACAAAGCAATTAAGATACAGATAATATATAGGCGACAAAGAACAGTGTTTTTTAATTCGTAATTCGAAAAATGAACAAGAAATATATTTCCTATTTCTATAGCATTAATTAACTACTTTTAAGTATCTAATTTTGTAATAATGATAAATGTACATCTACAAGTACTGACAAAATAGTTAAGATTAAGGTGGCCTTGTGCCACCACGGAATCTTAGAGAGAGCGCCAATTCATTATACAAACAGCTTACCCCTGCATTTACTCGGATGTAAATACTGTATGATGTTTCTTGTCTAGACGAAAATGTTATTTATTTATAAATGGGCTATACATAGAATGGAAAAACTTTGTAATAAATAAGAAAAACATGTTATCATGCATAGGCTGTGGAGAAGAAATGGACTGAAGACAAATTCTAAGCAGGGCGGAATAGGAAGGAGATTAAGATACCTGGAAATGAAAAACAGCCCCTATAATCTTATAATTATACCCTCAGGGTTTGTCTCAAAGATATTCAAAGGTCTGTCACGCACGTGTCAAGTTGTTTTGTAAAATTGGCCCCAGGGCAGACCTTTAAACGCCACGCCAGAGAGGTCTCTTCGTCGTGGGTCGAGTTATAGTTCTTATTTTACCTTCAAGGATTTTTTTTACTGTGCTGTTGAAATTTTTATGACTTGTAAGTCGTACCATCATCCAGTGGGGCTCGAATATTACTGTAATTTAGATAAAGCTGACTACATATCATGACTTACAAAAACTAAAAAAAAAAAAAAAAACCTTGATCAAGTGATAAAAAATTTCAATAGCATAGTGAAAAAACCCTGCCAAGTTTTATAGTGAAAGAACGTGGAGAAAGAAACCCCTAAGAACATTCTTAGCTTGCCTTGTTTTAGTGGTTTTGAAAACATAAAATCATTGTTAAAATCTTTTAATGTCAACCTCATTTTTTCCTATAATAACACACTAAAAGGAATGTTAATAAAAAATAGCCCTAAAGAAAACAGCAACATAATATATAGAATTCCATGTTTAGACTGGCCCTCTTTTTATATTGGCCAATCTAGCAAAGATAATGTACGTATTAAGCAACATAAGTATTCAGTTAAAACTGGACAGTCATCCAATGCTATATTCATTCATTCAAGTGAAAACTCTCACAGGATAAATTGGACTGAAAGTTCAGTGATTGCCAGATCGAAAGATTTCTCTTTAAGAAATCTTTTCAGGTTCGCTATTATACAGCTTACTTCCAGCTGTAATTTTAACCTTAGCCCTGGCATGTATTATTTGGACCCCTGTATTAGAAAAATGATCAAGAATGACCTAAAAGATAAAATCTCTGACTTAATTACAAATTAGTTACCTTATATATATCTTCTATGTATTCGTATGTTTAATATAATTTTTTATTTGTAAAAATGTTCAGCTTGCAAAAATTGTTATTGTTTACAAAAAAGAGAATAATTTTGTTGTACTAACACCTCCTTGTATAATCTTTCAATTGCCCTGTCCCTGCTTCTGAACGGTTGATCCTACTCCTTTGTAAAACCTCTTAAATATTTAACCCTTATTTGACAGTTCTACTTATTCTTCAATTGTGTTGTATTCCAGGTACATATTTTTTCCTTTGTAATTCCCCATCTGTCATTTATATGAGCTTTCTTTGTAAACCTACTTTTATATTTCTTCAGTCTGCTAAGTAAAGGACGACAGTCGAAAGGCTTCGCAGCACTCCAGTGTTTCTCTTTCCTTCGTGGATTTTGTCTTTATATATATATATTTCCTAGCCCATGTCGCCCTGTAACATAAAAAAAATTATTCCATCTCATCTTATTGTCCGTACACATGACATAATAAATAGTTCAGTCTCTCACATGGAAGGCACGTTACTGATAGACTTCTTCGCCATTACCTAGAAATCATTGTATCTTAAACAACCTTATTAACTGTAAATAATCACGGACGTTAATAAGTGGAACCTTTCATCATTACTATTATTACTTGTTATATGGATAAATACGATGATCTAAAAATCGTGTATTTCATGAGTGATTTAAATATCTGGCTCGATAAAAAAAAACTCTTAGCCGCGGCCCTTGAAACTCAGCCACGGTCCAGTTACGGGTAACTTTAATCTTCTTCTTTATCTTCAGCTTTTCCCATCTTTATATGGGGTCGCTGTTTGTTATTAGCCTTCTCCATCTTCTGCGATCATGCACCATTACCTTACTCACGTTCTGGGTAACTTTAATCTTAAATAAAAAAAAACTACTGAGGCTAGAGGTCTGCAATTTGGTATGTTTGTTGATTGGAGGGTGGATGATCAACATGCCAATTTGCAGTCCTCTAGCCTCAGTAATTTTTAAGATCTGAGGGCGGACGAACAGACAAGGTTGGCACAATAGTTTTCTTTTACAGAAAACTAAAGTTAAAAGACGGAATCATTAATTGTAAAACATTAAAAAGCAAATCTGTTGACAAGAATTAAATTGATGCAATAATAAACAGAGAGAAAAATAGAGAGATAACAGAGATGTTAAACGAGCTAGACGACGGTCTCATACAGACAGACAGACAGAGAATAAGAAACAAGAAACACTGTACATACGTATGTTTAAAACGATAGTCAGCCACGTGAGTAGGAAGACAGCTCTTCTTCCGTGATCTTTCTTTTTTCACGATCTATTTTTTGCTTAAGACTATATTCATATTTGACAAAGTTACCCTTTGGCCTCATATCGGTGCACAGAACGTTTAGACATTACTCGCTGACATTTATTCGTGAGTGAATCCCGTTCTCTGTCACGACAGAATTCTTTCCTTGAATTTTTTTTTCCTAATATTAGAGCAACTGAATATTCAGCAACCCTCGTCCCTGATGTTCTGCCAAGTATATCTCCTCCAGATCCCCTTCGTTAAATTGGCTATGACTGGTCTGATCCATATCTCATAGAACAATGGGTATCGATGCCTTATCACAATCATTAATCATTAATCTCTTTTCTCTTGTTAAGCTTGTTTTTCTAAAACAGTGACCTCCAACCTGATATGAATTGCTCAGCCCCCAAATTCGAACGACTTTTACTATGACCCACGAGTGGCATCAGCCATCTGATGACAACTCATTACTGAATCTAGATTTAGACCTGACTCTGGAGGTAGATTCTTTTAAGTAACTTATCAATGTTCTTGAACATGGACACACTTCTTTGGAGATCTCATAAAAGTTATTTCATAACTATTACTTGGTTATCGATCGATGAGTTTATTATTCTAACGCCATCAAATAGTAAGAAGCTCTCAAGCAATCTCTATCTCTACGGTTTTATGTGACAGAGCAGACCCGGTCAACCTCTGAAAAGCCTGTAGCCTTGAGCTTCTAAGGTTAAAGGCAAGTCCATTATTTTTTTACACGGCTCAAAGCAATCTTCAACAACATCAAGAAATAAAAAAAAAAAATTTTTTTTAGGGGAAATCTTTAAAAAGTAATTATCAAGCAGGTCACTGGCAAAGCAAATAATTTCCAACGAGAACAAGACCAATATTCAAGCAAAATAATTTTGAATAACCGCCAGGAAGGTCACGGTTGATTTTTGGCAACTAAAATACATTGAAACAAGTTAAATAGATTTAACAACTTAAATAGATTTAAATTAAGCAATATATAATTTAATTGGATTTAAATTACGCAACACAGAGATTTAAATTAAGCCATATATAACAAGGTCAAGAGAAAACCACTTTGCTCGACAAAGTCCGACACAGAACGGGTAATTGCTGCTGTATGTAAAGAAAACAGTTTATAAAGTGGGCATATAAACAAATAAGAGAGAGCAAATTACTTCCAGCAAAATCCAGGACAAAATAATGGATTAGGAAATATGATCTATAACATACAAATCATGACAATGGAGAAACAAATCCACAGCTATGTATATGTACATAAATTTAAAGATGAATCTGTACAGAGAGCTTTCGGGAATCTGTTCGATTTCCCTTTTCGAACAGATTCCAAAAAGCTCTCTGTACAGGTTTACCTTTAGATCTATATGTACCCATACATAACTGTGGATTTGTTTCTCCATTTCAAGACTCATGCTACTATGAGTGTTTTTTAATCGTGGCAATGTTAACTTATCATTAATACATATTTTTCTCGCTCTTATTAGCCGGAATTGGACTCGGCGGTGCCAGATTCACGATCATGGATAACTTTAACCATAAATAAAATAAAAACCACTGAGGCTAGAGGGCTGCAATTTGGTATGCTTGATGATGGGAGGGTGGATGATCAATATACCAATTTGCAGCCCTCTAGTCTCAGTGATTTTTAAGATTTGAGGGCTTAGAGAAAAAGTGCGAACGGACAGACAAAGCCATCTCAATAGTTTTCTTTTACAGAAAACTAAAAGTTGAAAAACTTCAACAGAAGGTTCTGCTGACTTATATTGAAATGAGTTTGTTTAAAAATATGAGACACATCAACTTGGCGGTGTCATATTTCAGGATCGAATGGTTTAGAAGCCGACATTCATGAATTTAGAAGTAGACTAATGAATGGGCTCTACTGTAGTACTGTCGATGCTCCAAATCGTTGGACTGAAGGCAGCAATTCAAAGCTTGGGAACTGGAAATTTATAACAGTCATATCAATTTCCTACAATGATTCTTCAACAGAATCTGCTCTTCCATAACTTCTATGAATTTTGCATATGCTGACTGCGATGTTTACAGCTGCCCAGAGTATTCATATGGTTAAAAGTCAAGTATACCTTAGTTTAACCTGACCACTGAACTGATTAACAGCTCTCCTAGGGCTGGACCGAAGGATTAGATTTATTTTACGTGGCTAAGAACCAATTGGTTACCTAGCAACGGGACCTACAGCTCATTGTGGAATACGAACCACATTATAGCGAGAAATGAATTTCTATCACCAGAAATAAATTCCTCTAATTCTTCATTGGCCGGTCGGGGAGAATCGAACGCGGGCATTCATATGGTTAAAATATATGCTCAGTACAGAAGCTGACAAAGTTAATGGCGAGTTAGACCTGGATATTCCAAGTTGAAAAGAAGCTGTGGATTTATTGCAAATCCTCTTTGGATAGACTTCAAAGGACTGACATACTTGAACAAGCAAAAAATGAGCCGAAGTTCCTTCGGGGTAATCGAGTTTTCTGTATAGTGTATAATGCTCCGCTGTGTGAAACCCTCAGCCATGGCCCATGAAACTCTCAACCACGGCCCATGAAACTTTCTGCCATAGTCCGGTGTGGCCTGTGTTGTTGGCACCTATCGCGGTGCCAGACGCACGATTATGGCTAAATTTAACCTTAAACAGAATAAAAACTACTAAGGCTAGAGGGCTGCAATTTGGTATGTTTGATGATTGGAGGGTGGATGATCTACATACCAATTTGCAGCCCTCTAGCCTCAGTATTTTGTAAGATCTGAGGGCGAACGGACGAACAAAAGCCATCTCAATAGTTTTCTTTTACAGAAAACTAAAAATGAAGGGATAATTTGTACGGACTTTGGTTGCATACGATGCAAAATTGCCGAAAACTGCAAAGACATAAATGTGCACCTTGGAAACGCACGCTAGAAAGAAAAAATGGATCTTTCCTAGATAGTGATCCTAAGGGTTTTGAACCCGGTATGTATCCACCTTTGCGGCGTGTTTAGTACAAGCCCGTTGGGGATGACCGTAAAAACATAAGCAAAAGACTGTAAATATCACAAAGGTAATGACCCAAAGAAATATTAGTCCTAGATAAAGACCCTCGAACTTTGTTGGGGGTCACTATCTAGGAAAGAGCTATAAAAATTTTTGAAGTGACATAAAATTGATATTTTCATGATTTTTCGTTATGAAACAATTGATGAAAACATAAGGATTTGATTACGTTCAACTGGTATGCAAAGAAAGGTAAAGATGAAAATAAAATATGCAAATTACATGCTGATTTGGTTAACTTGTGATGATAGTTTATATAGAATCGCTTTCAATCACATAAAGAATAAATAAATCACACGATAAACGTGAATTTTGGCACTTACGTAATTTTTTGCGGCCGTATCAACATTTTGTGATAACCCCCATTCAAGTATCATAAAGCTTAGCTATTGTAAAACCAATAATTTCTCTTTTAACCCCTCCTAGTTATTGTTTATTCTCTATTTTTTTTTATCTTTTCTTGTCTGTTCTTTCCTATCTTATAATTCTCTTCAGTCTTTGTAAGTCGTTAGCTCGTTAAATCTTCATTCGTGGTTAAACCCTATTCTTTTTCCTATTATTTATACATCGGTCTAATTGTTCATTTGCTTGTAATACATCGCATGTGAGTCAGACTAAAAGCTTATCAAGGACAGATAAATGCATGAACCGAGGAACCCAAGTTGTTCTCTCTCTCTCTCTCTCTCTCTCTCTCTCTCTCTCTCTCTCTCTCTCTCTCTCTCTCTCTCTCATTTAGTCTCTGGCCACATACCACGATGTACTCCAGATCGTTGGATCTTCCCTTGTTATTAAACCCCGTTCTTTATCTTTCCCTCTTATTCATTCATTCATATATTCGTTCATTTGTTTACGATGCATCAGATGGGAATAAGTAAAAGGTTTAACAAAAGTAGCAACTCATGCAAAATTAAACAAGTAAAATATGCACCGAAGTTTCTTCGGCGTAATCGAGTTTTCTGTCCGGTGGTGGCCTCAGCCACGGCCCATAAAACTCTTAGCCGCGGCCCATGAAACTCAGCCACGGTCCGGTGGTGGCCTATGTTGTTGGTACCTATAGCGGTGCCAGAAGTACGATTATGGCTAACTTTAACCTTAAATAAAACAAACACTACTAAGGCCTGAGGGCTGCAGTTTGGTATGTTTAATGACTGGAGGGTGGATGACCAACATACCAATTTGCAGCCCTCTAGCCTCGGTAGTTTTTAAGATCTGAGGGCGGACGGACAGACAAAGCCGGCACAATATTTTTCTTTTACAGAAAACTAAACAGCCAAGTTCTACATTTTGTTCACTCTCTCTCTCTCTCTCTCTCTCTGTCTCTCTCTCTCTTCACATTTAGTTTCTGGCCACTTACCGCAATGTACTCCAGAAGAATGACGCTGTTGGCACGCCTGGTGATGTGGACGTTGGCACTCCTGCAGCAGGGTACTGAGGGGACCGGTTCTAACCTACGAAAAAGTTGGACGAAACTGCATCCTGCGGATTTTCCATCCGGAAGCTCCGTCAGTTCCAAGAATGTTCAGGATCCTCTGATATGCTCAATGGCGGCCCTGGGGTAAGATGGTCAATTAAATCTGAAAAAATTCTGTCATGAGATATTGGACTAGAATGGTGTTGCTTCTGTTGAGATGCAGAAAATTCCATAAATATAGGAAAACAGGGTCACAGAAATTCAAAAATGATCAGAAATATGACCAGCGGACAAACTATAAAGTGACTATAACAGATATCGTTTAGGTGTTGTTGTTCTAGGAAAACTGGATAAGGAAAAAGTTTGCGAAATGGAACAGAGATATTAATACTCCGCTAAAGGAAAAAAGATACTCATAAAACAATTGTTTTAATATCTCCGGGTTCATTGTCTCCCAAATCAAATCTGTAAACTTTCAGAATAGATTTAGACTTCAGCAAAGTAATATATGCAGATAACACAATACGTTACTGTTGAGACTTCTTTCAAACTTGCCTAATTACTTATGGACGGTGACTTGTACTTAAATTTATTCAAGAGAATGTTTCCTGTACGTACTGGTACAGAAAAAAAATATTATATATATATATTATATATATATATATATATATATATATATATATATATATATATATATATATATATATATATATATAATTTATATATATATATATATATATATGACTATTTATCACATCACTGTGATTCATATGCAATCAGAAAGCTACAAACGTCCTTTAATATCCCAATTCGCTCTACCTCGGAAATAATATATTTTCATATATGTTACCGAAGGGGAATTTTTAGTTGATGTCCACCGTCGCGTGGGGTCGAACCAGCGACGGACGAGGACTCAGGACTACAGGGACGCACTAACGCAGTCGGCCGACTGCGTTAGTGCGTCCCTGTAGTCCTTCATTGAGTCCTCGTCCGTCGCTACTCGACCTCACGGGACGGTGGACTTATTATCAACTAAAAATTCCTTCGGTAACATATATGAAAATATATTATTTCCGAGGTAGAGCACGTTTGTAGTTTTCTGATTATATATATATATATATATATATATATATATATATATATATATATATATATATATATATATATATATATATATATATAAGCATATAACGATACACTCGAAAGCACGTTCACAAAACCACACATGAAGTTTGTATTTCATTACAACATCTTGAGAATAAGATGGGCGAATGACTGACTGACTGGAAAATAACTGTCTAGTTTAGAAACTGGTGCGGTCACAGACACCCAGCTTCAAAGAAAGGAGGCAGAATGGTGGCATATCCGGAGCCAAATTTCACAGGAAAATCTTTATTTGGTTGAACATTTTTCATAGATATATAACAAATTTGGATCTAAGCACAGCAGTTTAATAAGCAACGTGTAAATCGTTGTATTCAGTGTTAAAATAATGTAATAAACTTTATACAAACTGTAGACACTAAAAAGAATATCAACCTTGCTCCTTGTTCTTTGCTTCTTCTTCTCAACTATACTAATATCCTTTTATCGTTGCAGGGTAGGAACATGTCGCATCTTTTGTTTCAATTTTTCGGTCAAGAACTGTGCCTTATATGAAACCAAAATCGCCCTCAAGCCTTACTGCACTGAAAACTGTCAGTCAGGTGAAATCGTCTGTTTCCATAAGGTTCCTCCCGATGATGGTAAGTTGTTTTTATTTTCGCTTTATTTACTTTATTTTTCAGATTTCTTTCCAGTATTAGTTGTTCATGCTTCCGTTTTGTTTAGGTCCTTTTCGGATCTTTCCTAGATAGTGACCGCCAAGGGTCTTAACCCGGTATATATCCACCTTTGCGACGTAATTAGTACAAGCCCGTTGGGGATTACCGTAAACGCATAAACGAAAGACTGTAAATATCATAAAGATAATGACCCCCAAGGAATATTAGTTCTTGATAACGACCCCCGAAAACCCTTGGGTGTCACTATCTAGGAAAGATCCCATTTCTCTAAATTCTCATACGAACGGAAAACGATTTTAATGGTATTAGAAGGCAGTTTCTGCTTTGGCAATTGCTAACCCCTTCGTTGCGCCTTTTCAGAACTTGCCTACGATTTCCACGATCTTTTGAAAGGCATCGCGAGGAACGTCCATATTTGACAAGCACCATTTGCCTTCCGTTTTAGAGAAAGGGTCAGATCGAACTAAGCATTAGAAAAACAAAAGCAGAGCAACGATATTTTGTTGCTTTTAGCTACTGAAATATCTCAGTTAGATTTTAAAACAAAAAAATAGTCACTGGATGGCTACGGAATAGTTCAATTATATTGATGCCCTAAAAATTAACATAATTTTTTTTTAGGAGGAGATGCAGCAATATTTTTGTATATATATATATATATATATATATATATATATATATATATATATATATATATATATATATATATATATATATATATATATATATATATGTATGTGTGTATATATCTGTATAGAATACATTTCTCTGTGGTGAATATATATACTGTATATATATATATGGTATATATATATATATATATATATATATATATATATATATATATATATATATATATATATATATATATATATATATATATATATATATATATGTGTGTGTGTGTGTGATGTCATGTATATATATATATATATATATATATATATATATATATATATATATATATATATATATATATACATATACATATATATATATATATATATATATATATATATATATATATATATATACATGTGTGTGATGCCATGATTACCAAACTGATGAAAATTATATAGGCCTCTGATGTCGACCTATATTTGCCACTTTGAATTCTTTACTTACTGATTCCCTTAACGTTATAGAAATGTTCTCTGTCGGAAAACCTGTCACAGCCCCTCCATAAGAAATAAACCAAGGAAATTAACTCTCGGTGGTTGACTGATAATGCCTAGGGCAGTGGTTCTTAACCTTTTTTGGCCCATGCACCCTTTCACCATATGTCAGAATGTCATCCCCCCCCCTTTCCAAAATTGTCTGCCTCCAAAGGTGCATTCCAAATAATATGCATATAATATTAAAAATCCGATGCACACTGAGTTTTGTGTGATCCTAGAGCCAATATGTGGTCACAATTCCTCCCTGAAACTCTGAAATTCGCCCCTGGTTGAGAACCACAGGTAGTGGTTCAATTCTCGTGGAAGTGAATCGTGACAAAATACTCCTAAAGACAGTGTTTTAAATATTTTCTTTGGGGTGTTCGGGTCTAGGTAGTGGTAATATCCCCAACCGGAAAAGTTAAGAAAAGCAGGAAGGAAATATTCTAAGCGACGAACATTTACATTTGTGAATGTGTACAGGATATAATACTGTATTTCGAAAATGTTACATTTCAATTAATTGAATGCCATGACTTATTTCATGTCCTAATAATGTTTTTACCTATTCTTTCCCTGTTAAGTTTTCCTTGGAAATGGTACTACACGTAAGTTTAGTTCTCACAACTCTCAAAATTTTATTACCGCTTACATCGAGAAGCCGTTTCTCTTGATGATGGTAGTTCTAATGGCAATTAAGGTGGCAATCTGCGCTATCCTGTTACATCAAGCATGTACCCTTGTGCATAAAACTTCCACACCTTTCAGACGCTTCACATATCTATTAAACAGGATTATCAGCAGTATGTGGGCTACCTCATAGACACTGCACGACCCTCTGTTACTTCGTTCAAATGAACACCTTATTCTTTGGAAGCTCGGAATGCAAATTCCATGGCCCCTGTGGGTTTGTTCCATATGAATAGAGTTCATGTTCTGAATAACAATAATAATATTTTTTTTCTTGCATGCACTCCCATGGTTCCTGGGCATCAAGACTTTCCCTTTCCGACACCTCTTCCAAAAACTCCTAGCCAATATGTTCTCTGTATCACTTGCAGAATTATTCACCCTGATCCTCATCCTGTAATACTGTCTTCCATTTTCTCTACGTGGGAAAAAGCCACTTCAAAACATTGTGATCCATTTTTTCACCTGTGCCAAACTTTTCTTATCGTTTTAGCCATTCTTGCTGCGCTCTGCTATCCAACCAATTCTTCTCATAGCTTCCGCAGTACTTTTATTAGCACCCAGCACTGATTCTTCGTCTGTATAAAAGAGTTGGACCTTCTATCCTTTATATGGTCCTTGTCTTTCCACAGACAACCTTTTCTGCTACTGTTACCTTCCTTGGTTCATCTATTCAGTGATTCACTTCCTTTCTTATCTAACAACCATCATCCATTATATTCACACTCAAAAGCAATCCTTATACACTTCATCCAATTTCATGCCTCGTCTTTTCATATAAGTGTACATTAGTTTTGATTTGCCCATACCCTAACCTTGTCCCTTTATAAATACCTCCATGTCTTTTCACCAGGCTCAGCAGCTTTTCTTCAATATTGTTAAACAGTAATATATCATTTTCCATAAAGAGTCACTCATTGTTTCAGTTACGACCCATGATATTACTCAAACACACACACATATATATATGTATATATATGTAATATATATATATATATATATATATATATATATAAATATATATATATATATATATATATATATATATATATATATATATATATATATATATATATATATATATATATATATATATATAATCATCATATAATTCCGGACAGGCAAAGAGTAACATCACCTGGATAATGCAAAAATCAAAAGGAAAAAACTGAATACTAGATTCAGCATTGCAGATGCTTTTCACCAATTACAATGGTGTACAATGGTTGAATAGTATGCACTTCTTATCCATAACTATTTCTTTCAGATACTGATATCCATTTTCAAATATTTTTAGCTATCGTACTGAATGGAGCAGATGCAGGAAAAATCAAGGCTTTGAATATCTATGATGCGCCAATGGAACATCGCTGGCACTTGATGGCATCTCCCGGGTATTTCCTTCAGATCAAGATCACGTTTTTCGACTTTGGATCATGTGGCTGTGGGTGCAATTCGATTAGCTTCAGGAATCTCAATACTTCGGCTGTTATTGGTGGGTAAGTGATGTCAGTTCTACAGCCGTTGAGAGGTTAGTAATCTTGCTTCTGCTATTGATGGGTAAGTGATGTCAATTCTACAGCAATTGAGAGCCAAGTAATCTCACTTCTGTTATTGATGGGTAAGAGATGTCAGTACTACAGCCGTTAAGAGGTAAGTAATCTCACTTCTGTTATTGATGGGTAAGAGATGTCAGTACTATAGCCGTTAAGAGGTAAGTAATCTCACCTCTGTTACTGGTGGGTAAGTGATGTCAGTTCTACTGCCGTTGAGAGGTTAGTAATCTTACTTCTGTTATTGATGGGTAAGTGATGTCAGTTCTACAGCCATTGAGAGGTTAAGTAATCTTACTTCTGTTACTGATGGGTAAGAGATGTCAGTTCTACAGCCATTGAGAGGTAAGTGATCTCACTTCTGTTACTGATGGATAAGTGATGTCACTTCTACTCTTATCGTCTGATAAATAATGAATGATCTCTCTTTTACTGTTACTGTTCGGCAAGTGATATGACTCCTACTCTTGTTGGTGGATATATATAACAACATCTCTTGGTCACAAAAGAGAAGTGATTCGCTTCCACTCTTATTGGTGTATTGGTGTTGTAAATGATGTTAGCTCTGCAAGTTACTTCTGCTAATGAGGGAAATGAGTTTTTTTTTATTTCTACTGTTACTGCGTGGTAGCGGGTTTCACCTCCGATGGCATTGAGAGTGATGCAGAACTGGAGGTTAAGCGTTTTAATATCTCCAACTAGTAAAGGCACATCTTGTATAAGGGATGTAAAAGCGAGAACATTTTTGGTGTTCCTTATGAATAAATGTTTTTACCTCTGCTGTTATTCAAAGGTAAGTTATATCATTTGGCTGTTATTAATGGATGAGTGAGTTCCTTTCTGCTAATACTTACAGGAAGTACAACCCATCCTCGTTGTCATATCCAGGTAATGTGCTGCTTTCATTTATTGATGCATTAATGATGTCATTTATAATCTCACTGACAGCTTAGAAGTGACGCCTTTTATTGTCACTGGTGGCTAAGTTTGCCACCTATGCTGTTATTGATGAGTAACAGATGTTTAGCATCTGCTGATAAAGCATCAGTGAAAGCTCTGTTTACATAAATTCCTCTCCGCTGCCATTAATCTGTAAATAATTGAGTTTCACATGTTTTAGATGGGCAAGTCGTTGTTAATTGCCAAATAATGACATTTCAGCTCTTATCTGCCTCCATATACAAACTGAGGAAAAGCCATGCCCGCACCGTTATTTAAAGAACAATAAATTATTGAAAGAGAAATACCTGAGGACTTTATGCACTTTCTCTGGCGAGAATTAGGAAAACAAATATCAATACAAGCGAGAGGACAACGCGTCTCCAATCCATTGCATCGAGTTCTTTTCTTCTTTTCCAGGCACACGTATTGTGGGTCCTATTCGACATTCACTATCAATTTACAGGAGAACATGGTGGAGCTTTTATTGCTCACTAATGGATCAAACCTACTTCCCGGGTTTGAACTGGAATATAAGAGTGAGTGATGACCTTTGATGGTAACAGTATCCATTAATTGTGCGGATATGATTAATATTTTTTCGAATGTTCAGCCTCAGTCGCATTTTTTTTAATTCAAAATATGTTCACATTACGGCAACTCAATGGAATTATATTAATGCAACCTGTATAACTCGCCAAAATTATCCAGTGGTTCTATATTTGAAAATAACTTAGAAATGAACCTAAAGCTTAGCTATGCCTCTTTCACAAACGGCTTTTTAGCCAAAATATTTGTACCTATGATATCTTTATTCATCTTCCGTGTATCTGTCCATCATATATATATATATATATATATATATATATATATATATATATATATATATATATATATATATATATATATATATATATAATATATATAATATATACAAATGTTGTTTATATCAAATTACGCTACTTCATGAATATCAAATGATGTTTATAACTATCACGCTACTGGGAATATCCCCGATGGGGAACTATAGGGGAATTTATATATATATATATATATATATATATATATATATATATATATATATATATATATATATATATATTTCTTCCAAGAAGTGTGCGAAAAGCTTTGAGCATTATTTTCATAAGTTCATCAAGAAAACATTGCTGCCTAGTTCTCCATTCCATTCAGAACACTGGGATTTTTGTTTTTCTATTTTTGTCATGCTTAATTTCATGAACTGTATCCTTAATCTCAATGTCATTGCACTGCTGTCATCAACATCAACATGCTTTATAATTCTCGTAGCGATTCTCGTACAATGCATCTTCTACCAATGGATTTCCTTCTCGTATGAATTCCCAATCTTGGACGGTTATGTCACTAACGGAGCCTTTGGACAGCTAGACATGTTTTTCTGTAGTCCATATACATGTCTTCTATCATTCTTCCTAGAGTAGGACACTTGAACACCTGGAATTCATTTCAAGTTTCGAATCCAAGCCCTTGATAGTAATCAATATTTTAGGCTTAAATTGTGAGCATTTTTTCTATACTTAAGGGAAAAGTTTTTGGCCCGGTAGATAGGAAAAGTATCAAAGCAAGGATTGCGGTTCATATCGGTTTATATTTGAAGATAACAGAGGGAACTGTGACGGGACAGTCTACCATTACCAAACGTGTAGACCTAAGAGAGTGTAATTTGACTATTCATGTTAGCAACTAAATGGCAGAACCATCCTTCAGCGATGAATTTGGTTGTAGGACTCCCGGCATTCTATCCGGTTTGCCAACCTATATAGTTAAGTAGGGCTGCCCTGATTCTTGTAATGCACTCAGTTCCATCTTCAGGGTAGGATAAGGAGTTAGTATCAGGGGTTCAGCTGACACTGTCATGAATGGAAAAATAAACTTCATGAGCAGCTGGTATCTTTTTTTTCAGATTTTCAGGCCATTGGCACCATTTTACCATATGTGCTATTAGACATATCTCTCGGAACCCATGACGTTACCTTGGCACAAACAAAGACTACAGGAACGGCAAAGTTTAGCTTGATACAAGACCGTAAGGCGTATTTTGAATTGACACTGAAATATTATCTCCAGGTTTTTCCATGCCGAAAAAAAAAAACAAACAAGTTCAAGGGAAAAAGTCTCTGCCACACATTCATGGATCAGCACCTTTCGATAAGTTCTAGGAGTTTCCTTATAATACAGTAATATTGAAGATGCTGACTTTGTTGAATTTGGCAGCAACTCTCCTGAATGAAGTAAACATTCCGTTCCAAATTGATAAATTCGTGAACTTAAAATTTCTAAGTTAAAACAAAGTCAAATGTATTCTGTACAAGAGCTTCAATCGCGGTAACAGGTTAGTGTTTTCTGAAAACGGATTAAATATTGTGAAAAGATGTTCTTCACAGAATCCAGAGACCAAAATGTTGTTTGAATTGCACATGGTAAGGAAAAATTAAAATGGTGTAAATGTGCGCTACTTTTCTAATATTCAAATTTTTACCTTCAGAAGCACCGGGAAACTGTATCATCAGCTTCTCACAAATTAAGAGTAAGATTCTATTTTCCATCCCCCGGCCTAGAAGATACTCCTACTGACAAATTATGTGGATAAACAAATACAAAGTCAGCGCGGACTCTGGGGAGGATGCCCGTGGCAAGTGCCCAATAGATCCCGATTTCGTCATTTGAGAAGGAAAGCAATTCTATTCATACAAGAAATTGGAAAGACATTTATATGAGAAATATTCGTAATAAACCAAAAAAGCTAATCAGTTTTTTCTCGAATGGAAGAGAGAACAGGTAACAGTTTTAATCCACAAGTAAGCACAAAGACAAACTTGCTGAAGTTGAAATATTTAAGTACTACACATGATAAATCCGATTTTAGAAAGTCTCACAAGAGACCATTGACTGAGGAAACCCACACATGCATGAGAAGAGGCAGATATGTCTCTGTGAAAGCAACATAACTGTCAAAAGAAATCCTCCGACTACCTCACTAAATAAGGAAGCAACAAAGCATTCCAGTGTCTTTGTCTCTTTGGAGGCTGAACTAGCAACTGTTGGCCTAATAACATCACCAGGTGGTATTCAAACCTCTTTGAATTTAAAACCAGCAGGTACTGGCCATCCACCTTCAATATTAATTGGTGCTGGTATCTTTTCAGAGACAATTGCATCCAAATTCCCTGTCAATATTCAACCCCTATAGAGACGGGTTTCTAGATCACTCCAAAAATAAGATGCCAACTCCTCAAATTTTCCCATAAAACTCACTGAAAGCAATTTAGTTAGCGAATTAGTTGAAGAGAAACTTCGAACTGAGAGTCTAAATATCCTTAGGATTCTCCCTTTTTAATGAGGTAGAGATGTTAATGGCTCAGAGCCAAACGGGAGGAACTCCGTTTATCTTGGCCTTGAAGACAGTGTAACAAATAGCAAGTACATTCATTCTTAGTAAACCACCAATATTGATTGTGAATACGGAAAAGGTTGCTGATCCCTAGATGGTTGCTGCTCTTTATGTTAGCTCCTTTGCCGGAGGTAAAAGAAATTCAGAAAAAAACCTTATGCAAAGTATAGGCATAAAAAAATAAGAAACTGAGAGAATAAAACATATAGAGAATGATTATGTATACATTTTTGTATGACAAATCCGAATCTGCATGAGCAGACTCTATAATTGCTGAACCTAGCCTAGATTAAATACCATATTCCATGATTATAGACACTCCTCGAATTCTCACCTGGCTTATTCAAAGGCTCTCTCTCTTTTTCTCCTTCTTAGTTCTTTTTTCTAAATAAAAGATACATGCTCTGCATTACTTTTGCTTATTTATTATCTGCTACTTTTGTGAATTAAGATGACGTATTATTTATAGCTAAAATGGAAAGTAATGGCATTAACAATACTCAGAAATACAAATGCCTTGAAAATGGAATTATTAATACGTTCTCAATCTTCATTTCAGGCAAAAACTCTTATCGCTGCATTCCAGATTTAACAGGTATGGTTGAAAAAAACGACACAAGGAAAACATTTAATCCCCTATCGGTACTCGTGATCATAAAATGCCTTTCATGATCTAGTTATGGTACTCGTAGACATAATGACGGTCAGATACCATTTAGATTATTATTTTGAAACCTGGCTACTTAAAAATTTATATTTGCTTATCTGTTTCACACATTGCATAAATAACATGGGATTTTTGGATTTCCATATTTCTAACTTATGTAGATTCCTCCTTCCTTGTTAGGTCGTGGAATACTAAATGGAGGATTCGATTTTGTTTTGACCTAAGTTTCTCATTGTTATGTATGCTGAATCAATAGAATTTTGTTAGCATGTTATTTATACTTTTAAAAATCTGTTTACCGTCTTAGAGGGTAACACTACTACTACTACTACTACTACTACTACTACTACTAATAATAATAATAATAATAATAATAATAATAATAATAATAATAATAATAATAATAATAATAATAATAATAATAATAATAATAAATTACGGAGTCAAACTACCTTAAACCTTTTTATCGGTTCTGACCAATATGTAAGTGGCACTCTCCGTAGTTTCAGCATATATTCAAATGTACTTCTTTCACTAGTTTTGCAAAAAAAAAAAAAAATATATATATATATATAAAAAAATATATATATAAATATAAATATATATATATATATATATATATATATATATATATATATATATATATATATATATATATATATATATATATTATTTCTTCCATACGCAAAGTCAAACTCAAGAGTAGTACTCTAGCAATATTGCTGCCATAGTTCCTAACTTGAAATCAATAAAGGTAAAATTTTAGCATTAATTGCAGCAAATGAAGCAATTAATTCATTAGCCAAAGTAAAATGCACTTGTCTCCCCAGTCCTGTCAAAATCAAAGACATCTGTCAAAGGTAAGAACATCACTCTTGACAAAGGTAAACCTAGATTTCTTTTTCGCAATTCCCGACTTCGGAAACGAAAATTATTCCTACATCGGCAGCAACTAACGCATTCTCTTTTTTTTTTTTTTTTTTTTTTGCCAGTCCTGACAAACACATCGGGGTACATAGATATCAAACGCGTCAACGACGAGTCAATGACCTGTACCTGGAGGCTGTCGATGCCTCAGGGGACACTGGCGAAAATCACCTTCCTCGAGTTCGATCTGGGTTCTTGTTGCTCCTGTGCTACAATCGTACTGAAGGATTCTGCCTGGACATACGGGAATTTCATGGGGTAAGGAAATTTTCACTTCGTATCCTAATATTAAATAGTTCCTTCATTTTTACGTATATTTGGAAGGTATTATTCTTAGTTTTTCAGATGGTTTCTATTTATTTAACTGGAGTAAATCTGCAAATATTATCCTTGGGCTTTTCATTCGTTAATTTTCAGAATAAGCAGGATAAAAAAAAAGTGTAAACATTATTTTATGATATACGCATTTTCTAAAATAATGTCATTGCTGTTTTAGGTAAGTATAATTTTATTTGTAAATTATCGTAGCTAACTGTATACTCTAAAAATAATTATTTTGATTTTAAGCGGAACTAAAACAGTTTATAGTTTTTACAATTATAATTGAAAATTTGTTTTTGGAATTTACTATCCCACAGGTCATTTAAGTAAAGCGTTCAACTTGGTGCTTCTTTACCTATTGTTTATTTAATTACCCTACTGACCTAACATTTTGATAATCATTAAACTGATTCAATAAATCCAAGTCCAATGTAGTCTGTAAGTATGTATATATATATATAAATATAAAGATGGATAGATAGACATATAGATAGATAGATATATGTATATATATATATATATATATATATATATATATATATAATTACATCCATACATACATATAATTCTAATTATAATTCAGGATGCTGAAGGAGTCTGTCTTTTCCAGGGCATCATACTGCGGCTCGGTAATACCACCTGTCGTGCAAGCCAGCGGTAGTAATGTTATAGACGTCGTGCTTCTGACAAACGGTGCAAGCGAATTGCCGGGATTCAAGTTGTACTATGAAAGTAAGTCCTAAGCTCATATTTTCTCAACATTAAGCCGTTTCCCCTAACAGGGGGTGGCTTCAGAAGAAAAAAACATGTCAGTGGTTACTGCTACCACATACTTTAACCACCGAATCGTAGATAGAGACTCAATACTGAGAACTTCAGTAACTGTGTTAACTGCTTCATACTCTTACGCAGGAGTTCATTACTATAATTTGGTCTTAGCAGGACCCACTCAGAGTGGGTCCTGGGTCTTAGCTTCCTACACAATTTTAGCGACTGTTCCTTCCAACACATCTAACTAATATATCCAGGCCTCTCTAGGTTTCCTCCTGACGCCTCTGAAGCAAATTCTGTTTTGTTAGCTAATCGTCCTTCCGTCTTTCCATTTGAATGAATGTTTTCTAAACACTGATTTGATCTTTCACCAGTTCTACTGATCTTTACATTTCTCATTTTTCCAATTCTTCTTTTCTCTTTCAATTGCTTCTGTCTTTCACACTTCACTTCAGTAAAGTAAAAGTAGCTCATCAAAGCCTTACATTGTTACCTCACCTTCCATAGGCAATCCAATTCTCTTCATGATATTTTGCACACTACCTCGCTACCTTCAACTATTTTGTGACTCATCTGTTCTGTGACTCATCTCTTCTCTCCTCCATTATTCATTTCATTTACTCCGGAATATCCTTCCAGATAACCGCTTCTATGCTTAATAAACCAGATATCGTTTATTGATATAATTTGTCGAACACGAGGGGTTAGTACTAAACACGGCGTCACAGCATGAGTTTACCCTGAACACTGACAAAGGTGGATACATATCGGGTTAACACCGAGGTGAGGGGCTCTATGTATGTTTGGGAGGGCAGTGGGCAGATGTTAAGTTTGACCCTGAAGAGGCATTTAGTTGTATAGGTGTGTGAAACAGCTAATGCTGTGGGGGGTTTCTGCACAGAGTCATCTCTGATTCAGCAATAAAGTGTAAATGTGATAATGGCCGTTGTCTCATTTTCTTCTTTTAGCATACCTTTGAGAGGTAACGGCTTTATGTGTACACACACACACACACACACATATATATATATATATATATATATATATATATATATATATATATATATATATATATACATATATATATATACCTATATATATGTATATATACGTATATATATATATATATATATATATATATATATATATATATATATATATATATATATATATATATATATATATATATATATATATATATATATATATATATATATATATATATATATATATATATATATATATATATTGTTCTATATATGTGTGTGCGTGTAAGTAAATATAACTTGAATTTATAATAATAAAAACATAAGGCAACATAATTTTGAGTAGTTATGAGGAAAAGAGTTCTATCAACATACTCACCACTGAATTTTTCCTTTTTTTCTAAAGCGATACCGGAGCCAGCTCTTTCCAAATGCACGGGAGACATAGGTAAGACGACACTTTTAACACTCTCTTATAGCATCTGAAAGGCAAATGATTTTTTTTTTAATTCAAAACCTCTATAATGATTTAAGTGCTCTGTCAACGAGGAATGAAAACATTCCAGCTCAGGTGCAGTTACTATTGTAAATATCATTAATTTTATAATGCATGTGTTACTGTATTTAGAATCTGATTCAGTGGTAAAGGGGATTAGAGTAAATAACAGTACGGATAGGATGAGCGTTAGGACGTGCCAATAGTGTTAGCAGGCTCTACATTTTTATAAAAATGGCTCTCCACTAATTTTCATTAGTGTAGCCAACCTCCTGTTTACAGGTAGCTAAGGTAAATAATTGTACTTTCACGTTTCTAACGGATGAACCTAAGATCTGGATGGGATCCTCAACTATAACTAGCGCGGTGAGGCCAATCAGAGTGTAAGGTGACCCTACTAAACCAAATGTAAAAATACAACATCAGAATAAGTTCCTGACAGGGAGAAATTTTTTCGCCAAAGTTCGTAAATCCTTTCTTTGGCTAATCAGGGTTGCATAGGTGAGAAACATGAAAAAACAAGAACACCAGTCAATGACTGATGAACAAGAACACCAGTCAGTGGCTGATGAAAATATGAGTGGTGCGAGAAAATGCATAAAAAAAACAATAATACCATTCAGTGACTGATGAAAATATTAGTGGTGCGAGAAAATGTAAAAAAAAAGAAAATAGAAAACTAATCTAGCAAAAAAAAATATTCAAATCTAAACTAGACGTGGAAAAAGGAAGAATATAGTTAACGCCCAAGAGATAATTAAGCACTCCGATTACACTGCTATTGAAAAAATCTGTGATTAATTTCAACCTAAGGAAATAGGAATTAAGGTACCTATGCACAGCCAATTAAGCACTGATTACACTGCTATTGAAAAAAATCTGTGATTAATTTCAGCCTTAGTAAATAGGAATTAAGGTATCTATGTACAGTCAACATTAAGATTTTCACATGCTTCTGCATGAAGCAGCCTATTCACTTGTAATAATATATTAATTTGTAAGATTTAAAGTTTCAAGCGCAAATCATATCAAAGATCGAAAATAAGAGAGCGAGCTCATTTGAAGAATGTTCATCATAGGCAAAATAAAACTTTTCTTAACCACTGACTGGAGAAAAAAATTGCCATTGGACAGCAGATCGTTAATGAGATAACAGATTACCTGGAACTGAAGCGAGCACGTTACTTAAGAATGTTTAGGCCGCCGTCTAAAGCCATATAGATTAGAAAAATAAAATCAATAAACATATAAAGAAAGACTTTCTGGTGAGGGACGTACGTTACTGGCTTTCCTCTTTTTCACGGTCACAGTAAGGATTTGGTAAGAACCTCAAAACTGCTGCTGCAGTCAGACGCCTAAGGCCCGAGACTCCAGTAACGATGAGGCATTATCCGGAAAGTCGATATCGAACAAAGTATGATGAATCTGGGACAGTTGTGCTGCGGACGCATGTTATTTTCTTTCTTTATATCTTCAACAGCTGATGACCCTAACGGACAGAGTCGACAGACTATAAACTCAAGAAGGTTCCAAAGAAAAATCAGCCCGCAGAGATAGGCAAGTCACAGGGAAAGGTAATAAATAAATACATAAATAAGAGGGAACAGAAAAATAAAACCGATACCCTTGAAATTTAGATGCCAGCAAAGAGCAAGAGTGAATTTGCTCCTCGCCTAAATATGTGGAGATCAGAAGATTCCACAACTGCACTAGGCTGACTATTCCACATTTTAGTGGAATAGTCAGCAAACTACATGGTATTGAACCTGACACACTGTTTGCAGCAGCAGTCTGCCTAGTGTTGTGAGCACATACAGATAGGTCAGGTAACGAAGAGTACAGATGATGTTCTGTCCAGGAATCTGAGATGAGTCAGCACCGGAAGGCCACACTGGAGAACAGTACTCCAAACAAGGAAGAAGAAAAGTAAAAACACTTAGATATAAGAGCTTGATCCCGAAACATTCTAAAGCATTTTCGCTAGATACCAACTTTTTGAGAAACAGAGGCAGCAGTATTACGTACATGCTTTTCCAAAGTCAATTTCTGATTAGGATATAAAATGTTTGTCAGAATAACTGAACGAGAGGGTATTTGTTACAAGGTATAAAAAGATGGCTGTAATGTACTAAGTAACTGGAAAAAACTTAAAACAACTGGAAGGCATTTGAACTTAGGTAAAAAGGCCACATTGAAAGGTATATGAGCTTTCGAGTTCAATGCAGCAAAAGATAAAACAGAAAAATGTATAAGACACATGTGAAAGCTGCATTAGAATATACACAGGAAAAACTGAAAATCATGGAAACAACTTCGCTGAAAAAGAAGTGGAATGATAAGATATGTAAAACGTGCAACAGATGAAGCTGAAGACGCTTGGCATAATGTATAATAACGTAAATCCACAACGAAAGTATCGGAAAACAATTGTTAGAATACATGCTGAAACGCCTGTCGACTGCTCGTCAGGCAATATATGAAATGACCGTAAAAACTACACGAGGAACAAGGCTTAAAACTAAAGGGATAACTGCTTGTATGTCCACCCCCTCCCCAACCCCAAAAGGGGTGGGGCCAAATAATAACTCGGAGAACTACACAAGATGAGCATATCTGGATGAATGTTGAACTGGAAAGCACAAAGAAAAACTCTTAAACAGCTGAGAACTTCATTGTATTGCAGAGACGTCTTTTCAGTTGTTTATATTGGAAGTCTGAGCCATTCCTCATCCAAAGCACTGGGACCTATTAGGTCATTCGCCCCTGGAAAGGAACTTGAGAGTAGGTAGGTTAGAAAGGTGTAACAGAGGAAAACCTCGCTGTTGCACTTTGAGATAATTGTTAGGAGAGGATGGATAACAAGATGGAAGAAAGATAATATGAATAGAGCTACAGTAAAAGGAATGAAAGGGGTTGCTTCAGTCAGGGTATCTAAAGGGTTGAATAGAAGTATGCATAGAAAAGCCCTCCTTCATGTTAATTCACTTTGATAATTATCATTGCATCATTAGTAACAACAGTAATGGAAACAACAGCACTGGTATCGTAGTAGTGACGGGAGACGGGGGTTGGTGGTGGATATATTCGTAGTGTTGCAAGATGATTATTGCTGCTGAACAGTCCAGCAAGTTGATATTCCGTACTAATACAGTTTCATCTCTTTAGCTCTGACAGCTTCTGTAGGCATATTGCACGCGTCCCCTCCAGACTCGTACTTCAACTCCCAGAAGTGTTCATGGCTAGTGACAGTGGCAACGGGCAAAAAAGTTGGAGTTTTCGTCCAGTGGTTTAAGACTGAGAGTTGCTGCGACAAACTCGCTATGAAAGATTTAGCTACTTCGGCGTCACTGGGAGAGTAAGTCTGAATATCAAACATGTGACTTCTGTTTACAGATAAGTGTTTCAAGTTTCAGATCATAATGCATGAGCTGGATTAGATAATGCAATATATTGACGATATGTTCAGTGGTCCCAGGTAAAATGCAATGCCAAGAACTGAATTATGGAATTAGTACTGATTTACAAGGGATATTTACAATACAGAAACCTAATACGTATGCTGTAGTCTCTTATTATTATAAAGTCTAAATGTGATTGCAGGATGAATGACCCTGTGTCAATTGATAAAAAAAAATATCAGAAAAAAACTGAAAATCATGAATAAAAAATGATTTGGAAAATATCTGTCTCCCCAATTTTTGTCAAGGCGTTTTTATTTTGCTGAAGTTGTTTTCTTCCCACGATATTCCTTAAACACTAATATATCATCTGGATCCAGGTTACCTGACCAACTGATTGACCGAATAATATTTAATTTTATTGCTCAAAAACAGGAAAAATTACTAATTCCCTAAATGCAGAAAACGTTAAAATTCTAGTAGTTTTATATTTTATATGGTTTAGTGCAAAATTTCAAAATATTAATTAATGTGCATTATATTTATATACCCGGACAAGAGGTCGCTTACATTTACTTGCTGTGTCAATGTTATGTGGTTGAAATTAACTCCTAAATTCCATGTACTTACATTTACTTTTGAATAGGCGACCACTTTCTGAAGTCAAGACAGTTTTGCTAGGTTTCATTTTTGTGTTTATTAATGTATCATTATTCAAACTCATTCATACTCTGTTTTGCACAAATGCAAAATCAACAAATGATGCAGAATGTTTTATATATTTATTCACATACTCTTTCATTTTATTAGCCTTGTTTATAATTCCTTCCTTGGTGTATTTTTGAACAGTGCACAGTATTCTGGAGAGAGGACAATTCCTCTTTTAACTTCGACAGGAAATTCAGTAAACATCTCGTTCACAACAGATGGTTCTGTTCTTAGCCTTGGATTCCAGATTTTCTATTTCACAGCCGACTGATGTAAAGGGGTAAGCTAGAATCCTTCTCAAATCCTTCGTAAATATTTCTCGGATTCCAGATTTTCTGTTTCACCGTCGATTGATGTACACAGGTAAGTATGAATTCTTCTTAAATTCTTCTTAAATATCTCTCCGATTCCAGATTTTATAATTCACTGTCTAGTGATGTAAAGAGGTAAGCTAGAATCCTTCTCAAATCCTTCTTAAACATCTCGCGGATTCCAGGTTTTATAATTCACCGTCGATTGATGTAAATAGGTAGGCAAGAATCCTTCTCAAACCCTTCTGAAATATCTATCGGATTTCAGATTTTATAATTCACCGTCGATTGATGTAAACAGGCAAGTAAGAATCCTTAAATCTTTCTTAAATAGCTCTCGGATTCCAAGCTTTTCTACTTCCCCGTCTAATAACGAAAACAGGTAAGGTTAGAATCCATCTTAATATCTCTTGCCTTCCAGATTTTCTACTTCACTGTCTAGTGACGTTAACAGGTTAGATTTTCTAAACTGTCTCTTGCATCCCAGATTTTCTGCTTCACTGTCTACTTGACGTTAGTGACAGGTTAGTTAGAATCCTCTTGCATCCCAGATTTTCTACTTCACTGTCTAGTGACGTTAACAGGTTAGTTAGAATCCTCTTGCATCCCAGATTTTCTACTTCACTGTCTAGTGACGTTAACAGGTTAGTTAGAATCCTCTTGCATCCCAGATTTTCTACTTCACTGTCTAGTAACGTTAACAGGTTAGTGAGAATTCTTCTTAATATCTCTTGCATTCCAGATTTTTACCTCACTGTCTAGTGACGTTAACAGGTTAGTTAGAATCCCCTTGCATTCCATATTTTCTACTTCACTGTCTAATGATGTTAACTGGTTAGTTAGAATCCTCTTGCATCCCAGATTTTTCGCTTCACTGTCTAGTGACGTTAACAGTTTAGTTAGAATCCTTCTTAATATCTCTTGCATTCCAGATTTTTACTTCACTGTCTAGTGACGTTAACAGGTTAGTTAGAATCCTCTTGCATTCCAGATTTTCTACTTCACTGTCTAGTGATGTTAACAGGTTAGTAAGAATCTTCTTGCATCCCAGATTTTCTACTTCACTGTCTAGTGATGTTAACAGGTTAGTTAGAATCCTTCTTAATATCTCTTGGATTCCAGATTTTCTACTTCACTGTCTAGTGACGTCAACCGGTAAGTTAGAATCTTTCTTAATATCTCTTGGATACCAGATTTTTACTTCACTGTCTAGTGATGTTAACAGGTTAGTTAGAATCCTCTTGCATTCTAGATTTTCTACTTCGCTGTCTAGTGAAGTAAACAGCTTAGTTAGAATCCTTCTTAATATCTCTTGGGTTCCAGATTTTTACTTCACTGTCTAGTGATGTTAACAGGTTAATTAGAATCCTCTTCCATCCCAGATTTTCTACTTCACTGTCTAATGAAGTAAACAGGTTAGTTAGAATCCTTGTTAACATCTCTTGGCTTCCAGATTTTCTAATTCACCGTCTAATGATTCAAACAGGTTAGTTAGAGTCCTTCTGAAATATCTTTTAACTTCAAGATTTTCCCATTCACTTTCTAGTGACTTACAAAGGTTAGTCAGAATTCTTCTGATATATCTAGCAAATTCATTTCCTCCATAAGTTATCTTCCATTTTTCCTATCTTTTATTAACATTCTTATCTATATTTTCTACTTAGCTTATCACTAGGTTAGTCGGATCCATTACTTTCGGTTGCCAAAAGGCCTGATTGTTTTCAGTTTTCTAAACCGTGTTTTTTATTGATTCCATGATATCACCTGCCATCTTCTTAAATGTCTGACTGATTATATTTCCCATCCAGATTAAATACTAAGGACAACAAAATGTCAGGGGCATCCATCCTAAATGTCTGACAAATTGACTTCCTCATTTAGGTTTTATTACAGTACAAAAATTAGGATTAGTTAGCATTCATCTTTGGTATTTGAGAGGCAAATGTTCTCATCCAAATTTTGTGCTCCATGTTCTGATTCAGTGACATCCATATTAATGCCAATGCTTAGCTTTCTCTTCCGATTTCTAACTCAGGAGGTAAAAAAATTAGTTGACATTTGCCTATAATGAAAGAAGGATTTGCTTTCTCATCTAAATTTTCTGTTTCACGCAGCTGAAAGGTCAGTGGACTTCCATATTTAATATCTGTTGGATTAATTTTCTTATCCAGATGTTCTGCTTCTGAATGTCAAAGGGTCATTTGGTATCGATCTTTAACTTTTGTTCGATTAAAGATTTCACCCAGATTTTCTAAGTCACAATGTTCATCCGAAATGTGCGATGGATTATAGTGTCATGCAGAACATACCGAAAAAAAAAGTCATTTGCATCCATCTTAAATGTTTGATTGCTTGATTCTGTCCACATTATTTTTCACTTTATTTAAAAAATCAGTTGCTATCCATCCTTACCCTTATACCTGATAAGACAGATTGTCTCGTCTAAATACTTTTAGTAATGTACAAAAAAAAAAATCACTTGCTAACCATCTTTAATGTCTGATGTTAAATGCTTTAGGATATAAGAGAGTAAGTTGTCATGCTTTGTTCATTAACAACAAATCACATTTTCTGCTTCATGGTGTCAGAAGGTCAGTTGGCATGAATATCCAACGTCTGATGGATTCAATTTCTCAAACAGATTTTTCTCTTGAAGGCGTCAAAGGGGCATTTGGGGTGAATCTTTAATGTCTGATGGATTAATTTCAGTCTATATTTTTCCTATTTTTCCATTTCTCCGTTTATTTCTGAATACACAAAATCCATCGGAAATAAAAAAAAATGCTCATTTTCTCAGCATTGACGCGTTTACTGTCTAATATATTTAGTAATTTTGTACTTATTAGTGGAAGCTCATTAATGGGGTGCGTTGGCTCTGTTTTCTAAATGGGTCATTTCACCTTTTAATTAAAACCAGGTCAGACGACAATCAGTCTTTGAGCAGTTCACTTCTTAAATCTTTTTTTTATAAAGTATTGTCTTTGTTTATGAATTCGTTGACTTGTTATAATTTATGTGTTTTGTAGGATCAAGAGTCCTATAAAAAAAGTGGCAAACTGGTAATATGAAAAATTATTCAAATAAAAATTAAAAAGAAAAGCATTATAAGTAAAAATGCATTTCATTTTATCTAATTATATATAAGTATTTGAGAACGAATAAATTTGAGAATAACGTTTAGATGAATTAAAATCTGCGTAAAGCAAACAAAGACCTTCAAAGAGAGAGAGAGAGAGAGAGAGAGAGAGAGAGAGAGAGAGATCTTTTAGTTATTTTTTATTATTTGTATACTGAGTGCTGAGTAAACTTGTAACTATTTATTTTATCTATTATCAAAAAATTCCCTTGTTTTTATTAGCGTCCTTATAATATTTCTTATCCCACAGGTAATGGCCGAAAAATCGTGATCCTCCAACGGTGTCACAAAAGAGGGAATAAAACAGAAGCTGCAGCTATTTGGCTAGCCATGGTAATTTCGCAAAGCTATAAACATAAAAAAATATATACATATATACACATTTTATCCAGCACTCCAGGAATGAAACGCAAATAGCATCTAGGATCTCACGCCAGATGTCGCGTTCAAGTTGAACCACGGAACGTCATCTCTGTCTCTGCTATTTGTCCTCGGTCAAATTTCCCGTAGTGTACCAAGTCGTTTTTGAGTTTGAGTGACTGAGTTACGTTGCTGTTTCCATATCATTTCAGGATTCTATCAGTTTATCGATTATTGATGCAAAAACTACCACTAAGCCTGATACTGATTTCA
>NC_089799.1:24624613-24642113 GCF_040412425.1 Macrobrachium rosenbergii | reverse complement strand
GCTGTCTTCTGTTTCCAACAAATAAATAAACTGTAGCAAACTTTTTTTTTTTTTTTGTGGGGCACTCTGTAGTTTTAGAGTGAGTGCTCCAGTTTTGAGGGACACACTAGTGTTATTGCCATTCCTGTTTTATGGAGAAACAAATCCACCGTTATGGAACTGCACAAATATATTTAGAAATAAAACTATACACAGAGCTTTTAAGAATCTGTGCCCTTGAAAAGGAGAATCGTACACATTCTCGAAAGTTCTCTGAGTAATTTGATTTTTATATATATTAGTACATTTACACAACTGTGGATTTGTTTCCTTTTTAAGGCTCACGTTACTGTGAATAGTTTTTAATTTATGTTTCATTTCATTTAATCAGAAAAATAAAGTTTTGTTTATCATCCTCACCAAGATGGTAGCCTACCAATTCCTTTAGAGCTATGTCCTACCCTTTCTTCCTAACCGGTTACTTCCTTCATCCCTATTTTGACACGTGAGAGGTGAGGTTCAAATAGAGAATAGAATATAGAATTTAGGCCAAAGGCCAAGCGCTGGGACCTATGAAGTCATTCAGCACTGAAAGGTAAAGTGAGAGTAGAAAGGTTTTAAAGGTGTAACAGAAGTAAAACCTAGCATTGGCACTAAGAAAAAATTGCTAGGAGAGGGTGGATAGCAAGATAGCAGAGAGAAAATATGAATGGAGGTACAGTAAAAAGAATGAAAGGGGTTGCAGCTAAGAGACGAAGGGACACTGCAAAGAACCTATAGTAATGCCTACAGTGCACCGCGTTAGGTGCACTGACGGTACTACCCACCCTGCGCGGGAGATTCAAATACATTACTGATACTTGGGATCCCATTTGCATATGAAAGAAGGCTGGACTGATACTTCAGTGTCCTTAGCCAGGGAAGGCTGAAAGCAAAACTGAAAAGAAAAGGAAGCAAAGAGGAGTGTTGTACTGTAATGAT
Organism: Macrobrachium rosenbergii; assembly: GCF_040412425.1. Classification (NCBI taxonomy): domain Eukaryota; kingdom Metazoa; phylum Arthropoda; class Malacostraca; order Decapoda; family Palaemonidae; genus Macrobrachium; species Macrobrachium rosenbergii. Next base: position 24,641,153 of record NC_089799.1, on the reverse strand, counting down.
GAAAATGATGGAAGAAATAAAAAAGACTACGAACTTGAAGCTAAATAGAAACAAAAGAAGTCTATCAATTGGGAGCAGGAGGAAAGAATACTTACGGAAGTCAGCAGAAGGCGAGGCCAATTCAAAATCCCGTTGCCGTTTTTCAGCCAGTCACGAACTGGAAATAAATAAATAAATAAATAAATAAATAAATAAATAAATAAATATATATATATATATAAATAAATAAATAAATACACAGAATCAATTTTACCTTTCACACCTTAAAGTTTTTATTATAATGAAAGGCAAAGTATTTTACATACATTGTTTTAAACAATATATTGACTTAAACTGTAATGAATATTACTCAGAATATCTCAGACATTCAATAAATGAAAAGAAATTTGTCCTCAAGTAACCTATAAATATTTACAATAGTACTAAAATATTTAGCTGTCCTTAGTTTACAACCTCTAAATCAGTGGTTCTCAACCTTCTTATTACCACGCCCCCTCTGAGAGCTAGTCCTTTCCTCCACGCCCCCCTTGCATCTATGAGTAAAATTCCCTCCCAGATTTAAAGGAAAATAAAAAAAAAGAGAGAGAGAAACAGAAGGGGTGTTTTTATTCTTTTGGGAATGAATTAGTGAGATACTTGCTGCTTCTTAGCGGCTCTTGTTAAGAGAATAACGAATATAATTAGAGAATTGTTTATTTTTCCCTAGGGGTCGCGTCCCCCTTGGAAATTGCTGACGGACACCGCGCCCCCCCCCCCGCGGGTAGACAACCTCTGCTCTAAATCATGGGACGTGGCTCACTTTACGCGGTCGACCCGGGTAATTCATCATTAATCTGGCCGACATGTCTCAGTGGGTCCTGATGCATACGAACACACACACTCAGGATCCAGATCGCGTACCCGAGCTCGCGTTGCGATACGGAGGCAGAGCAAAGTCGCAATCACATTTTCACGTCACCTTACCAGGTGCCGTTATGTCTTCTTGCGCTCTGGTGTTCTTCCTGTCAAAGCACAGCGCCTTTTCTTTTATTTTTTTGTTCCGTTTCGGATAAGATAATAAGTATCTTTTCGTGTGAACGTCTCAGATTCCCACGGGTCTTCAAATCTCTGCCTTTATCTATCCGAGACTAAAAGGAAAGAGAATACAAATAAATATTCAGGCACACGCCGGCTGAGTTTAGGAAGTTCAGATTATATATATATATATATATATATATATATATATATATATATATATATATATATATATATATATATATATATATATATATATGATTTATATATAATATATATATATATATACATATACACACACACACACACACACACACATATATATATATATATATATATATATATATAGACAGATAGATAGATAGATAGATATATATTGCCTGGAAACGTAAAAATCAAATAGAAAGAGGATGCTTGGAAGGTGGTACTGAAAAATGTTTAAACTTTTCAGCTGAATACAGCAAGAGATAAATAGGAAAAAAAGAAAAAACACGTGTGATGGCATCATTAGAAGACACATAGAAAGAACAGAATATAATGGAAAATCTTCAGTGGAAGAGAGGCGGGATGATGATAAGATATACGAGTGGGAGAGATACAATCGAAGGCACTTCGTATAATAAACAAATAACTATTAAAACTGCAATTAAAGACGAGGAAAACCATTAATAGAATAAAAGCCAAAACTTCTGCCAGGAAATAGAACAGGCGCCGGGAAATATATAGGATATATATATATATATATATATATATATATATATATATATATATATATATATATATATATAACTGTAAAAACTGTTCGTGGAATAAGGCATAAAGCAACAGGGATAACTGCCTGTTTGCCTTCCACTCCTTTCCCAACCAAAAAAAAAAAAAAAAACTGGACCCATGAAAAACTCTGACAACTACAGGAGATGAGCATAGATGAAAGAACATTGCACTAGAAGGCACAGAAAAAAGATCATAAATATCTGAAACACATATGTACATACATACATGAACATACACACACAAGCAAATACACACACACACACACACACACACACACATATATATATATATATATATATATATATATATATATATATATATATATATATATATATATATATATATATATATATATATATATGTGTGTGTGTGTGTGTGTGTGTGTGTGTGTGTGTGTGTGTGTGTATAAGTGAATCACGAAAATATGGAATGTGATGAATATGTATAAATAAAGATAAAATCCACGAAGGAAAGAGAAACAACAGAGTGCTATGAGGCCTTTCGACTGCCGTCCTCTACTTAGCAGTCTACATATATATATATATATATATATATATATATATATATATATATATATATATATATATATATATATATATATATATATATATATATATATATATATATATATATATATATATATATATATATATATATATATATATATATATATATATAGACTAGTTAGGAAAACAGAGGGACAAAGGATTTAAACTGTTTGGAAGAATTCCGACACTCTCAGTAATCAAACCCTTTGCACCTCTCACCCACCCCCTCCTCTAAATTAGTTTTCCAACAGTGGAAAATTGCCCCAAGTCATTCTTCCAGAGAAAGGAATTTTAACCTCCCACCATTAGTTTTCCCACCGGGGAAAACTCTCCTAAGTCATTCTTCCCGAGAAAGGAATATTAGGCTAACTTGCTCCTCCGAATTAGTTTTCCCACAGGGGAAAATTGTCCTCATTCTTCCGGAGAAACTGATTTTTGGCCCCTCCCCCACCTGTCCTCCAAATTAGTTTTCCCGCCTGAGAAAATTGTCCCGAGTCATTCTTCCAGAGAAACTATTTTTAGCTCCACCCCTCCTCCAAATTAGTTTCCCAGCCGGGAAAAGTTGTCCTAGTCATTCTTCCCGAGAAAGGAATTTTAGGCGCCCCTCTCCTCCAAATTAGTCTCCCCACAGGGGAAAATTGTCCTAAGTCGTTCTTCCAGAGTAACGAATTTTAGCAACCCCCCCAACCCAACTCCAAATTAGTTTTCCTACGGGAAAATTGTCCCAAGCCATTTTTCCCGAGGAAGGAATTTTAACACCCCCAATTAGTTTTCCCACTGGGAAAAACTGTCCTAAGTCATTCTTCCAGAGAAAGTAATTTTAGCACCCCCCACCTCCCATTCAGTTTTCCCATTCAGTTTTCCCACTCTTCCAGAGAAAAATTGTAAACCTCACTCAAAATTAGGTTTCCCACCAGAGAAAGGAATTTTAGTGCTAAACCCCACGCCCCTCAAAATTAGGTTTCCCACCGGGGAAAATTGTTCTAAGTCATTCTTCCAGAGAAAGGAATTTTAGCGCCCAACCACCGCCGAAGGCCAAGCGCTGGGACTTGTGAGGTCATACAGCGCTGAAGGGGAAACAGTAAAAGTTTGAAAGGTGTAACAGGAGGAAAACCTCACACTTGCACTATGAAACAATTGTTAGAAGAGGGTGGAAAGTAAGATCAAAGAATGAATGTGAATGGAGGTACAGTAAAAGGAATGAAAGCGACTGCTGCTAGAGGCTAAGGTGCTGCAAAGAACCTTAGGCAATGCTTACAGTGCACCGCAGGAGGTGCACTGAAGGCACTTCCCCCCTACCGAGGATAAAATTGGGAATCTTCAAGAAGCTAGTCAACTGCAGATATTTTTATGATCCAGGATAATTCAGTATTGTTACTCCTCTTGGCCGAGAATGAGGGTAAATCGGCATTTTTTGCATCATACCTTCGATTTGCATGGGTGAATTAGCTCTTCAGCCTTTCCATTGTAACGTCGGTGCTACTTTGGCTTATCTACGCGTCACCTACTCCGAAGCGCTAGTACTAAACATGGCGCAAGCTCCTTGGGACGCCGTGTTTAGTACTAGTCCCTCAGGGATCTGAGTAGTACATACACCCATTTCTATACTGAGTTGCCGAAAAATTATATTAATAAACGACATCTTTGTGCTGCCGTCTACTTTGCATTTACCATACGGTGTTTAGTACTGGCACCTCGGGGTAGGTGACGGGTAGATAACAAGACAAAGTAGCACCGTGTTGTTTTTAATGCCTGTCCATCAAGTTTTATTATACTCTCATTTTCTACAGTATCAAACCAGAGGTCTCGTGTATTGGTGTCAGTCATTTTGAATGACATAATTATAATCAAGGAATGTAAACATGCATTGTTCAAGTGAACAGGTGAAGTTCTTCAGTCATATTAAAATGGAATGGAATATGCAGAGAGTTTAGGACAAAGACCAAGCACTGGGACGTATGAGGTCATTCAGAGCTGGAAAGGAAACAAAGTAGGGAGGTTTGAAAGGTGTAAAAAGAGGAAAACCTCGCAATCGCACTATGAAATAATTGTTAGGAGAGGGTGGATAGCAAGATGGAAGAAAGGTATGAATGGAGGTACAGTAAAAGGAACGAAAGGGGTTGCAGGTAGGAGCCGAAGGGAACGCTTACAGTGCACCCCGTGAGGTGCACTGATGGCACTAACCTAAGGGGCCCAGTCATATTGAGCGTGGCACTGAAGGTTAGATTAGCGACGATTAGTTAACCCCCTGTATTCCATACTCTTATTTCTTCAAAATTATGAAGAAACACTTCCTCGATAACCTTCATGCAGCCTATTAGCTTTAACCGGACAGAGCACTAGAGACTCCTTTCATTACCACTACGAGAACCGACGGGAAACCGCTGAACTTGGCAAATACCTCGAAAGATCGTTTCATAGGTAAACCACCCATATCTCTGCTTATCTCCGTCTTCCGAAGGAAGGCATTTCCATGGAGATGATTCGGGAGTGTGAGAAGTCCCCAGGTAAGATAGGCTGGGTTAGTTAAGTTAGTCATGAAGGTTTCATAGATGCTCGATAAACTGCCTTCAGATTCGGGAGTGTGAGAAGTCCCCAGGTAAGATAGGCTGGGTTAGTTAAGTTAGTCATGAAGGTTTCATAGATGCTCGATAAACTGCCTTCAGTTACCATCTTGATATTTTATCATCATTGATGGGATGACTAAGTATTATTCTTTCGCCAATTTCTTTATCCTTCATATATTTAGCGGTTCTCCTAATAATATAAACACCATCTGCATATGTCATTGACCCAAAGGTAAGATATATGGAATTAGATTTTATCTTCAATTTATTCCCGTGTCTAACAATTTCATGAGGAATATGTATGACTAAGGGAATTAAAATGATCTTTGCATTTACCCCGTGTGTCTGCAACAGTTTCTTGAGGAATTTGTATGAGTAGGGGAATTAAAATGAGGATTTTTGCATTACAATTTTTACCTTCATTGGCTCATAACATTCACGAGTTCCAACATACAGTAAATCTATGACAGCTGCGCTGTATAAAACTAAAGTCACTTACGTAATTATAGGAACAGTTACTCCCAATTTTAGTTCGTTAAAATCATACACTTTCGCAACTTTATTTTCATTTTGCTTTAAGGATTAGTTTTCACCTGGTATCTCGTGTAAATAGTCAAACGTCACTAAGCGCCATTTCCAACAAACCATCCTTCCGCTGTAAATGGTAATTACAGACATTCCTTCCTTCCATAGAGAATTTTAATTACTTTTTATTCCTGGGTTCTTTAGTAATGTCCTCATTCTTTATTTCGAATAGTGTATTTTTTGAAATAAAAAGTAAACTTAAAATTAGTATTTGTTGCCGTTACCAGAGTAACTGCTTAAGCTAAGGTATTCAGTTTTTAATCGTGAACTCCCAATAGTAATGCGAAAGTTTACTTCTATCAACTTTAAGATGTACTTCTATTTTCCGGATGCTAAGCATATTCTTTAGAGGCCAAATTATATCATCAGTTACTACACCACCTTAAGCCTGGATTCCCTTCACACAAAAATCAAAATTTTCAGTCCTTACCATAAACTTGGATTAGCAAAATTTTCCATCATACCAGAAGTTCACCGGTTTTTATTAAGTCATAAAACCTCAGCCTTAATAGTTTCCAGGCTTTAAGAGAATAAAATAACTATTCCCTTAAACAGTAGTACCAACTGATAGAACATATGGTCTGACTTCTGATTTTACAAGATTAAATAATTCCAGTCTCAGTATTGTCAAACCCTGGAGATTTTATTTTACAAGATTAAATTTCAGTCTCAATACGTCAAACCCTGGAGGTTTTAAAACATTCTTCCTGGGCAAGGAAATTATGGCAAGAATACTTGAACTGCTATTACTGATGAAGGTAAGAACGTTCATATTAAGAGTTCATCATTTAATAACTTTATTGAATGACATAACGGGGTTCACCTTTAAACCACCAATGCAGGACGACTTAAGGAGAGTCAGTAACGCCAGGCTCCGTTCTCACGCCATTTAAAAACTTGGGTAAAAGCTGCCAACATCTCTTGAATAGAAGTGTTCTCTGCATTGCCTTAGCTCCGTTCCATTAAGCCTCCTGTAAAACAAAAACTGCGGCAGAAATGTGTTGCAATTACAATACAAAATACTTAAGATCTAATATTCTTAAGAGTCATAAAATAAGATTGTCAACTTTAAACTGGTCTTCATGACAGATCCAATTTTCTTCCATGCAAACGAGCCACGTATAAAGCCTCTAACCAGAGCAGCAAAACCCAAACAAGTGCTAAAAATCACGGGGCTAAAGTGCCCAAAAGTGCTAAAAGACAAGCAAAATTACAAGAGGTCAATTTGCCAGGACAATTAAGGTATTTCATAATCTGGGATTAGTTTCTCGGACATCGATTTGTCAACTTTGTGATTTGTCAACTTTGTGATTTGTCAACTTTGTGATTTGTCAACTTTGTGATTTGTCAACTTTGTGATTTGTCAACTTTGTGATTTGTCAACTTTGTGATTTGTCAACTTTGTGATTTGTCAACTTTTACTGGAATAAAGTCATTATTGGTACAGGTTTTTATTTTGTTAAAAGTCAATTACACATAGGTCTACTGTATTGTATTTCATGTGAAAACATAGGCCTGCTCGTTGTATTATGACAGTTACACACAGGTCTACTGTATTGTATTAAAGTAAAAACATTGTAAATACAATGAGCAGGCCTGACATCATTAGTATAGCATTATACTTAAAATGGTAAATACAATGAGCAGGCCTAACATTATTGGTATAGCATTATACTTAAACTACGGTTAAGCATAGGACTTTTGTACTGTATTCAAACGAAACAGGCCTGCTCTTTGTATTATTCAAATATATATCACTTAAAAACATGTTTTAAATTATTGGCAAAGATAACTTAAAATACGAAAATATTGAAGCTAATTTGTGTTAAAGTTTCCAATATCAAAGTTCTTTTGTTCAGGCAGAACTTAAGTTAACTTTAAAGCAATGCATTACCAAGTATATGTTAATATTTGAAAATAGAAGTTAACATTCATTTTAATTAGGAAGTACAAAAGGAAACAAAACTGAATTAGCTACGGTAATTTGAGTCAATCTCACGAAATCCGAAACTTACGTTAGCTATGTGCTATCTTACTACCGTGCTATGTGTAAACTTCGGCGACTAGAAACTGCTAAACTCTAGAACAAGCATTTAGCATTTAACATAAGCAGTTACGTTAAGTTTTACATCTTTAAATCACAGATGAATAATAGTCAAGTACGTTAACTTAATATGGCTAGAGATGCACTTTTGACCTGAAAGGAAAAGATGGTTTTAACCCCCTCCCCCGCCTTCCATGCACCTGCCCATAGGTCATAAGACCTATGGGGCAGAGCATGGGAGGGACCCCCACCCCTACAGGGGCGCCGCCCCTGTAGGGGTGGAGGTAAAATGGAATGTCAAGAGGAAAAAAATGCCTTATACCTCACCTGGTTTTGTTGACGCAAACCTGGGAAAGGAGCAAGTCTATTTTTGTGTCGCTACAGAAGTTACCCTAGCTTTAGAATTTTGACTGCAGGTGTATCTCATACTGTAGTTTGCTTCAAAAAACGTGGTTTAGACATCACAAACCTGTAAGTTTTAAATTTTCTGTATAATAGCATCACTGTGGTTTTGCTTTAATAAAACAAAGCACAACTATACACATTTGCAAGATTCTAGGTAGACAATTTTACAAAAGGGCTTTGTACGAAAGTCACGTAAGATTTTGAAAGGATCATCACAATTGTAACGAGCATTGTAGACTAACCTTTATAGATAACTGAAGATCTTTTGAGCATGAAAATATAAAATTTTGTAATATAAAATGACCAAATGACCTAAGGCTCACCGAAATTGACAAACAATAAAGCTTACGGCAGATAACGTTTAATATAAATTTTTGAAATTACATTTTTTTCCACGAACTATACTAACCTAAACTAAAGTTAAGCATATAACCAAATATTCGAGAAAGAAAAATTAAAGTACAGTCGAAGCTACGAATTTTTAAGTTAAACAATGCTTGGTTCAGGACACACTACTTTAAGAGAAGCAACAACCTATTGAACCAGACCCATGAACTAATACAATATCTGCCTTAAGTCACGAAATTAAGAGTAAATAGACATATATACCATAAATACACCTTACCCTTTGAGAGGCGGGGAGAGACTACAAACTCCACTACAACACCCTTTAACCACCAAACTACAGTCTATTCATCCGGTGTGGAATAACTTCCTTCTCATGGTACAAGGTGTCTTTCATAAAGAGCGTTCTTCCATCATCTGAGAACCCAGTCACACTGCACGGTTTCCTTGTTTCCGGAGCGAAAACTAGGAAAACGAAGGATCTTCTAGCCGAGACACCAGCTTCTGGAACTTCACCATCAAGGACCATGGAGTCACCGCTTTGTTATTATGACGATTGACGTGAAAGAAAACGACCCCCTTGATTTTTATTTAAGCGGGAACTTTAAAAGATCTCGTTGATGCTTTCACGCTAACTTTTTCATTTCTGTGATAAAATCAGCTTCTCTGTTTAGTAACAAAAAACTTTTTTCAATAATTCACCGAACAAAAGAATGAAAACTGTTCGATGTATTATATAAGTATATGCAGAGGAATGACAAAACTTTCACGTGATATCAGATTTGCAGGTTCGCCACAAGGAGGAGAAAATAAAGAACTAAGTACAGAGTACTTTCGTGTAATTGCTACACATTTTCAAAGTACAATGAACGAAGTAAGAGAATTTTTGTACGCAAGAAAACTTTCTTTTTCTTATTTAAAGTTTTCTTATGTACAAAAATTCTATTACTTTGTTCGTTTTTCCTTGAAAATGTGTAGCAATTACGAGAAAGTACTAGGTACTCATTTTTTTTTATTTTCTCCTTGTGGAGAACCTTCATGTAAGTATACAGTTGCTCTGTAAAAAAAATAAATCTTACTTTTTCTTACATTCTACAAAATATATATTACTGAAGGAAGTTTTATTTCAGCTCTTTCTAACAATTTTAATCATGATAATGGCGTATACTCTTTACAGTATATATATATATATATATATATATATATATATATATATATATATATATATATATATATATATATATACTAATATATATATATATATATATATATATATATATATATATATATATATATATATATATATATATATATATATATATATATATATATATATATATATATAAAATTCAGAGACTGGGAAATAATTTGAGAAAAACGAGTCCCCTACGAGGGGAAAAACAAAAGAAGCTACTAGATCAAATTTGTTGCAAATGTTAACATCAATGTGAATCATCTCCTTTCAATAGACTCTTTTTAAGATCTGAGGGCGGACAGAATACTTAAATGAGCACATCTCTGTGATACAGAGATGTGTTCATTTTAGTTTTCTGTTCGCCCTCAGATCTTAAAAAGTACTGAGGCTAGAGGGCTGCAAATTGGTATGTTGATCATCCACCCTCCAATCATCAAACATATCAAATTGCATCCCTCTAGCCAGAATAGTTTTTATTTTATTTAAGGTTAAAGTTAGCCATGATCGTGTGTCTGGCACTGCGATAGGTGCCAACAACACAGGCCACCACCGGGCTATGGCTGAAAGTTTCATGGGCTGCGGCTGAGAGTTTCATACAGCATTATACGCTGAACAGAAAACTCGATTGCGCCGAAGAAACTTCGGCGCATTTTCTACTTGGTAAACTTGCATTTTCCTCAATTTAGCACTCATCAAAGTTTCTGCCATATACCTAAGTACCTAATTTATTATTTCTTGCTTATTTTTTAACATACTTCTCTCTTCAACACGTAATATATTGGAGCATGATATTTAATTCATAGTTCCTTTTGTTTACATTGCAAAGCACCTTTTGTTTTTTTTTTTTTTTTATTTTATCTATATTTTATTTATATATATTTTTTTCTAAATGGTAACGAAAAGCGACATCTTCCTGTGCTACTTATACCTGTCACTAAAGGAGTCTAAACGCTCACGGTTGGAAAACCTTATGAAGTATATATGATAGCGAAGCTTTTTTCCCCCCTTTTTTGGGTAAACAGACCCAACACAAGACTAGCCACGGACATTTTCAAGCTATCTACTAAGATACTCTCCCAAATATTTTGTTTTAGAGGTTCAAATTTGCAGTCCCGAAACCGTTCAAGGACTAAAAGCAGCAAGTCTTTCAAGAAAAGAAATGAAGACTTCCGCATTTTCCGGTGTTGTGAAAATGTGGATATGACAGTCAATATGGAGTACCCCGTAAGATTCTTCGAGTGTCTCCGCCATGAGATTATTTCTAGGAATAAAGGATGATGTAAGAGGTGTCCCATCCTTGCGCATATAAGAAGTTTCAAAAGCTAAGGTTCAAGTTTTTCATTCTTTTCCTGTAGTTGAACCCTCCTTGTTTTCATTATTTCAACTTTATCAAAAAACCGAGAGGTACTTAAACAGATATTCAAATACCCAGTCCTAAAGTATCAACAAACTCTCTTCGGTGTCACTGTAAACATGAACAGAGGCTGTATTTTTTTTTTTTTTTATAAAAGATCTTTGTCTACAAATAGCGAGACCATGTTGGTCAAGAACTACCTTCTGCCAAACAAACCATACGTATACCTCAATTGTCGCTTCAGTGTCAACGAGGCTCTTGAGTCATTACAGTGCTGTTTGACCATGGAACTGGCCGTTTTGTGGAAGGTTTCTTGGTCACGCTAGAGAAAAAAAACTGCTGGTTTCCTTGTTACCTTGTTAACAGTTGATATAAGCACGTGGAACATTAATTTGGCGTAAGGTTATGTGTAGGGGAGGCCTATACCTGGAGTTATGGCGATGGAGCTGGCATTCTATACTGACGGTTAGTTTAAATTCCATCTACCTTGTAAGAATTAACCGCGGTAATTTGAGGCATTATCTTCTGAGGCTGTGGCCTTTGTTCTACATGAAGTAGCACTTTGTTGGCCGAGTCGGTTGAGCTTCAGACTGTCACACGATGGGCCGGAGTTCAATTCCCGCGGCCGGCTGATGAAGAGTTAGAGGAATTTATTTCTGGTGACAGAAATTCATTTCTCGCTATAATGTGGTTCGGATTCCACAATAAGCTGTAGGTCCCGTTGCTAAGTAACCAATTGGTTCTTAGCCACGTAAAATAAGTCTAATCCTTCGGGCCAGCCCTAGGAGAGCTGTTAATCAGCTCAGTGATCTGGTAAAACTAAGGTATATTTTTTCTGCATGAAGTCAGGCGTGAGAACACTAAATGTTCTAGTTGACCCTATCCTTACGGGGAAGATAAGCGCATGAGAGAACAAATGTCGGCAAAGAATTTCTCATCTCAGGGTCAAAGCAACTGGCATAGTTACTGAATAGACGCCCGGAAGATTCCTGACCTCGACACTTGAAAAGAATGAAACCGGGGTGCTATTTGAGCTATCCTTTGCCTCCGATTTTTCATTCGACCCTCTGCTATTGACTGTCCATTGCAAGGTTTATTCACGCTGTTATCATCGCTCATTTGGAAGGTGATTCGAAAGAATGATGAAATTCCTCGAAATTTCTGATTCCAAGGAATTTGAGAAGGTTGGATTTTATTAATAACGATCATGAGAGCAGTAGGATGTTGTTATAAGGGATTGAGTGATTTGTTTCTTTCGGACGAGTAAACAAAGTGGATGGGTGAAAACAAAACCAAAGAGGGGGTGGGATGGAATGCAAACTACCAATACCAGTTCATCGGAACTTAAAGAGAACAATGGGTGTAGTCTGGACTGGATTCATTGCTGGTCTCCAGCACATTGACCAGCAATCCTGAGGGAAAGAACACACAAGAAAGGGCTGATGATCTTTCCTAGATAGTGACCCCAAGGGTTTTAACCCGGCATATATCCACCTTTGCGGCGTGTTTAGTACAAGCCCGTTGGGGAATACTGTAAAAACATGAACAAAAGACTGTAAATACCATGAAGATAATGACCCCCAAGAAATATTAGTCCTGGGTAGCGACCCACGAAAACCCTTTGGGGTCACTATCCACGAAAGATAAGAAAGTGCAAGGTAAGAAGAAGAATTTTATTTAATGACTGGAATTCCCCGTTCTCGGGAGAGTTTCTTTATCTTTTTTACTAGGGTTCTTTTATTCATTACCTCCTACTAACTTCGTTAGTGGCAACATCCAAAACAATGGCAATTATGAACGGTATTTACCTATGTTTTTACCGTTATTATTTCAGGAAGGAGAATATTTTGGCAGAGGGTGCGGGGGACTCAAGTGACAGAATACAGAGGGTGGGGGGGAAAGATTAGCGACAAGACCTCGAATATTGACAGAACAGGAGGTATGCTTATAAGGACTCTGAAATATTACATAATACAGTGGCAAAATGAAAGTGCTAATGAAACATATTATCCATTTATCGAATTATATTGATGTCCAGCCACATATCAGTCATTATTGAGGATATATGACTTTTCCGTATTATATGATAATAATATCAAGTGACGACAACAAATGTGGATTTAATATGCAAAGCTTCTTATGAGTTTTTCATTTTACATTTTTCCCTACCAACCGTTATACAGGGAAACTAACAGCTGACGTTATTAATTTTTTTATGAATTATCTGCTTCCCCTAATTATGTATATAGAATGCCATTTACCCATTTGTGCATAATATTGCAATCTCATTGCCTTTGTATTTCTTTTTAGTCTTTGCAAATGCCCACTATTCAGCATACATATTCAGTTACACACACACACACACACACACACACACACACATATATATATATATATATATATATATATATATATATATATATAATTACATGAATGTACATATATACATACATATATGTATGTGTATATATATATATATATATATATATATATATATATATATATATATATATATATATATATATATATATATATACACATATACATACATATAATCTTTTTTAAACCCAGAAATCTCCTCAATTCGAAATTATCTGACATTTGCTCTTTGTGGGCATTTGCGCACACTTAAATCCATATTACCCCATAAGGATATTTGTTGCTGTTTATACTGAATATATCGTTCTATAACACTTCCTTGTGTTAACTCTTATTTAAACATAATTTGTAGGAAAAAACACTCTAGAACTCTTCTGAAACTTCAGGGAAATGGTTAATGAAAGAAACTTCGAGGATCCCATAATAAATGGCCTTGGCAAAAGAAAAATAATAATTTTTCCTTATGATTAATATTCAACGTTTGTGAACGTAAGACCTCATCTTAATCTGCCTTCTGAATGAAAATATGTTTTCAGATGTATCAGCAAATGCAAAGACAGTAATCCACGATTAGTGGCGTGGTCTGCGTCTGTGAGAATGCCTTTCTCTGCCTTCGAATTCTATCTCTGGGTAAGCTGTTTCAATGGCTTCTTTTTGCATGTTCTTGAATGTAGTGATATAGAAGTTTCTCTCCTGCAGGAAACACTTGTGTTCCTTCTGGGACTTCCTGAAGCTGAAGCAGAGAGTGTAGAGGGCCATCTCCAGCTCAGGTGTGGTTTCGACAAAGACGGTCTTGAGTTGGTTTCCCTTGAGGATCGTCTCGACAACGTAGCCCTGCAAAGAACAGCAGGAGGGTAGATCACAGTAAGTAGCCATGTTTAAGGAGATCAACTTGATTTGTCCACACAGATGATGACGAAGTTGACTCTCGAACAGAGGCTGTTTAAGGGAGTTAGCAAACACCAAGGGACGCAGGGAAATTTTCATTCCATTAATAATATGAAACCCCGATCTTATTAGTTGATTTAATGCCATGACGTAATTTTCAAAAGGTTTGTGAACATTTTTAAGTTTTGTAGTGCTCTGAACTAAGTCTAATTTTTGAGAGGATGTATCCACGAAACAATCAGAGAGTAGTTTCCGGGTGGACCTTCTAAGTAGGACGGAAAACATTGCTTTAAAGTCAGGTATTTTTCCTCAAAATTCATCTTGCAGGTAAAGATTTTTTTATATGCATAATAATAATAATAATAATAATAATAATAATAATAATAATAATAATAATAATAATAATAAGATGCTTTTGCTGTTATTATTTTATGTACTACAGAAGAAATATTGCTAAAAATTATTACTCTTGTTCCAAGCTTTGACCTGAAGAGACCATCCATAGAAGCAACAGGGTTTGACGCTGCGGCAATACATATTGTTTAAAGTGAGAAATTGTGAATGAATAGCGGTTTAAGAGCCCACTGGTCCAATAGCAACGCTTTTGGTGTAGCCACACAGAGCTAAAGTAGAAAAAAAAATCGCCAAATGGCAATCACCGAGTCTTCAGGTCAGCCACCTTCGAACCCAAAGGAAGTGAATGTACAAAAAAAAAAAAAGTTAGAATTTTTGGGTATATTGCTTCAGAAAATGCAAGCATTGTTTTCTACTTTTGCTGCAGACGGTGGCGTGTGCGTCCTCATTATGCAGTGTGGATCTTTTGTACCAGTCAATAGGTTTCCAGCACTCAGTATGGATAACATGACAACGAAGTTTGAATTTTCTGAGGAGTCTATATAGTTCTCAAGTTGTCAAACCAAAGTGATAGGGATTTTTTTAGTCAGTGGGCTTTAGATATAGAATACAACACAACCTCAACTATAGATTCGTTCTTTTTTCAAAATTAGTAGGTTTCTTGGCTTCCTGTGTATAACAGTCTCAAGCATAGCTCTACATGATACTAATTCATTTGTTAATGCATCATAAAAAGGCTGCTTTCTTTGTGTGTACCAAAGTGAGTGACATTGTTGGTATTACCATCTCAGTTGTGATGTCATTAGTCTAAAATCAAGATTGCTATTCGTCATTGGGCACTGGATACTCTGGCTGAAAAGCTGGCAACACATATGAAGTTCACTAATAATAGCTATATGTCAGATTATCAAATTAAAATGAAAAGTATTCAGTTCTAGGCATGATGGCGACTAAGGGGACTTCTTTTCAAAGCGATCAGATTACCAGTCGTGAGACTTCAAGGATCGACCTAAACAAACGGCGCTCAGAACTTGGCTTTTCAGTGCGCAGAATGTGAAATGTTTAAATTTTGCGGGGTTTCCATAAGGCTAACGAGAAAATGTCAAAATCTTGAACTGAATCAGTTTCCAGTGGCATTTGAACATAGATTACTGGCATGCCGTCTGAGCTGTTTCTCAAATGTTGACATTTTGGAGTAGTGTGACCCTGAAATAAGTAAAGTGAAATGAGCTGCATGAGCATGGGGATTAGCATGTGTTTTACAGAAACGGTTCCAAGGTCTTTATTTTCAGCCACTGAGTAAAATTTCCCATTCTTGGATCTGAACCCTTGAACTGGAGCTATACCTTCAAGTTCGGCATGCCTCAAACTTTATGATAGTGAACTTCCCAACAAAATTTGGAATTTACGTTCATTGTTGTTTTCAAGTTATTATTCAGACATGGTAGACATCTGGACAACTATATGGCAGTGGCAGCAAAAAATTAAATCGAATACCTTGTGATCCAATTCGAGAAACTTCTTGAAGCAAAATCGGTAACCTTTCTTCTGTAATGATTCCCAGTTGTGTAATCCTGACACCTTTCTGCGTTTCACCTCCCCCTGAAATACATGTCCAAATCCTGTCGAGTATGTACTGCCTCTCGGGTACTTGGTAAACCAGTATTTGTCAAGGACATCCCTCAGAACTATGTTCCTACCAGCTGTTAAAAGTAAAAAAATAATCTCTAAAATATTTCTAAAATAAGGTATCACTGAACACAAAGAGCTCAAGGCAGGACTGGACGACAACTTAACACTTGGGAAATTATATAATGTCAACGTCGGTTCCTGCAAAATAATCTGTGCCATGCAGATAAGATAGCCTATGATACTAATTATTGGATTAAAACTATACCTTTTGCAGTGAGGTAATCTTCCAAACATTGCATGACCTCCGTGTTCACGATGGCTTTAAGGAATGCATCTTGATGCCTCTGGCCCTTTGTCAGGTCTTCATCCAACAGTTTTTTTAGCTCTTTCACTGTATCTCTGTCCTTGAGTCGTGATTTTTGAGAAACAAGCAGCCTGTAGAGACAAAAATAGGAG
>NC_089799.1:24572113-24619613 GCF_040412425.1 Macrobrachium rosenbergii | reverse complement strand
ACAGCACCTCCCAGGAAGTCGATATCAAAGCACAGTGGCAACGTGGTGCCGAAACAAGAGGGTGAGGACTCGATAAAAGTGCTTGTTCGAAATATTATGCTTATGATAATAATCAGGAGTCTCTAAAGAGAGACAGTGATTCCTTTTTCATATTCCTAAGTGATATGAGCTATCTCCATGTTCTGCTGACTGCCGGAAACGTTCATTCCTCCACCTCCAAATAGTAGAGTTTTACTTTTTGTTGGTTTCTACTAAGTGCCAGTTTCGAAGCCTTTATTCTTTCTTCTTTCGTGTTTACCATTATATCACATTCTTCCCTGCTTTCCTTCTTTTCAGATTGGCTTCTACCCCTGCCCAGTTAAGGACATTAAATTGTCAGTCCAGCAATCCCTAATATGCAAATGGCATCCCAAATATAAGTAATACATATGAACGTCGCATGGTAAAATACAAAAGAAAAAAATAACCTGTAAGGAAGAATGGGTAAAACATAGCTATGAAGGAATATGATTATCACCACCACACTTTTTAATTAAATGAATCAAAACAATGGTAATGACCTCTGTATGTCTTTCAAAACTTGAGTGCCCACCCTATAGAAAGAAAGCATCCGACAGCTGAAATGAGAAGGAGAATAGAAATCTTTCGTGGTACTGTCATGATTTATTACCTGCGTACAAAAGCCTAGTTTTCTTGTTCTTCTTAAGATGTGAGTTACGTAATACAGTAAACCAAATCGTACAGTATGAATTGGCATTGTTCATCTCACGTCGCTTCTTCCTTGCTGTTCAGTAGTTGAATTCTACGTATTAGCTGATCTGATCTGATTTGATTTTATGAAATTCAGGCTGTGAAGTCAAGTACCAAGGTACTCTCTGGCATTCAGCTCTTAATACAGTTAAAAGAGGGAGATGGAGTAGTTGGAGATCCTGAAAATAAAGGAGATGAGGTACAAAGGTCTAAAGATGGAACTGGAGGAAAACCCAAAAACTGCACTAAGAATTGATAGTGGTTTTGGACAACGAGATGAAAGTAAGGCAGCAAGACTGAAGGTAATGTATAAGGACAGTAAGCGGATACATCTAAGAGCCAAATGGACGCTGTAAACACCCTTTTGTAATGCCTAGTGTGCATCACGTGAGATGCACTGACGGCACTAACACCGCCCCCTTCCCCTCCGACAACTGGGATAGAGTAGGGGTCGAGATAATTCTTGGAACCTTGCCTCCTGTTTGCTTCCTGGGATGATTATCAATCGTCTGGTTTCATTTGTGGCTGAGAGATTTTAATGATCTTTTATTTTCGTTATTTTGTTCTCACTTTCATGTAAGAGCTTAAACATTTTGTTTAAAGTAATTAGGACGTCAGTTTTCTTTTCTCTTCTACTAGCTAAAGTTTGATTTACACGATTCTTTAATATTTTCATAACTGAGAGTAGTTCCCAAGCTGTAGCTTCTTTTCATTTTTGGGTTGCGGCAAAGTTTCTTACACGAAGATTTTATTAAAATTCTCAGTCATACATATCTGTTTATCAAAGCTCTCTCTCTCTCTCTCTCTCTCTCTCTCTCTCTCTCTCTCTCTCTCTCTCTCTCTCTCTCTCTCTCTCTCTTTCTATCGCTTGATGCTCATAGTTTAGTTCCAAAGAAGGTAATTTGAAAGACAAACCGAAGTCACTCTATTCTTGGTACAATTAGGTTTGCCCCATAAACTTCATTACAGTTTAGCATAAAAAGACAGAAATTTGAGCTTCATTTGTTACGTTTAATTTCGTAGATATGCATGTTTTGCTTTCATATTTTTTTAAGCTTGATTTTTGACACCTTTTCTCCGAATGGCAGTCCAACCTAACTAATATAAGGCCTACCAGGAGACATATCTTTCTAAATATCCGTAAATTAGAAGAATTCTACATTTTGCAAAAATTCCAATTTGTGCCTGTGTGTGTATATATATATATATATATATATATATATATATATATATATATATATATATATATATATATATATATATATATATATATATAAATATACAGTATATATCATTATTACATTTACTTTGATAGAACAAGCTGAAAAAACTTTCTTTGGTAATATATATATATATATATATATATATATATATATATATATATATATATATATATATATATATATATATATATGTGTGTGTGTGTGTGTGTGTGTGTGTGTGTGTGTGTGTGTATGTGTGTGTGTATCTCATTATTACGATTAAATTTGCCTGAAGGACTGAAATAAAACTTCCTTTGGTTATATTCCTTAAAATATAACACGAAGTATGTATTTAATTTTCTTTTTTTTTGCGCAACTATTTCACTTAATACACCCAAGAGTTTTCATTCTTTTGTTAGGTAAATTATTAATAAAAGCGTTCTGTTACTGGAAAAAGAGTTAACTTTGTTATCAAATGACCGAGAAATCATGAAACGCAGGATCAAAGTCAGCGTGAATGCACCAACAGACCTTTTAAAGTTCTCCCTCTAAACAAAAATCGAGGATGTCGATGTCTTTTCCCTTAATCGTCCATGTTGGCTGGAAGGCGACTCCATGATCCTTGATGGTGACGTCACAGCAACGGTTTTCTCAGCTAGAAGATTCCATTAGTCGCTCAGTTTACGCTTCGGAAACGACTTATTATTGGGCTCTTCAGTGACGGTATTCTACATTGTAAGGACAACACTTTGTTACCTGAGGAGAAGCATGTAATTTCATACTTGTTGAACTGACGGGTGTTTGTTGGTGTTTTGTTGGATGTTCTAATGAAGTCGTGGAGTCTCTCCTATCCTTTGCGAGGGTTAAGTTTCATTAGGTATGTTGAATATTTTTATGTACGCGTAATTTAGTAACTTCAGTGAAGTTTTTGTCTTGGTTCGTGAGTCCGGTTAGGTTACTCATTGTTTAGCTTGGTGTAATAGGCTCATTTTGTTTTTAATTTCCTGAACTAGCCTTTTTTCCATTTTACGTTGACTTGGTTGCTTAAAGACTTTCGTATGATTATATTCAGTCAGATCTTAATATAATTATATTTAGATTTAGTCAGATCTTAGTATAATTATATTTAGTCATACTTCCCTTAATATTTTACTGTTAAGACGATAAAAATGTGAATATCATACATGCTACTCGTGGGCAACGATGAATTTATGAAATATATATTCTATAGAGAGTTAGCTGTCAAAAGCATTATTCCTTAAATATTTTTCACTCATGTCACTGGTCATTTATTTCTATGCTACAAATTCAATACTTTTAAGAATAAGGAGATCCTAATAGCCCATAAGGCTATTCAATCCATAGTGCCCCATGAAACTGTTAAGTGCTTATTAAAATCACTGACTTTTATTAAGCCCCTTTTTTAAAGTCGTTTTTCATTTACCTTGAATCTTGTCAAGAAATAACTAGGTTAGTTTTAATTTTCTGAAAGTTAATGTATATATACAGTTAGAATGAAAATTTTCGTCTTGCAGATTTTCGCAATGTCAACCAGTGGAACTGAAAAAAACTTGTATTACTGATGTCAAAATGCTTAAAAACCAGGATAACTTGTCTCGAGCTGAACAAAAATGGACTCTTCCCTTTCAGGTTTGGCTTAAAAAAAGGTGAGGTATAAATTTCATTTTTACTTTTTATTTATTTTTTTTTTACCTCCACCCCTGCAGGGGCGGTGCCCCTGTAGGGGTGGAGGGCCTCCTATGCCCTGTACCATAGGTCTTACGACCTATGGGCGGTTAGGTGCATGGGGGGTTCAAACTAACCAATAGTTTTTATTTCAGGTGTTAAGTTTATCAGTCTTGTCTAACCATTTTAGTTAACGAATCTGATGAAGACTGTGATTTTAAGATTTAAAAGTAACGTGGCTGCTTAAAGAATTTCTACTTTTCTAGAACCTTGCCATTTTTGTCAACTTTTAATAATTTTTGTATTAAATTTTAGGTATAAGATAGTACGGGAGTAATTTAACCATAAGCTTCTGAATATTTAGAGATTTTAATCACTCACATTACTTTTGTTGTTCTAAAGAGATCTAATTTCCAAAGTTCGACAGTAATTGTTTTATTTTGCATCTGAAAATCTGATATTAACACACCTTTTTGGTAATGCATTGGTCAGAAGATTGAGATTTAACGTAGTTTAGTTCATAAGATACTTTAAATTCTGAAATCCTGTAATTCTGAGTTTTGAAACTATATTAAATAATGCAAATGATCTTCATTGTTTTCAGTTCGTTAAAGTAACTTACTGTAGGTGTCAATAATTAATAAATAATGCAAATTATCTTCATTGTTTTCAGTTCGTTAAAGTAACTTACTGTAGGTGTCAATAATTTAAAGCTTGTCAAGTAATGTGACGGAGGCAACGAACAGCCCTACATTTTCACTTTAATACAATACAGTAGATAAACCTATGCCTAGCTATGGATTTTATACAATAGATAAACCTATGCCTAGCTATGGATTTTATACAGTCAGTAAGCCTGTACCAATAATCAAAGTTGGAAGACTGTTGACTTCTGATTAGCTATGGATTTTACAGTCAAGAAGCATATACCAGTCGTGGAGTTGACAGTTTATTCCAGCTATGTTAGAGCTGAACGAGTCACTTGAGTTCAAGTAACTAAATGCTTTGCCTTGACTTGAACAGCCCAGGAAAATCCATTTTTTCGGAATCTCTGGTGTATTTTTTAAGGTACACGGTCGTTCCTTGTCACTTCGCTTGTTAGCTCTTTTGGATCCCTCTGGTTCCTGTTTGCTGGCATTTGTTTAGATTTTTTTTCTAATGCTGCTTCTCTGGGTGAAGGTTTGTGCTTGGTATGTATTGGAGAAAATTGGATCTATTGTTTAAGGCTTTTAACTAGTTTACGTTATTTGATTTAAGGCTTCATATATTTTTTTTCTGAATGCTGCTCTGGTCAGAGGCTCTTTTAAGTGGTTGGTTTGTAACGGAGAAAATTGGAGCTATTGTGAAGGCTTTAGTTAACAGAACCTTAATTTACTGATATAAGAATTTTAGGTCTGTTTTATATTAAGATTACAACAAACATTTCTGCTGCTGTTTTTTTGCTTTGCAGGTTGTTAGTTAACAGCCTTAATTTACTGAATTAATCTTGGGTTTAAGGTTTTATGTTAAGATTATACAACAAACATTTCTGCTGCAGTTTTTTTGCTTTGCAGGTTAGTTAACAGCCTTAATTTACTGAGTTAATCTTGGGTTTAAGGTCTTTAAGATTATACAACAAATTTCTGCTGTATTTTGTTTTGCAGGTTGTTTACAGGAACGGAATTATTCAAGACAATGCAGATACCTCTATTATCCAAGAACTCCTTTGTCCGTTGCATTTACTCCACAATAGTTCTTAACGAGGTGAGAATGGAGCCTGGCGTTACTGATAACTGAAACCACAAGTTGTAGTGTATTGATGGTGCAAGGGTGTAGTCAGTTATGACACTTCAATAAATATTAAATAATGCACATGTCCATATGAGCGTTCTTACCTTTACCGGTAATAGCAAATTTCCAGCCTGTATTCTTGCTATAATTAAATTAATCTCAAAACTTGAGCCATTTACCTTTAACAGATGCTTTAAATTGTATAGGGTTTAAAAATGCTGAGACTGAAATAAAGGTGCCTTAACTTTTTAGTATAGGAATTTGACAGTCAATTCATATGTACCATTAGCTGGTAATAGTATATAAGGAAATAGTTATGGTGTTCTAATGTCTGAAACTAAAGTTTTTTGAAACTAAAGTTTTTTGGTTTTAAGAACTAAACTTTGATTTAATATTCAATAGCCTTTAATTTCATGGAACAAGAATGAAAACTTAGAATTATTAGTCTAAAGTGAATCCAGGTGTAAACAACTTAAAACTGGGATGTAATTATAATTAAATTTATATCGACCATTAAGAGCCTGTTCTAATGAAACATTAAAATTAGTATCGCCAGAAACAAGTGCTTAATTTAATATGCAACAGAAACAAAGCTTAAAGTAAACTTTGCATTACTGTTGATAGTTACAGAATGTTAAAAACTTGTTCAGCTAGTTGCAGCAAATATACTGTTTTTAAGTTATATATATGAAATCATTTTTTAATGAATCTAATATCTAGATATGGGACAACTGGGAGAATGTTCATGAGAGCATAGTCAAGAAAATTCTCCTTCCTTCGATGGAAGGAGTGAGTGATTAAGGTAATTAGTATTTATAGCAAAAGGATGATTTGCCTGAAGTGAACACTAATACAAAGTGACATTAGATTACTTTTCACAGAAGGTGCCAGTTAAAAACAAATCCTTAAGGCAGAATAAACATTAAATTGCTAAATAGTATATTTTAATTGGAACAAAGTGAGGAATAACACTTTACTTGTGATTATTTTACTTAGTCTGATATTCCGCAACGCTCATAGGTTGCTTCCATATCAAATTTGAGGACTTGTTAATAATCAGAGTATTGTGTGTGCGTGTGTCATTCGCTACATATGTTGAAACTCGCGAATGAGGTAATTTGAGTCAAAGGTAAAAATGCTTTTAAGTAAAAGTAAAGATCCCTATTTTTAATGTCTTGAGGTTAGTGTTTCAATCGACAAATCGATAAAATCTTAGTCAATCTCAAAATATTGGATGGGTAAAAGTTTATAGAAAAATTCTTGATCTCCATCAGTGGTAATATCAACAAAATGAAACTGAAGACAGTTGACTGGGCACGTAATAAGCCTTCATATCCAACTTAACCTAAACTAACGTATCTTATCCTAGGACTTGACAAACTCCCAAAACTTCACTCTAGAAACGCATTCCATGCAGAGAAGACTTCTCGCAAGACGAGGATTATCAATTATTGATGGTTTACCCATGAAACAAAATCTTTCGAGGCACTTGAGGAGTTTTCAAAGAAAGCAACTATGTCCAGCTGAAGCTTAGGATGTATGGAGAAATCGAGGCTGCGTTCATTCATGCTTTAAAAAAAAAAAAGGAATGCTAATCTTCGCTAACCCTAACCGTGAGTGGCAATCAGTATAGCTGGAGGGCTTCACCTGCTCATATGAAAAATATTTTGCATAACTTCAGGGCAATTTCATTCATACAGATTGAAGGTTTGAAGCGAATGCCGTCAGTCTTCAAACACTGCCAAGAGGGGTAATGCTGCCGAATTGTCGTGGGTTATGAAAATATACAGCTTTTGCAGATGATACACAGTTCTATCTGGTTATGGGTAACTAAGATATTAAAATCGAAAGTATTAATTACCTAGTATGAACAAGAAGGTAATTCGGTTAACTGAAAAAATAAAAATTATTAGTACGGGTTAAAATGTTACCTAATTAATTACTTGATAAACATTACCAATAATCATAAGAGTGCACTCAGTTAAGACCAAAGAATGTCATATTACCAGTAGATGCTCATCTAAATATGACAGGTCAGACATTAAATTCAGCGAAAATAGGAAATTATTTAAGTGTAGCCTCCAAAAAGGAATACTTACACTTGAGGAGACGTTAAAATTTATTGTATATAACTATTTCATCGGAAGTCTAGTTTACTGTAGCCTTCTGTATGGCGTACTAAATTATTTATTGAAGCTATTAAGAGATTTAATTACCAAGTAGTGAAACAATAACTCATTTGGCTATGTATTAAAGCAGTTATTGAATGCAGAATGTTTTGACATGTTTTACACGATAGAGCATAGAAAGTCAATGTAAAGGGCATTCCTAAATACAATACTGAAAGAATAATCTAGGAACAATGAGAACTAACTACTTTATATTAATAGAACCAAAAAATATTTAGCAAAGTTACTGGAAAATACCTCTGCATACACGACGCAAAAATATTCAGAAAGTTGTCGCAAAAAAAAAAAATCATAGAAGTGACATTTAAGAAGAAACAAACGACTTTTTCAAAAACATATACGTCATAGATTAAAAAAAGTATCAAAAAAAACTATCACCTGTAACTGATAAACTATTGATGTCGTAGTTTGAACCACCCTTCAAAAATAAACGAGGACGATGATTATGATGATGAAGATGGTGGTTGTGCTGCCACATCTACCTATTAAGTCTAGTTGTGATTTTTCCTTATAAAAGGAAGGAAGGAAGGAAGGTTAAGTTTACCTTAGTTTTACCAGACCACTGAGCTGATTAACAGCTCTCCTAGGGCTGGCCCGAAGGATTAGACTTATTTTACGTGGCTAAGAACCAACTGGTTACTTAGCAACGGGACCTCCTACAGCTTATTGTGGAATCCGAATCACATTATAGCGAGAAATGAAGGAGGGAAGGGAGGGAGGGAATTTAGCCCCAAAAGGGGAAAGCGGCACCTTGGCCGAAGTACAGGCTGGAGTCAGGCAGGGTACAAATGATTGCACTTCGGGCACCCTCTCCCAGTCAACGAAAGGGAGGGTGTCTCTCTCTCATCCTCACTCTTATAAAAATGGGTAATTTGGACTAGGTAGAGATTAGTCCAGCACCCTTTTTTTTGAGGTTAACCATACCAAACTGCCTTCCAACATGAAATCTCCTGTGGGAGACGTCATGGTTTTTCAAACGGTTCCTCACTCAAGCCAATGACAACCATAAAACCTCTCTCTCTCTCTCTCTCTCTCTCTCTCTCTCTCTCTCTCTCTCTCTCTCTCTCGTGCGTTATCATTTTTATTGGTTTTCCATCATATTATGTAGTGGAATTTTTGACAAAACACCAAGAAATAAAAAATAAGAAAGGATAATGGAGAGAGGGAAGGTGTTTGTGTGTGCGTGTGTGTGTGTGTCATAGGTACCGTATGTAGGGAAGGTTCTCAACATGGTATCGAATGTTGTTCTCTCTCTCTCTCTCTCTCTCTCTCTCTCTCTCTCTCTTGCTTTGTGCATAATTATTTCATTACAAGTTATTATCCTTCAATAAAATGTGAAAAAACAAAAGTAAAACAAATTTAACCAAAGTAATTTTAGCATTTGCGAAAGCTCTCAAGAAGTCCTCCCACCACATTCCCGCCCAGAAACTCCTTTACAGTTACCCCCACCCCCTAATAACCCTTTCTCTGCGTGCTTATAGTTCCTCATTGGACGGGTGGGTATCGTTCTCAGCTAGCACTCTGCTGGAACCGCGTTCGATTCTCCGACCAGCCAATGAAGAATTAGAAGAATTTATTTCTGGTGATAGAAATTCATTTCTCGCTATAATGTGGTTCGGATCCCACAATAAGCTGTGGGTCCCGTTGCTAGGTAACCAATTGGTTCTTAGCCACGTAAAAGAAATCTAATCCTTCGGGCCAGCCCTCTCTAGGAGAGCTGTTAATCAGCTCAGTGGTCTGGTTAAACTAAGGTATACTTAACTTTTTCTACGTGCTTATGCCTGTGAGCTGCGTAACTAAGAATTCTCTTTGTCCCTAGTTGCAACCCTTCTCATTCATTTTACTGTACCTCCTTTCATATTTTCTCTTCCATCTTACTTTCTACCCTCTTCTAACAAGTGTTTCATTGTGTAACTGCCAGGTTTTCCTCCTGTTACGCCTTTGTAACCTTTTCCTTTCAAATTTCCTTTCAGCACTGAATGATCTTTTAGGTCCCAGCTTTTGGCCTTCTGCCATAAATTCTATATTCTTTTCTATTCTGCACGCGCAGCGTTATCAACTGTTGAACGAATGTGGATAATCGGGTGATGACTATATTTATTTCTTTTTTACTAGTGCAATACGATATTAAGAATATTGTCGGTAGGTATTTTTTAAACCAAATTAAGCTTGTATAGATATATTATTGTATTGAATAGTTTTAGGAGTAGACCGCATAGTTGTGGATTTGCTTTGCTCTACATTATTTTATCATGAATCACTTAGTGCTTTTATTTTTTGTGTAGTACGTATCATTGATACTAAATAAAACTTACACCAATAACATATATTATATATATATATATATATATATATATGTAAATGTATATATATATATATATGTATATATATATATGTTATTACATGTAAACACATATATATACACATATATATATACACATATATATATATATATATATATATATATATATATATATATATATATATATATATATATATATATATATATATATATATATATATATATATATATATATAGCATATCTGCTTAATGCAAAGAGCTCAGAAAGATATGTTCCGTTTGCACATTCACATCATGCTCATTCACATTATAAGCGCATATAACTGTTCTTCCATAAATTATCTGGTGTAAGTCTTTATATTTGTTTCTATTCTCCGTTCCTTTAATCTTGGATAGATAAAGGCAGAGATTTGAAGACCTGTGGAAAAATTCGGCATTCACACGAAAAGCTGCTTGTTATCTTCAACGAAACGAAATAAAAAAAAAAATCATTGCTTTGACAGGAAGGGCATCAGAGTGCAAGAAGGTTGACATCGAAACATGTTTACAACCAGTGGCGTCATTTCAAATTAATCTGGGGGCAGGGGGTAAAGGTTTAGAACCTATATGGTTTGGGTGGGGAGCAGGCAGAATCGGCCCTATCAGCTGTAACCACCCCTGAGAAAATTTTGGAAATTTATGCACCATTTGGAGCATTTTGAAACCATATAAGAGCTGTATTGAGTTTATAAAGCACCAAATAGGTGTGCCACATCCACCCACATAATAATAATAATAATAATAATAATAATAATAATAATAATAATAATAATAATAATAATAATAATAATAATTATTATTATTATTATTATTATTATTATTATTATTATTATTATTATTATTATTTCAAAGGCTAGGGGGCAAACCAAGTTTTCAGGGGGCCATCAGTGTCTTGAGGGGGGCAAGTGCCCCCATTCCCGGCCCCCACCAATTGACGCCCTTGATTACAACTTTGCCCTGCCCTCGTATGGCAACACGATTTTGGGTGTTCGATAAGTGTGTGTTGTAAAATCCTTAGCTTTTTATATCAAAACAGGAAGCGCTAAAGAGAGACACTGATTAATTTTTTTTTTTTCAGTTCTCGCATGCCTGGAAAATGACAACGCGGTATTGAATTGTCCTCGAGTTCTGCTAACTACTGTAAGTATCCTTTCCTTTACCTTCAATGGTAGACTTTTTTTGCACTTTTTAGTTACTTTCAAATTGGTATAGTGGTTAGTGTCGTGGCATGCCATTCAGATGTCTCGGGTTCGCGTCTCCCCCAGGGCGATGAATAATCACTGGCTCTGTATCATGATCGTTACTGCTGCAGTGTGGGGTCTGCGGTGGGAGGTTGAAACCAACATTCTTTGGAAGCTTGAATTTCAAGTCAATGGCCCCTGTGGGCTTGTTTCATGGGAATAGGTTTCATCTACTTAGATAATAAAATAATACTAATTATAGTTATGGTCATCATAGTACAACACTTCAACGCTCCCCCCCTTTTGCATTTTTTGCTTTCAACCTTTCAGGGCTAAGGATATTGAAGTCCTTCATGTGCAGAGTAGGATATTCGAACCTCATCCGTTATCCCTCAGTGCCAAAATAGAAAAGAAGAAAATAACTGATGAGGAAGAAAGGGTAGAACATAGCTCTGAGGGGAATGGTAGACCACTATCTTTGTGAGCATGATTAACAAAAACTCGTTTTGCCATTAACTGGAATAAAACAGGAATGACAATAACACTAGCATATCTCTCAGAACTGAAGTGCTCGCCGACAGCAAGAACATGTTCGACAACTAAAGTCAAAATGATAAAAAAACACTCATTGTTAGAACCCAGATGAATTACTATATTCATTCCCTTACTCAGTTCTCTCATCATTCTTGAAAAATGTGAAGTGACTTAAAACAGTTAAATGAAAATGGTAAATATGTTCCCATTGTTTATCTCACGTCCCTCTTCCTCGCTACTTCGTGACGCTGTGGAAATCGAGATAGTCCTTGCAGCTTTGCTTCCTGTTTGTGAACCTGCTGTAATTTATCTTTTTCCATTTGTCTTGAGGGAGAGTTTTTCATGATTACGATTTCCTTTATTTTATTTTCACTTCCAGGAAGAAGTTAAGATTTTTTTTATTAAGGTTAATAGCGCGTTAGTTTCATTTTTCTCTTTAAGTGACTCAAGTTTTTGACGCGAGTCTTCAATATTTCCTTGACTGAAAATTATTTCTGCTGATATGGCTTGTTTTTAATTATGTGTTGCGGTAAAGTTTGTTATGTACACAGTCAGACATATGATTATTTAAGTAACTTTTTGATATGTCTTCATCAAAGCTCTCTCTCTCTCTCTCTCTCTCTCTCTCTCTCTCTCTCTCTCTCTCTCTCTCTCTCTCTCTCTCTCTCTCTATATATATATATATATATATATATATATATATATATATATATATATATATATATATATATATATATATATATATATATAAATTATCTTTTTTCATTTATCCTGAGTGAGAGCTTTTCATGATTCTGATTTTCTTTATTTTATTTTCACTTCTAGGAGGAAGCTAATTTTTTTTTTTTTTTAAAGTTATTATCGCGTCAGTTTAATTTTTTCTCCTCAACTGGCTAAAGTTTTTGACGGGAGTCATTAATATTTTCTTGACGGAAAATTATTTATTCTGTTCTGGCCTCTTTTCATTTAAGTGTTGGTAAACGAATCGAGGTTTGTTCATTATACGCAGTCGGACATATGAATAATTAAATACTTTTGGATTTATCTTCACGAAAACTCTCTCTCTCTCTCTCTCTCTCTCTCTCTCTCTCTCTCTCTCTCTCTCTCTCTGTGAACGTTACTTGAAGGGTAAATCGGAGGCACTACTACAAATGAGAAGATTAGTCTTTTACCATAAACTTCATGGCTGTTGGAATAAAAAAAAGAGACAATTGGAAATTGGTTTATCATGTTCTCTTTCGCAGTTTTACTTGTTTCATTTCCACTTCTTGTCATTCCTGATTTTTTGACACTAGCCAATATAAGTCGCGCGCGGAGACACTTCTTTCACAAATATCCGGAATCTAGAAGAGCTCTACCTTTTGTTAAATTAAAGGAAAAGGTGTGAAATTTGACAAGTTAAAGTCCTACTGTACTGATTTTAGGTCCTTGCAGCCATGCTCGCCACCTTGTTCACTGGGGTCCCGGGAGCAATTGTGACACTACCAGGTAACATGGAATAGAGCCAGTTGCCTCATAAGGTGAAAGAAATTCCCAACTGTGCAATAATTTATTATTGTTGCTATTTCAAATTGCTAGAATGTCCTAGGAATCAATATCCATTCAGGGATGAAGATTAACGGAATTACTTGAACAATTCTAAAATATATATATATATATATATATATATATATATATATATATATATATATATATATATGGATAAGTATATACATACATGTATATATATATAAATATATATTATAAACATATTTATATACATATATATATATATATATATATATATATATATATATATATATATATATATATATATATATATATATATATATATATATATATATATATATATATATATATATATATATATATATATAGATGAATTTTTGTTCCAGTCACCTTAAAATTTTTATATTCACACATATTATGTCTTGCAATAACTTATTTGGGCCAGACTTGAAAAACATTGGAAAAGAGGATGAAAC
The DNA here is from genome assembly GCF_040412425.1 of Macrobrachium rosenbergii. Classification (NCBI taxonomy): domain Eukaryota; kingdom Metazoa; phylum Arthropoda; class Malacostraca; order Decapoda; family Palaemonidae; genus Macrobrachium; species Macrobrachium rosenbergii. The sequence continues at coordinate 24,605,975 of NC_089799.1, read as the reverse complement.
AGCATAAAAAAACGTGTAAGATAAGTACGGTAGGATTTTTGTCCATGTTAGTGAAAACAATCATACAATCAACTGAGCATGGACAAAAAAGATAGTCTATTCTAATAATGTGCTAGAAAGAAACATCATTGAGTCTAGGTTGATAAACTAAAACTTTTGTATGAATAGAAATATTAGTCAAGTCATGTATAAACTTGATTAGTTAATTCGAAAAGAAAAATGTAAAATGTTTCAGGTTTAGGGAGGGTAGTAGATGTCTGGAAAAGAGGTAATCAGATTTGTAAACAGAGTACATGACCCAAACATAGGTGAGTGTGCAAACGCGTGTCTTTAAAGACAGTATCTAAGGCAGATACTGTCGATCAAAAATTTAACACTTGATAAACTTGACAACCGCTCCAAACTAACTCTAAGTGAGGGTGATTGCAATTCCCTTATTCCATCGTAATGCTTATCGTAAAGCCAAGTAATTAATAATAATTTAATATTTAGATCATTATTAAACTATGTGGATGCAGGGAGGCTCTGACTATTCAGTAACGAAAAGTAAAACCACTTCCACAACATATGATTTGTAAAGACTTCACTAAAAATCAAGCAACAGACAGACCGTGCAAAGTTCATAAAGGTGGGACCAGGTCGTTGTATATATACACACACACACACACACACACACACACACACACACACACACACACATATATATATATATATATATATATATATGTGTGTGTGTGTGTGTGTGTGTTTAGAGAGAGAGAGAGAGAGTTATGATAAGCTGAAACCATAGGATACCGTTATAGCGTACGTTGAATAACTTTTAATTTTCATTACTACTTCAAATCTCAAGATAGTGTAAATCACTGTAAAATAATGTGCGTGACACCATGTTTTAGTACGCTGTCATACAAAATTTTATAACCCGTTTAACAATAATATTCCATGGTTTCAGGTTACATCTAAACCCTCTTGAAAAACTTGTCTCTATTTGCAGCAAAACTCTAAGGCAATTGTGTTTGCTGTTTCCCATCTGGAGGTGATAATGGCTCTACAATCCACTGACCACAACAAACAAGCTTTTATTCTGCAAATACATAAGGAATACCTTACACTAAGAATTCTAAAAGCAGTGTCTTCAGACTCAGTGAGATTTTGTAACAAAAAGAGCCTTAATGTTCTAAGTACAGACAATAAGGCAAGTAAAACGGACACAAATATGTCCACAAAGGACATGTGACACTCAAACGATTCTCAAGGCACGGTATTCGTGAAGCCATATATTTTTTCATAGCTTTCAGAGCCAATATGACATTGCTACTGGCAACTAGGACAATGCAAACACTACGTGAACTTACACTTGCAACTAAAGAATACCTAAAGATTTATACATAGCACACTGTTACTTCTTTGTATCAGAAATTAGATCCTTATTGATAGTTGTTAGATCAATAACTGGTACACTAACAGGCTCTTGAAATGGTTGGGAAACAGTCACATATTTCAGTCGAAGAACCATTCTCTAAACTGAGGGCCAAAAACAGAAACAAAAATAAACAAAAAACAAAAGAAAACTGGGTGAGACGCGAAGGAAAAATTGGACGAGGACACTATGTTGAGACGACAATGATGTTCAGTGGTTCAACTTGAAAGTAACATTTGACGTGAGATGACTGATGCCTTTCATTTCTTGAATGTCCGAAGAAAACCGTTACGAGCTAAACATCTCATCTTTCTTTGCTCATTATTTAATGTTTATTATCATGTGAAATTAGCGAGTTTAATCCACATAGCTGCTTCTTCTTTTCCTTTCTTCCCCTCTTTTACATCGCCATTCGAAGATCATGATTCTTACGACTATTTCCTGTGAAGTAGAAAACATTATAAGAGCACTTTAACGGAAGAGAATGTATGGGATTTCACAATATATATACAGTATATATATACATATATATATATTTATATAATATATGTAATGTATATATGTATATATATATATATATATATATATATATATATACATATATATATATATATATATATATATATATATATATATATATATATATATATATATATATATATATATATATATATATATATAATCAAAATGTAATTTAAAAATTCTGTGTGTGTGTCTGTGTCTGTTTAAAGCCCTATAATTGCTTATCATTGATTTTATTCCATCAAGATGCTCCTTCCATATTCATCTGTTTGTTCATAGACACTTATGTAACATTAAGAGTAATGAAATTAGTTTTTAATTTTAACGTTTCTCTATTTAAATGTTTATACGGTTTGCTCCCCGCAGCTTAGTTTTAGGATTATTGAATCTAAAAAACATACAACAATTATAAGATGTTAACGAATTCATAAATAAAAATATTATTTTATAAATAGAAAAATTAATACGTGAACCAGTTGGACAATGATTCTTCTGACCTGGTTTTATTTACAGGATGAAATGACACATTTGGGAAAAGAAGGCCAGTGAACCCCATCTATGAAACTTCATTAACAAACAACTACCAAATTTATTAGCCAGTATATGAGTAAATAGTGAGAAAAAGATGCTCAAGATTTAACATGGATTTTTCACCTAGAAATAAAAGGTGAAATAGACAAATGCAATGAAAAATTAATCCATCAGGCATTAAATATCTAAGTCCAATTTCCTTTTAACGCCTGTTAGAGAAAATCAGTCTGGCAGAAGTAGGACGTTCATTACAACTGACCTTCTGACTTCGTAATGCAGAAAATGTTACTGAATTAACCATTATTATTTATGAAAGACTGATGCCAACTTGCCTTCTGACGTCATAATTTAGAAAACCTGGATAAAAACATTAAACCATTTGACATTAAAGAAAGATGTCAACTGATATTTTTCCTACAGCATGACAAAATCTGGATGAGTCTAATCAGTCTTTCAGATATTAAGGATTGAGGAAGGGTGACAAATGACCTATTCACATCTTAAAGTAGAAACGTTGACGACAAAATCAAGCAGTGAAAAGATAAAGATGGATGCCAATTGATTTTTCTTTTACTTCGGTAAGATCTGGACGAGACTATTAATCCATTAAACATTAAAGATGGATACCAAATGACTGTTTGACATCCACAGGCAGAAAATCTGGATGAGAAAACTTAGTCCTTCTCTCATTACATAATGTGAACTGTTTTTTTGACTTCTTGGGTTAGAGATTGTAAGAAAATAGTAATCAATCGACATTATCATGGATGCAAACTGAATTTTTACATCCTGAAATAAAAAGTCTGTTTCTCAGACTTTAGAGATGAAGGCCAACAAATTATATTTTTTTTTACAGTATTATAGAATCTGAATGAAGAACTCAGTCTGTTAAACAGTTAGGATGGATATCCCCTGACATATTGTTGTCTTCATTATTAAATGTGGATGAGAAATATAGTCTATCAGACACTAAAGAAGATACAAAATAGCATTATGGAATCTATGAAAAAAACTTGGTTGAGAAAATTGGAATCCGAAAATGCAATGTTGTGGATGAGACAAGGCACCCTTCAGATTCCCAAAGAAGAAAATCTGAAGAGAAAGACAATAAAGATAGAAGACAACTGATCGAAGAATTGGATTTGCTAAATATTTAATAGGGATTCTCAATAACCTGTTTACATCACTAAATAGTGAAGGAGAAAATCTGGAATCCAAGATATGTTCAAGAAGGATTCTAACCAACCTGTTTGTGCCACTAGACGGTGACTTAGAAAATCTGGAATCCAACAGATATTTAAGAATGATTCTGAGAAAAGGAAATCTAGAATCCAAAAGATATTTGGTAATGATTCTAATTATACTGTTTACGTCTAGTGGCGTAGAAAATCTGAAATCCAAGAGTTATTTAAGAAGGATTCTAATTAACATCCTTATGTCACTAGATGGGGAAATAGAAAATCGGGAATCCCAGAGATATTCAAGAATGATTCTGAGGACTGAAACTCTGGAATCCAAGAGATATTTAATAATGATTCTAACTAACCCTTTTACGCCTAGTGACGTGGCAAATCTAGAATCCAAGATTTATTGTAGAAGGATTCTAACTAACTTGTATTCATCACTAGATGGTGAAGTGATAAACCTGGAATACAAGAGAGATTCGAGAATGATTCTAAGTAACCTGTTTACGTCACTAGACGGCGAAGTAGAAAATCTGGAATCCATGAGATTTTCAAGAATTCTCACTAACATGTTTAGGTCGCTAAACGGGTAAGTGGAAAATAGAATCCAAGAGATATTCGAGGAGGATTCTAAGATTCTAATTAACATGTTTATGTCACTAGAAGGCGAAGCAGAAAATCTTGAATCCAAGAGATATTCAAGAAGGATTATGATTATCCTGTCTACGTCAGTAGACAGTGAAGCAAAAGATCTGGAATCCAAGAGATATTAAGGAGGATTCTTGCTAAAGTAACCTATTTATGTCACTAGCCTGTGACGTGGAAAATCTGGAATCCAAGGGATAATTGAGAAGGATTCTGAGAAAAGGAAATCTGGAATCTTAGAGGTATTAATAATGGTTCTAATAACCTATTTACATCTAGTCACTTGGAAACTCTGGAATCCAAGAGATATTCGAGATGAATACTAACTAACCTCTTTACGTCACTAGACAGTGAACTAGAAAATCTGGAATCCAAGAGTTATTCGAGAAGGAGTCTCACTAACCTGTTTACTTCACAGGACAGAGAAGTGGAGAATTCGGAATCCAAGTGTTATTTGAGAAGGATTCTTACTACCCTGTTTACGTTCCTAGACGGGCAAGTGGAAAATCTGGAATCCAAGATTTATTTGAGTAGGATTCTTATTACCCTGTTTACGTTCCTAGATGGGGAAGTGGAAAATCTGGAATCCAAGATTTATTTGAGTAGGATTCTTATAACCCTGTTTACGTTCCTAGATGGGGAAGTGGAAAATCTGGAATCCAAGATTTATTTGAGAAGGATTCCTACTACACTGTTTACGTCACTATACGGTAAAGTGAAAAATCCTTAATCCAAGTGTTATTTGAGAAGGATTCTTACTACCCTGTTTACGTTCCTAGATGGGGAAGTGGAAAATCTGGAATCCAAGAGTTATTTGAGAAGGATTCTTACTACCCTGTTTACGTTCCTTGATGGGGAAGTCGAAAATCTGGAATCCAAGAGTTATTTGAGAAGGATTCTTACTACCCTGTTTACGTTCCTTGATGGGGAAGTCGAAAATCTGGAATCCAAAAGTTATTCGAGAAGAACTCTTTCTAACTTGTTTACGTCACTAGACGGTGAGGGGGAAAATTTGGAATCCAGTAGATATTTAAGAAGGATTCTTATTAATCTGTTTACGTCATTAGACGCTGAAGGATAAAATGTGAAATTCAAGAGATTTTGAAGCAGGATTCTAACTAACCTGTTTCCATCACTAGATGGTGTAGTAGAAAATCTGGAATCCTTGTAGTATACCAGAACCATCCGTTGAGAACGAGATATTTAGCGAATTTCCCTGCGAAACTAAAAGAGGAACTTGTCTGTCTCCAGAATACTGTCCCCTGTGCAAAAAATATCACAGAAGGAATAAAGGAAGAGATCGAAAAATTGAATGTGTTAAATAAAGAAAGTAATCCGACTGGTTTTTTAAACCTTATACTTTTCCAAAACAGTTTATTAACTTATTAAATATAAATATCGATAAATTAATATACACAATAAAGAAATCAAAGAGAAACTGGGTTATCCTTAAGAAAGTGGTCCCTTGTTCAAAAAATTGATCTAAGTAAATGGAATTTACACTAGTTAATTTATATCCTAAAGTTACCACGATAACAAATAAATGAAAAGATAAATAAAAGTGACCATAGCTATATCAACGATTAAGGAATATCGTGAACGGAAAATTGCTATACAAGATGGGGTGACTGATGCTTTCATAATCTATTTAAAAAATGAATTTGCGGATTTACCGTTAGTTTCAAAAACTACATTTTTCTTTTCATCACTTCATCACATACTGCAGTGTCATTCATCCTTCAGTCACATTAAACCTTTATAATAATAACAGACCTTATAATTATTCAGAATAGAGATCATTCTAAATCATTACTAATTCCATAATTCAGCTGTCGGCATTATATTTTACTTGAGCCACTCACTGACATGAATGGCCAGTATGTTGCAATATCTAATCTAGCTATAGCATTATGTTCTGAAACTTGCAGTACTTTTCTTTGAAGAGAATTCTTATGTTCTACAATCAAACTTACTCTCCCAATGGCGCCGAAGTAAGTAAATCTTTAATTTCAAGTTTATCGCAGCATCCCTCTGTCTGAAACCACTGGAAGAAAAGCCCAATTCTTCTTCCTGTCGCTACTGTCAAGTACCACGAACACCTCTGAGAGTTATAGTACGAGACTGAAGGTGACGAGTGCAAAATGCCTGTTGCAGATGTTAGTGCTAAAGAGATGAAGTTTTATTAGTACGGAATATTATCTTGCAGAACTTTTCATTGATAGCATTCACATTCCAACACTGCGTATATTTCCACCACTACAACGATATTGATACTGTTGCTTCCATTGCTATTGCTACTATTGATACAATGAACATTAGCAGTGAATTAACATGAGGAGAGACATCCCATGCGTACTTCTGCCCAACTCTATAGATACCTGACTGAAGCTAAGTTGCCACGTATATGAATACACAATACATTTCTTATGGGACAAGGAATGGCTCTGACATTTTAATATAAATAATTGAAAAGACGTCTCTGCAATACAGTGAAGTTCTCAGCTGTTATATATTTTTCTCCGTGCCTTCCAGTGCAGTATTCTTCCGGACATGCTCATCTCGGGCAATTGTCTGATTTATTTTTCGGGAATATTTTTTTTTTTTTTTTTGTGAGGAAGGGGGTGTATAAAGGCAGTTATCCCAATTGTTTTATACTTTGATCCACGAGCAGTTTTTACAGCTATTTTATATATACTTTTCCGTCTTTCGCTGCAGTTTTAACTAATATTATATATCATGACGAGTAGCTTCCACTGCCTCTGTTCCAAGTTCTTATATAACTTATCGTTATATCTTTTGCAGTTGTTCCCATGTATCTTCTAATCGTCCCATTTGTCTTTTCCCGCATTTAACTCAAACGTTGAAGCAGCTTTCAGTGCCATCTTTCCAGCATTTTTATTACCTAATTTCACTTGCCTTCCAGTTTCATAAACCCTTCTTCCAGTTACTTGGTATTACATAAGCAACAGCATTTTATACCTTGTAACAAATCCCATTCTACTTAGTTATGTGAGTAAGCTTTTTTCCCCCTAATCAGTCGTCTTAATGTGTCCCATATACAATTACCCATGATTTATCATCCGCAAAAACTCCTACGTATTGCTGAGGTCTAAGTCGTTTTATACCCTGATGTGAAAAGTCATGGAATGTCAGACGAAAGCGAATGAGGTAAGGAGAAAGGAACGCAGCCCATCACTGGCAGAACCTTTGCTTTTCAACTGGTAAAAGTATTGCTTAGCCTTGGGGGTCTGCCTGCAACAGATCTGAGCTTTTTGCCAAATGGTTTTTGTAACAGTGAAAAAGAGCAAAGTTAGTTAAGTATGGCCCACAATGACTCTCTATATGCACAGTCATTTTATTTGTCTTACTTGAAGATAAATAATACTGTTCTCTAATTCTAATGTACATGGCTTGAAACTGCGGGGTTAAACATCATTAAGTAATATGCTCGTTTCACTTTAGGCTTAATCTTTCATTTCACCTTCGATTGGCTGTCCAATAGCAATCTAGACATTTTACGATGTCTTTCCACATTTGGTTTGGCAAGTCTTTTGATCAATCACCTGGAGACGTGAAAGTGCAATTATTTACCTCTCTAGATCTCAACACGAATCCTATCAATTCTTGTATTTACCATAACCCCATTTCCTATGGAATCAGATTCTAAATACAGTAACACTTGCTTTATAAAACTGAAATAGTCAATGGCACCTACTCATCCTCTGTAAATTTTTATTATAACCTCTTTCTTTGTTGACAAAACACTCAAGTCCCTAAAGACATTTAGAATAAAAAAATAATTATTCGACTTTCAGATATTACAAGAGATTGATAAAAGTATTTTCTTACCTTGGTTTCCTTGGCATATGTAAACAGGTGGCGCCGTAATTGCTTTGGATAAAAAGGAAAACTTTGATGGTGAGCATGTACTGTAGGACCACGGAAAATCATGTGTGTTTATATTACCATAAATTCATGTTATATGAACATACACGTATACATTTATGCACGCGCGCTCGCACACACACACACACACACACACACACACACACACATATATATATATATATATATATATATATATATATATATATATATATATATATATATATATATATATATATATATATATACACACTGTATATATATGTGTGTGTGTTATCTCCAAAAGATATGCTTCAAGAGAAAAAATAACAATGGTCATTGTCTCATTACACTTTCATTGCTGAATCAGGGTGACTCCATGTGCAGAAAACTTCCGCAATATTAGCTGTTTCAATCACCTACACAATTAACTGCCTCTTCAGCATCACATCAAATGTTCGTGTCGCCTCCCAAAGCATACACAGAGCCCTCCTCCTCTATCTCGTCTCGTGAAAGCAAGGAGAGTAAAGGAGCACTTTCTGGGGAATCTTAATCTGTGCCTGGATTGGTAATTTTGCCTGATTCGAAAGGGTGGTTGTGCTCGGTGATTTAAATGCAAGGGGAGATGATGGCGAAAGAAAAATGCTTTGCTGTTTTATGTTGAGTTGCTAAATTGTATTGGAAATGGAGACGACCTTGTGGAAGTATTTGGGCAAAACTTTGTCACTGGAAACACATCGTTTCCAAAGGAAAACATTATCATCATACTTGGGAAAAAGAAAATGGTAAGGCAAAGAGTCTGCTAGATTAGGTATAGTACAGAAAGCAAGGTAGTGGAGTAATGGTGAAAAGAGAGGTGACTAGTTTAAGTTTGAGAGGAGGGCGTGAATATGTTTTGAATGATAAAACAAGCAAGTTTGATAACAGAGGCTGGCAAGTAAAGATGGTACAGAAGGAGAAAATGGATGAATATGGGACTGGGGTTGAAGACACTGAATTATGATGAGCTTATATGAAGGTGCAAAATTCATAGTCAAGTCACACAATCAGAGGGGTGTGTTTGTGGTTGAAGGAGAATAAAAAAAATCCATAAATAGTAATATGAGTTAGCTAAACATTTACTGAAGGGAAAAAAGGAAAAATTGAAAGTAAAGTTGCTCAGTAGAAATGTGTATCATGTACAGGTATGCTGGAATATGAATATGGTATTCAAAACGAAAGTGAGAAAAATGTATGGCAATTGATAATAATATAAGGATAAGTAGGAGCAAGTATTCTAGTTTTCCAATGAAAGTAAATGTAGAAAGAAATGTTAGTGAGCAACTGGATCTCAGGATAATCAGAAGCAAATGGAGAAATAATGTTTAAAGAGATTGTAGTCTAGGGACGAGTGATGGTGAGAGATAGAAGAGATGTATCACTGAATATTGCAGGAGTGGTAGGGGGATAGTGTTTGGGATAGTGAATACTGAGGAATGTAATGTCATGTAAGATATTACAGAATGGAAAGGCAGAAGGTGCTAATGAAACTACAAGTGAGATGATGTAGTACTGTGCTGGAAGTATGATTGAGGGGCTGCTCAGGCTGTGTGACACATGTCTTGATCAGAGAAAGTTTCCAAAGGATTAGATGAGAAGAGCAATGGTTCTGATCTATAAAGGAGACTGCATAATGGTTCTTAGCTGCCAGGTAGTGTGCATGGTAGGATGTTGGTTGGGAAGGTAAGACAGATGCCAAAAGAACTGATAAGGAAGAACAATTTGGGTTGAGACAACAAGGTGAGTGGATCAAGTGTTCATTATGAAAATGTTATGTTGAAAAGTCTATTGATAAAGGGAAAAATCAGTATGTGGCATGCACATACCTAGAACAAACTTATAGTAATGCAATGTGGAGTATTTCAAGGATGTATGGTACAGAAGATTATTCATTGAGAACAATTTGATTTTTTAATTAAGGATGCAAAGAATGTTTTAGAAAATATAAAAGGGAGAGTGTCTGGTTTCATGTAAAAGTGGGTCTGAGTCGAGGTTGTGTCATATTTCCGAGACTGTTCAGTATTCTTCTGGATGGAGTAATGAGAAGTTAGAGAAAGGACAGCAGATGAAAGAACAAAGTTGTGAGATAAAAGATATCTGTTGAGATGATACACTATCGATTTCGGACAGGATCGAAAACCACAAAACTAATGGAACTGTTTGCAAAAGGAGAAAGTTGAGAGTCAGTACCAGTAAGGGTAAAGTTGTAAAGGAATTTAGAGAAATGATTTATCTGGAAGGGTGTTTGGGAGTAAACTAAATGGATAATGGTCAGATGCGAGGAAAGGTGAGCAGGGAGGGTAGCAAAGTATGCAAAATATTAGGAACAGAATTGGAGTGTTTCTAGAGGCCGTGGTAGCAAGGTAAGGTCGTTGTTGAGCCAACTCTACTTTACTGAAGTTTGGATGACAAATGCATCTGAAAGAGGAAGGTTGAAACCATATATGCAGTGTAAGAAGCATTGAAAAAGATGAGATATGTAAAGATCAGTAGAAGTGGTAAAAAGCCCTGAAGGTGACAGAATAAATAAGGTTTTCCAGATCATTCAGGCAAATGGAAAGGATGAAGGATGATAGGAGACTAAAACAGAATTTCAATTCAGAAATATTAGGGAAGAAGACCAGAAAGGCCTGGAAATATGGGATAGGATGGGTTTTGGAGAAAGGTATTGAAAGCGTATAGAAAGATATGACTAACATGTGATGAACGTCTGTAATTGTGTGAAGCAGCTAATACCGTTATTAAAGTTTTCAGCACAGGGGTTTCATTCACGATTCACGGTTAAAGTACGGTGTGTTAGTGACCCCTGACTTATTATTCTTTTGAAGCCACCCCTTGTTCAGGGAAACAGCTGAATGTTAAGAAAGTATACGCAATGATACTTACTTTCATAATACAACCTGAACCCAGGCAGTACGCTTATTCCATATGTGGTAAGCACGATATCTATAACATTACTACCGCTGGCATTCACAACAGGTGGCATCACCGAGGTACAATACGATCCCCTAAAAAAGGCAGACTCCTTCAGCATACTGAATTATCAACAGGATTATATTCATAGCTCATTAAAATCTATAGCCGCTCCCTCTCTTATGGAAACGCTCACTTCTTTTACTCCCTTAGGCATATGTATATATATACTATACACACACACAAACATACACACACACACACACACACACACACACACACATATATATATATATATATATATATATATATATATATATATATATATATATATATATATATATATATATATATATATGTATGTGTGTGTGTGTGTGTGTGTGTGTATCTATGTATATGTATATAATGCATGTGTGTTTAAATATTTAATCATGAGTGTTCTCATCTTTTCTAACGGAAATACTTTAATTTTTTTTAAGTAAAATCAGTTCTTGGGTTTGTAACTGAAACTCTAATCATCACTGCAGAAGTATATGATACTCCACTTTGGAAGATAAATACAAATGCTAGTACGTGCTTAATAATAAAAATAAATATTATATGATCTATAGTAATATTTTTTCATAAGAATAATTATTTTCTCCAAATAATAAACGAACTATAATTTTGCAGATTTGCAAATTTAATTTTATATATATATATATATATATATATATATATATATATATATATATATATATATATATATATATATGTATATATATATATATGGATATATATATATATATATATATATATATATATATATATGGATATATATATATATATATACATATATATATATATATATATATATATATATATATATATATATATATATATATATATATATATATATATAAAGTATGGAATTAAATTTGCAAATCTGCATATCACAGTTTGTTTTTTTATATGTCAAGAAATAATTATTCATATGAAAAATATATTATAAACATAAAATTCTAATTTCTTTAAGTATATATTAGATTTTATATTTACCTTACAAATGGATGTCCCATTTACCTCTGCAATAATGATTAATGTTTCAGTTACTAATTCAAGAACAGTGATTTTCCTAAAATAAACAAATGTATTTTTCTTACAGAAAGGAGAGAACACTTTTGCTCATATAAACAAGAATAACGCCCAACAAGTGAAAATTAGAATTGTATTATTGATAACATATAGCTTACTTTAGATACACTAGTAATATAGAGCGAAGGAATTTTTCAGCGAAGATGAGAAACATTTTACATTTTGAATATTTCATGCACAAAAAATAACTTCTTTTGCTTTCATAAAAAAAATCTTAAGTGTACCTTTGCTTTTAAAATCTAATCAAAGGTATGATTGATAAAATCAATGTCATTACGTTGTTTACCATCAGGCACCTCCTTACCCCATGAAATTACCATATGCCCAGGCAGAATCCCTTAGTGCGATTTGGGCACAGGAGCAACAAGACCCCAGATCGAACTCGAGGAAGGTGATTTTCGCCAGTGTCCCCTGAGGCATCGACAGCCTCCAGGTACAGGTCATTGACTCGTCGTTGACATTTTTGCTCTCTATGTATCCAGATGTGTTTGTTAGGACTGGCAAAACAAAGTATAAGTTTGTTACTATTGTTGTAAGAAGAATTGGTTTCTGAAGTCAGGAATCAGGAGTTGCGAAAGAAATCTATTTTTACTTTTGTCAGGACGAATGCAAGATTGGTGCTCTTACTTTTGACAAATATCTTTGTTCTCGTCAAAAATGCTGAGAAACGTATATTTTACTTTGACTGATGAATAAATGCTTTCCTTTACTGGAATTAATGTAAGAATTTTTTCGTTTACTTAAATCAGGCACTACTGAAAGGATCAATTTTTTACCTTAGTCAAGACTAATGAAAGAGTAATATAATAACATTCTTACGCTTGATAGCACGTATAGAAGAAACATATCTATTGTATAGTTTTGCAAAACTGGTGAAAGAAGTGCATTTTATGTGTGCTGAAATTATGGAAGAATGGCATTTATATGCAAGTCAGAAAAGATAAAAAGGTCCGAGGTATGTTGACTCCCAGTAATTCGACTCAGCTAATTTCCCTCCCGTTATTTTGAGCTTACTTTAAGAGGTTGAGGATTCACCGTGTTGATAAAGAAAGTTATTATTATTATTATTATTATTATTATTATTATTATTATTATTATTATTATTATTATTATTATTATGAAATATTCCCCTTGGTTGGTGGGTTTGCAATCATCTGAGCAGAGTGGTAGTGGTGCAACCTGTAGCAATTGCCGAATTATTATTATTAATACCGTTCAAGATTTTAAAGTTTTAAGGAAGTTTAGATAACTTGCTCAACAGATTGTATTGATATATCACACATGACAGTAAGGCACAAATTTAATCCTTCATTTAGTATACCTTGAACAAACGTGGAAGATGAAGTTTACAGAAGTTGGAAATATGAAAGCTTAAAACTTAGATTTCATTTATCCAATAGGTAAAATATAGGTACATATAGTGATCCCTTAATTAACTATTTTCACCATATCTGACAATCGACTCTACCTGGAAAGCCCCAGCTATAATAATATATATATATATATATATATATATATATATATATATATATATATATATATATATATATATATATATATATATATATATATATATTTATATATATAATATATATATATATATATATATATATATATATATATATATATATATATTTATATATATATATATATATATATATATATTTACATATATGAAATTTTTATCTCACCGTGATTTATATACAATCATGAAGCTACAGATGTCGTTTAATATCCAATTCACGCTACTTCAGGAATATCCCCGATGGAGAATTATCACCGGAATTATAATTCCCCTTCGATTATAATTCCCGAAGTAGTGTGAATCGGATATTGAACATTTGTAACTTCATGATTATACATATATATATATATATATATATATATATATATATATATATATATATATTACTAAAGGACCTCATTCAAACTGGATGGTATCTAATGGAGTTTTTATTCAAAAAGTTACAAGCTTTCTTGGACAAACAGTCCACATTATCAAGTATCCGTGGACTGTTTGTCCAAGAAAGCTTGTAACTTTTTGAATAAAAACTCCATTAGATACCATCCAGTTTGAATGAGGTCCTTTTAGTAATTCTACTAATGCACAGAACAATTGTGTATGTGATAAAGTTAATATATATATATATATATATATATATATATATATATATATATATATATATATATATATATATATTAACTTTATCACATACACAATTGTTCTGTGCATTAATAGAATTACTAAAGGACCTCATTCAAACTGGATGATATCTAATGGAGTTTTTATTCAAAAGTTACAAGCTTTTCTTGGACAAACAGTCCACATTATCAAGAAAGCTTGTAACTTTTTCAATAAAATCTCCATTAGATACCATCCAGTTTGAATGAGGTCCTTTTAGTAATATATATATATATATATATATATATATATATATATATACCATATGTTTAGACCTATATGTCACAATATAGCTCGTGACAATATATTCAGCCAAGGCCACAGGAAAAATAAAAAGAAGTACCAAGCGCTTTCGTCTTATTTTAACACATTTTCGAAAATGTGTACCTCGAAAATAATGTTGAAATAACACGAAAGCGCTTGGTACTCCTTGTTTCATTCTTCCTGTGGCTTTGCTGAATATATATATACAGTATATATATATATATATATATATATATATATATATATATATATATATATATATATATATATATATATACATACTCGTATATACACAGAATTTATAAACAGACTGAGAAACGGTTATTGTAGGGATGGGAGGAGGGAATGAGTTCCTGAGTTGGGGAGGGGGCCCCGAATGCCGAGAGGGATGGGTAGGGATATAGTAATGCTGCTTATACTGTAGGTATAAGCACGGTTTATTTGGGGTTGGGAGGCTGGGAAGAAGTTTCCGGAGCGAAGGGGTTTTCCTTGTTGCTTGGGCTGGGTGGGGAGGGTTGGGCAGGCATTTGACTTTTCCAGGGCTTACACAAATGTTATTGGTTTAAGAGAACGACGTCGCTTGACACATCATCACACATAACCTTGTTTACAGATTTTAATTGGCTGATTTGGATATAAGATCAGTTCAATAGCGTATGGTTGAAAGTGCCTGCGTGGGCAAGCACCAATGTTATTTGTAAGGTTTCTCGCTATTGGTGGAAACGGATTCCTCATTCACATGACTGGTTTCTTTGCTTTTTAATTGCTTACATACATATGCACCATAAACATACTTTTCTTTATTGGCTACATCCGTAAAGTATCAGTGCACTCTGTAGCAAACTGCAATTTGCTTCTTTGTTAGTCGCGCATGATTAGTTGCTATTTTGAATAGTTGGCATGTGTGTTTCCCGCTATGCTTTTCCCTCAACACGGGGCTTTTGTTGCAGTGCCTGCAACATTGCAGGTGCTGATTCTTCTATATTGACGCTTCAGATGAAGCTTGAAACCGTTGGGAGAATCGAGGCCGAATGGTCCAAGAGATGTATCATGGAGAAGTATGGCACTGCCTGGTCAACCTTTCCCAATATCAAAGCAGACAAGGAAAAGTGAAAGATGTATGCAATGGTCTTTTTGGGAAGACTTCCATTGATTCAGACCCACTAGGTGATGGAAAAACCTTATCATGGGGACACTAAACAGTCAACCTTGATCTGGTTTCGCCAGCAAAGGGTCGCTGGGGTGTATGTGAGGGGTGCTGAATTGAAAACTACCTCTACGAAGTTCGCAGGCCTGCATGGGGTTGCAGACTAAGGCATCCGAAGGTTTGCTGTTTCGGTTCAAGATTCGACATAAGCTCTCTAACAAGAGAACTCATGGCAAAGCTTTGGATGCCTCAAGGAAGGAATAGAGGAATTTCAGCAGACGTTGCAAGACTTGATGAAAAAAGGACTTGTTTTTTTGGTCGAATCTACAACACTGACGAAACTGGTATGTTCTATCACTCCTTACCCACTAACACCTTGGTTGATGAGAAGGAAAATAATTTACCCTGCAGAAAGCTTTCCCAGCAAAGCATGTCTGCCTTATGAGCAAATGGTTCTGGTGGATATCGTTGCAAACTAGTGTTAGTTGGGCATACGAAGCCACCATGTGCCTGCGTTGCGTCGGTTGATGGATAATCTCCCAGTGATTTGGTATCGTTTCCGATTGGTTCCATAATCACTTTTGTAAGGCAGTTGTTCTTCATCAGACACAGGGCCTTGGTACTGGTAGACAGTTGGTTGGTGACAAAGGTCATACTAGAGTCATGTTTTGCCTCCTAACATGATGCACTCATGCAATAAAACAGCTGTACCAGAGGAAGTTCCTCGAGGAGGTGATGATGGCGATCAAGGATGAGTGAGAGAAGGAGCAAGGATTGGATTAATTGGGTGGGGCGGGATGAACAGGCACTGGAGAATCTCCAAAGGTACTTGAAGAAGTCTGCCATCTACAGATATGAAGATGTTTGGAGGGACGTCACCGTGCAGACCCTGAAGCACACTTGGAACCATATCCTGAAGGAGAAGAGCCCATGATAGACTTCCAGGTGTTTGAAGTAGATTATTTTCGTGCTCAACTCACCTAGAGAGGCAATGATGTTCCCGGACACGACTTATGAGAGTGGAAGGGTGACAAATGTGACCACTGTGGTTTCCAACACTTATCCGACAGCGAGATAGCTGCTGCAGTTGCTGCTGGAGAGATAGAGAAGGAAGCCCTTGAGGAAGACTATGACAATGATGATGAGGCTGTTTTACAACCAATGCCTTTGTATAAACATATGTGGATGGTCTTTGGTATGTTTATTGAGATCACAGGGAATCCCAACATTAACCAAATCAACTTCCCCAGGATCTTGGAGTTTGCTGAAGGCACTCGAGAAATGTAGTGGATGGCGTTTGCAAAGTTTAATCTTCGTTATTATCATCAGAGTACCTTTGACAACTTCTTCAGCAACTCGGGTCGTTCAACTCAGAAACACAGACGAGCACATCAGCACCCCTTTGTTCATGTGCAAGATTCATCCAGCCAAGAATCTGATGTGTTGCTACGGCACTTTGATGACCAGGAATCCCTAAGCACCTCTACACCTCTCCTGGCATGGTCTAATGTGCCTTGGTAGAACTGAAATAACAATTCAATATAATAGGTGTACTTTACTTTACATACAATACACCTACCATATTGTGTTGGGTAAGAGGGAGGGAAAAAAGGTTCACTTTTTTGGTACAATGTATTTTTAAGTGTTATTATTGATTGTCTTTAGGGAAAATAGGAAAAATGATACCCATGCTATATGGTAGAGTACTGTATGTAAAGTACACCTGATATGTTTTTTGTGTTGCGTACTAGAGAGAAAAGGAGGTGCGCTTTTTTTGTGTACAATGTATTTTTGAGTGTTATTACGTACTGTATTTTGTTAAAAAAATAAAAACAAAGCGATACCCTTGTTAGATGGTAGTGTGCTGTATGTACAGTACACCTGCCGTATTGTGTCTTGTTTACAAGAAAGAGAAAAATGGGTTTGCTTTTTTTTCTGTACAAAGTGTATTTATAAAAAATATTTTGTTACAAATATAGGAAATAAGGTAGATAATTGCCTTTTCTAACAAGTTTTCATTTTAAAGTGCGATGATTGTTGCTTATAAACATATTTAGGTTTACACTTATGTAGTATTGGCAAGGCAGCGGGTGTAAGGGTACAGAGTTGCTATTTCATATTCGTAGTGTTTTTTGCATCACTTCCGGAAGATTTCATTTATCCAGCAGGGCCTTGGCTCTTTTTTATCTAGATATGTGAGAGATTACTGTATTACACACACACAAACATATATATATATACATATATATATATATACATATATATATATATATATATATATATATATATATATGTATATATATTATATATATACATATATATATATATATGTATATATATACTATATATATACATATATATATATGTTTGCGTGTGTGTGTGTGTATAATACAGTAATCTCTCACATATCTAGATAAACAGAGCCAAGGCCCTGTTGGATAAAGAATCTTCCGGAAGTGATAGAAAAACACTACGAATAGAAATGGCAACTCTGTACCTTACTACCCCTGCCTTGCCAATACTACAGTACATACTGTAAATATATATATATATATATATATATATATATATATATATATATATATATATATATATATATATTATACATATATATGTGTGTATATATATATATATGTGTGTGTGTGCGTGTGTGTGTGTGTGTGTGTTTCTTACATCAGGATAGAGCCCCTGTCTTTCAAATGAGAGGTCAGAGCATTATCAATTGACCTGTACAGTTCATAAAAGAAGTCTGTGAGGCTCAATTGGAAACGTCTGGCCTCTTATTTGAAAGACTGGGTTCCAGTCCCGATGTAAGTCAGAAATGTATTAATGTGAAAAACGTACTCATGTTTTCATTATTTCTACACACACACATATATGTATATATATATATATACATATATATATATATATATATATATATATATATATATATATATATATATATATATATATATATATATACATACAGATAGCAATTCGGTTGATAACTGACCATCATTATCTATTGTAAAGATAATGTCTGATCATGAAAAACAATTTATGATGTATCATAACACTGATAATGGAATAGCTGTTTCCTTTATAGCTTTTCTCAACCTTACCTTTAAAAGTTGGAATACAGCGGTAAGTGTTTTTGCCTGAAATAAAGATTGAGAAAGTATTAATTTTTGTAGTTGCAAGACATTTGTATTTCAGAGTACTGACGATATTATTATTTTCCATTTTAATCAGAAATAATAAATCACCTTAATTCACAAAAGGATCAGATAATAAATAAGCAAAAGTAATGCAATAGCATACATCTTTTGTCAGGAGGAAAGGGCTAATTTAGAGACAGAAAGAGAGATACCCTTTAAATCAGGCAGATGAGAATTCCAGGTGAGTCTGTTATCAAATATTAACCTGTGGACTCTGGTTTCATTAGCACGATAAATACGAAAAAATGGATGACTAATGCTTTTGGTGGTGAGAATTAAAAGCGAGATATTTCTGGTCATTTTCTGGTTTTATTTATGAAGACTTCGATTCATCAGTCCGCCACTAACAGCCTTGAAGCAAAAAAATCCAAAGAGAGTTCATAAAAAATTAAGTATAGATTAGAGCCTTCTAAGTAATCATTGCAGTGCTGCTAATAGCCACTTTGATAATGCTGACCTTGTGTGTACCGGAAATATTTAAAGCTTCAAAAGGCTTTTTGTAATTAGAGGCATTTGTCCTCATAATTCAGAATCAGAAATGTATTTTAAGATACCATGCCCTCTTGTGGTGTCATATGCCTTTTTTTAAATAAAATAAGGCAATGCCACAATGCTAAACTAGTGTTAGAGCCTCACACGTGGAAAATTCCGTGTATACTAACACCTCTTTTTTTTTAGAACATATATGTCTGAAGAAACATAGTTGTTATAGTCCACATACTATATACGTCTCACACGGACCATCTATCATATATCTTTACACAGATATGATGTTAATGGAAAGTCCAATAGGTAGTTACCAACAAGTTAAGTAAGAAGTAATATTCTAAGTAATTCCCAGATATATGAAAATATATGTTCAATAATTGAATAATAATGTTAAACATGAAGAATTTTGATCTTTCCATAGGGCTCTTTTCATGGACTTTATTGTACCAACGGTAAAGTGGCCTGCAAAGTAGCAGCAGCTA
Source organism: Macrobrachium rosenbergii (assembly GCF_040412425.1). Classification (NCBI taxonomy): domain Eukaryota; kingdom Metazoa; phylum Arthropoda; class Malacostraca; order Decapoda; family Palaemonidae; genus Macrobrachium; species Macrobrachium rosenbergii. Next base: position 24,585,959 of record NC_089799.1, on the reverse strand, counting down.
TCTATGAATCATTATCCTTTCCAGTATTCACAGTCGGTACTTGTGATTTACTAACAATGAGTGTACTATTTTTTGTGTTCTCTTCAAGACCAAGGTAAGTGCAATAATATTGTTAATTGACTCAGTTCATATGATTCAATATCCTTTAACTGTTCTTCATTTTTCATTCTTAACAGTATTCTCTCCTTATCGTATTCCAATGGCTATATATCATACCTGAGTCTCCTATAGCCTTTCGTTGCTGTGCCTAAAGCTCTTTGGCCCAAACAGGGTTCAAAGTCTCACCAGGAGACTGGTCAATGTTTAAATGCATCGGTGTTCTGGGATTTGATTGGAAACCTGCGCTAGAAATTGTAGTGCTGAGCAGTTCTGTTTAATCATCTACAGGAGATAATTGACCAGCAACACAGTGAAAATAGTTCTCTCTTTAGAAAGTCCAATTGGCTCTCTCTAACATTCACACTGTAACCTCAGGTCTGGTGGGTTTTGAGCTACAATGATCATATTTGGAAAGTGATCTTTATCTGCCATCCATCACTTCCCAATTAAAATCTATGATAAATCATCATATTATATAGAAAGATGAGTAGCTGACAATGTCTCATCTGGATGTGGAAGTGTATTGGTTCCCTTATATATACCGTAACAGCACTAGGAGTTTCAATAATGGAACAAGGGTTACTGATTAAATATCCCCAGAGAGGATTACTTGAATTCACTTGCCCCTCGACAAGAAATGGTGCAGGGAGCTATTCATCGGAAGAAAAAATAAAATAACTGATGAACACCTAAGTACTTTTAAAAGTTAGAACTCAAAAAACATTCACTCATACAAAGCTTGTTGCCTTTATTCCGTTACTGATTTATTATTTGATATATTCATGATGTCCTAATTAAGTAGAAGTACAATTTCCTCTCTAGACAATCCCTCAAGACAGTAACAACAGAAAGCAAAGAGAAAAAACCTGATTTGATTCCCATATTTTCGGATTATTTGTCGAGAAGAATGATATATACTCCTTTGGACAAGGTATTGTCTCACTGTTTCAGGTAATGCAAGACAAATTGGGAATACTTCATGAATTATCAGGTCAAGCGCCCCACATTTGGCTTTAAGCCCTTGGCATTTCTACTGTATTATAGAGAAGAATCCTGAGGAATTTTGGACTCTCAATATGAAGCTTCCCCTATAACAATTCGGTACTCAGTCCTTACGTTTTTGGAAGTTCTAATGGAAAATTTGAGGAATTGCCATCTGTTTTTCGTGTGCCCTAGAGAGTCGATATAGTGGGCTGAATATTGGCAGGGAATTTGGATGCAGCTGCCTCGGAAAGACAGAAGCACCAACTAATACTGATGGTGGATGGCTATGCTGGCTTTAAATGCCAACTGATGTAGGTGCAACAGTCCCTGGCATCCAGTGAGAAAAGACACCAACAGTCAGTAGTGAGGGATGTATATTTTGTACCAAGGATTCCTGGGGATATTGTTTAACATTTGTTGGTGTCACTGAGCCATATATACTTCTCAGAGATTTTTGGCCTTCCTCTGCTAATGATCTCCTATGAGGCCTTCTAACATTTGAGATATGTGTAATACCTAAAGGATTCCTTTCCATTACATTCGCACATGTGCTGACTTGTGGATTAAAACTATTAGCTGGTCTCTCTCTGATTTCAGAAAAAAACTGGTTGGCACTTTTTTTCTTATCAAGAATATTTCTTGTACATATGAGTCTCTCAGTTCTTGTATGAGGTACAATGCTTTCTTTCACAGATGACAAAGTTAGGATCCTTTCTACATTTGTCATGAGCATCCTTCCACAGTTCACAATGACTTGGTATCTATATATCTGCAATTAGAAACACTCACTAGGGGATGGAACATGGGAGTTTACCTTTAACTTATAAAAGCTGTTGATACAGTTCGACAGTGCCTCGGGTTAAAATTAACCATTACAAAGGTATCAGACCCAGTAGACCTAGTATACTATTTTTTTTAACATCTTTACTTCAACAATATTCTGGTCTTAGGATTCTTTTAGCAAAATATCTGTAAAATATTTCAGCAGTTTCCAGAAGAAAACACTAATCTTTTACTATGACTGAAACTTGTAAATACAACATTTCACTTTGTTTCCAATTAGAACTTTTAATTTCTTTAATTTATCACTTTTAGACTAAATTTTCGCTTCAGTCAAAAAAGCTTGCTGTGAAATTTATTAAGGTCAGCATCTTCAAGATTATTGTATTTTAAGGAAACTCAGAACTTGTCGAAAGGTAGTGATTCGTGAATGTCTGGCAGAATTTCTTTCCTTTGAACCCATTTTTTTCTCTTTTGTTTTTAACATGGATTAGTCTGGAGATAATATTTCATTGCCAATACAAATGACACCTTTCGGTCCTTTGTCGAGCCATCTTTCTCCTTGGCTGTAGTCTATGTTTGTGTCAAAAAGATGCCAAAGACGTGATAATCTCATGGAATTCATTTTTCCATTTATGGCAGCATGAGCTGACTCCCTTGTGCTAACCCTTATTACTCCCTTTAAGGGGAAGCATTGACATTCTATCTGAGCCCCAGCCCTGCTTGTTGGGACTGAAAACATTACAGGAATGCGAGCATCCCTATCTTAATTATATAGCCTGTAGAACTGGATAGAATGCTTAGAGTCTCATCCCCAAAACCAACTTTACCCTGGAAACTACGCCCAGTTAATGCGAATGGTCTAAGATTCTTGGACAGCAGGCGACCCCACCACAGCTCCTGCTGTCAGCTTCAGATGCTAACCTCAGTCACTGCTAAGATAGCTTTTCCTGTTTACTAGGACAGAAAATTTCCAGGAAGTGGAAAAGTCCTCACGATTTAAGCCTAACAGTAGTGATTAATGCAAAGAACTCTTGGATTACATGGGTTGATGAGCCCATCACCACAGCTAGACGGTGCTACGTCAAGGAAGAGAGAAGATATATATTCAGGCCAAAACATGTCTAGTTGTTCAAAGGCTCAGGTAGTGGCATAACTGTCCAAGACTGGTCAGTCATATGAAAAGGAAATCCAGTTTCAAAAGATGCATCGTGCAAGCGTCTCTGCACGAATGGTGAAAGAATATGATGTAAATGTTAAAGATACCAATGCAGTATCATAACTATTAAACATGCATATAATTCAGGAAATTAAGTATGAGTACAGTTAAAAACCCCTATGTTCTGAATGGAATGGAGAAATGCACAGCAATTTTTTTTGCGTACGTATAATAATCATATTGAAGAAATTCTCTTGGCTTTATCGCAAACTTTACTGAAAGAAAAAAAAACGAACTATGAACGAATAGACAAATGGAGGGTCGGTTTCACTGATATACAGGCGCTAATTTTGTTATCACCTTTCATTTTATCAGTCATTTTTTAAATTATTGCTTGAACGTTTTTACACACGTGCACAAATATTTTGGTTAAGTCGTCAATTATGGGACACTGCATACACTTCAGGCTCGCTTGTTAACTATTTTCATTATAGGATCAATGATTTTTTTTATTCCTTTTGATTAGGTATGGATGCAGGATTCAAAACTCTATTTTCGACTGAGATGCTGTAAAGTAAAAACAAAGTGAAAACAAAGTGACTGATCCTGGATATTTGAAAAAAAATTGATAATCTTATATGCGCCATAAATGAAGACTAGTACCATAAGAAATCACTTACTCTTGTATTCTAGTTCAAACCCCGGGAGAAGGTTTGATCCGTTGGTGAACAAAAAAAGCTCCACAATGTCATACATTAGATAGAAAGTGAATGGCGTATATGACCACCAACAGTACATGTGCCTGGAAAAAAAAGGAAAGGCCTTATTCATAAAGTTTTGAAGTACGAGTATTTCCCTTCCAATTATTCCTCAGTTTGTATTTTGACAGCAAAAACTGGCCTAAATCAAATTATTTGACCATCACTAGCAACTTACTCATCAAAAACATATGGAACTATATCATCATTTCTAAATAGAAGTAAGGTGGTAAACTTAGCCATCAATGAAAATAAGATTATGTGTCATGACTAGTATGTCAAAAAATGGAGACAGGACATTACCTGGATGTGGAAACGAGGGTGGGTAGTATACATTTATCAGCAACGGCAGAAAGAAACTCACTAATATATCAGTAACAGCTGCGTGGCATAACAACTTTCAATAGTAGCTGAAATGAAAGCGCTTTACTCGTTAAGAACGCGAAAAATTTCCCCAGTTTTGCGTCTCTTGCACAAGATGCGACTTCACTGCTTCATTGATAGAAGGAGAAATGAAATCACTGAACCCCAAATAATAGCACAGCTGAAGTCACTTCTTTCTCAATAACACGGAAAGTAAAATCCTGTACTACTCACTAACAGGAGAAATGTTACCAATTACAACCCAGTAACAGTAGAAATGTGACCAATTACAACCCATTAGCAGTAGAAATGTGATCAATTACCCCTCACTAACAGTAGAAATGTGACCAATTACTCCTCACTAACAGTAGAAATTTGACCAATTACCCCTCACTTACAGTAGAAATGTGACCAATTACCCCTCACCAACAGTAGAAATGTGACCAATTACCCCTCACTAAAGGTAGAAACGTGACCAGTTACCTCTCACTAACAGTAGAAACGTGACCAATTACCCCTCACTAAAGGTAGAAACGTGACCAGTTACCTCTCACTAACAGTAGAAACGTGACCAATTACCCCTCACTAAAGGTGGAAACGTGACCAATTACCTCTCACTAACAGTGGAAATGTGACCAATTACCCCTCACTAAAGGTAGAAACGTGACCAATTACCCCTCACTAACAGTAGAAATGTGACCAATTATCCCGCAATAACAGCAGAAATGTGACCAGTTACCCCTCACTAACAGTAGAAACGTAACCAGTTACCCCTCACTAACAGTAGAAATGTGACCATTACCCCTTAATAACAGAAGAAACGTGACCAATTACCCCTCACTAACAGTAGAAATGTGACCAATTACCCCTCACTAACAGTAGAAATGTGACCAATTACTCCTAACTAACATTCGAATTATGACCAATTACCCCTCACTAAGAGTAGAAACGTGACCAATTACCCATCACTAACAGTCGAAATGTGTCCAATTACCCCTCCCTAACAGAAGAAATGTGACCAATTACCCCTCACTAACAGTCGAAATGTGTCCAATTACCCCTCCCTAACAGAAGAAATGTGACCAATTACCCCTCACTAACAGACGAAATGTGTCCAATTACCCCTCCCTAACAGAAGAAATGTGACAAATTACCCCTCACTAACAGTCGAAATGTGTCCAATTACCCCTCCTAACAGAAGAAATGTGACCAATTACCCCTCACTAACAGTCGAAATGTGTCCATTACCCTCCCTAACAGAAGAAATGTGACCATTACCCCTCACTAACAGTCGAAATGTGTCCAATTACCCCTCCCTGACAGAAGAAATGTGACCAAATTACCCGTCACTAACAGAAAAATTTAAATATACCTTAGTTTAACCAGACCACTGAGCTGATTAACAGCTCTCCTAGGGCTAGCCCGAAGGATTAGATTTATTTTACGTGGCTAAGAATCAATTGGTTACCTAGCAACGGGACCTACAGCTTATTGTGGAATCCGAACCACATTATAGCGAGAAATGAATTTCTATAACCAGAAATAAATTCCTCTAATTCTTCATTGGCTTGCCAGAGACTCGAACTCGGGCCTAGCAGAGTGCTAGCCGACAACTCTACCGACTCATCCAACGAGGAACTAATCAAGAAACGTGACCAATTACCCCTCACTGACAGTAGAAATGGGCCAATTACCCATCAATAACAGTAGAAATGTGACCAATTACCCCTCATTTACAGTAGAAATGTAACCAATTACCCTCAATAACAGTAGAATTGTGAACAATTACCCCCTCACTAACAGTAAAAATATGATCAATTACACTTCACTAACAGTAGAAATGTGACCAATTACCCCTCACTAACAGTAGAAAAGTGACCAATTACCCCTCACTAACAGTAGAAATGTGACCAATTACACCTCAACAAAAGTAGAAATGTGACCAATTACACCTCAATAAAAGTAGAAATGTGACCAATTACCCCTCACTAACAGTAGAAATGTGACTAATTACCTCTCACTAACAGTAGAAATGTGATGAACTACCCCTCAGTAAAAGTAGAAACGTGACCAATTACACTTCACTAACAGTAGAAATGTGACTAAGTACCTCTCACTAACAGTAGAAATGTGATGAACTACCCCTCAGTAAAAGTAGAAACGTGACCAATTACACTTCACTAACAGTAGAAAAGTGACCAATTACCACTCAATAACAGTACAAATGTGAGCAATTACCCACCATTAACAGTATAAAAGTGACCAATTACCCCTCACTAACAGTAGAAATTTGACCAATTACTCCTCACTAACAGTAAAAACGTGACCAATTACCCCTCACTAACATTGGAAATGTGACCAATTACCCATCACTAAAGGTACAAACGTAACCAATTACCCATCACTAACAGTAGAAACGTGACCCATTAGCGCTAACTAACAGTAGAAATGTAACGAATTACCCCTCACTAAAGGTAGAAACGTGACCAATTACCCCTCACTGACAGCAGAAACGTGACCAATTACCCCTCACTAACAGTATAAATTTGATCAATTACCCTCACCTACAGTAGAAACAGGACCAATTACCCCTCACTAAAGGTAGAAACATGACCAACTACCCATCACTAAAGGTAGAAACATGACCAATTACCCCTCACTAAAGGTAGAAACATTACCAATTACCCCTCAATAAAGGTAGAAACATGACCAATTACCCATCACTAAAGGTAGAAACATGACCAATTACCCCTCATTAAAGGAAGAAATATGACCAATTACCCCTCCCTAAAGGTAGAAACCTGACCAATTATCCCTCAATAACAGCAGAAACGTGACCAATTACCCGTCACTAAAGGAAGAAACATGACCAATTACCCCTCACTAAAGGTAGAAATGTAAGCAATTACTCCTCACTAGCAGTAAAAAGGTGACCAAGTACTCCTCACTAAAGGTAGAAACATGACCAATTACCCCTCACTAAAGGTAGAAACGTGCCCAATTACCCCCTCACTAAAGGTAGAAATGTGACCAATTACCCCTCACTAACTGTAGAAATGTGACCAATTACCCCTCACTAAAGGTAGAAACGTCACCAATTACCCCTCACTAAAGACAGAAACGTGACCAATTACCCCTCACTAAAGGTAGAAACGTGACCAATTACCCCTCACTAAAGGTAGAAAAGTGACCAATTACCCCCTCACTAAAGGTAGAAACGTGACCAGTTACCCCCTCACTAATAGTAGAAATGTGACCATTACCCTCACTAAAGGTAGAAACGTGACCAATTACCCCTTCACTAAAGGAAGAAACGTGACCAATTACCCCTTCACTAAAGGTAGAAACGTGACCAATTACCCCTCACTAACTGTAGAAACGTCACCAATTACCCCTCACTAAAGATAGAAACGTGATCAATTACCCCTCACTAAAGGTCGAAACGTGACTAGTTTCGCCTCACTAAAGGTAGAAACTTGACCAATTACCTCTCAATAACATTAGAAATGTGACCAATTACCCCTCACTAACAGTAGAAACGTGACCAATTACCCCCTCACTAAAAGTAGAAATGTTACCAATTACCCCTCACTAAAGGTAGAAATGTGAACAGTTAGCCCTCACTAATGGTAGAAATGTGATCAGTTACCCATCACTAACAGTAGAAACGTGACCAATTACCCCTCACTAACAGTAGAAATGTGAGCAATTACTCCTCACTAACAGAACAAACGTGACCAATTACCCTTCACTAAAGTTAGAAATGTGACAATTTACTCCTCACTAAAGGTAGAAACGTGACCAATTAACCCTCACGAAAGGCAGAAACGTGACCAATTACCCCTCACTAAAGTTAGAAATGTGACAATTTACTCCTCACTAAAGGTAGAAACGTGACCAATTGCCTATCACTAACAGTAGAAATGTGATCAATTTCCCCTCACTAACAGTAGAAACGTGACCAATTCACACTCACTAAAGGTAGAAATATGACCAATTACCCCTCACTAAAGGAAGGAACGTGATCAATTACCCTCACTAAAGGTAGAAACGTGACCAATCACCCATCACCAACAGTAGAAACGTGATCAAGTACCCCTCACTGACAGTAGAAATGTGACCAATTACCTCTCACTAATAGTAGAAACGTGACCAATTACCCCACACTAAAGGTAGAAACGTGACCAATTACCCCTCACTAACAGTAGAAACGTGACCAGTTACCCCTCACTAACAGTAGAAACGGGACCAATTACCCCTCACTAACAGTAGAAACGGGACCATTACCCCTCACTAACAGTAGAAACTTGACCAATTACCCCCTCACTAACAGTAGAAACGTGACCAATTACTCCTCGTTAACAGTAGAAATGTGACCAATTACCCCTCACTAACAGTAGAAATGTGACCAAATGTGACCAATTACCCCTCATTAACAGCAGAAACGTGACCGATTACCCCTCACTAACAGTAAAAATGTGATCAATTACCCTTCACTAACAGTAGAAACGTGACCATTTGCCCCTCACTAAAGGTAGAAACGTGACCAATTACCCCTCACTAACAATAGAAATGTTACCTATTACCCCTCACAAACAGTAGAAACGTGACGAATTACCCCTCACTAACAGTAGAAATGTGACCAGTTACCCCTCACTAACAGTAGAAATGTGACCAATTACCCCTCACTAACAGCAGAAATGTGACCAATTACCCCTAACTAACATCAAAGGTGTGATCCCTTGCCCGCCACTAGCAGAAGTGAGATCACTTACCCATCAATAATTGCAAAAGTAAAAGCCTCATTCTCCTTAATAACAGTGAAGTTCGCTCTGTTGCCACTCAATAACAATAGAGATGGCATTACTTACCCACCAATAAAGAGCAGAAGCAAGATCATTTACCTCTTAGTGTTATAACATTAGCAGCGGAAGTGAGATCACTTATCCCTCAATAACAGCAAAATTCACGATTAAAAGGAAGATTACTCATCAGCCAACAAAAGTAAAAGCGACATCGTTTACCCTTCAATTTCAGAAGTAAGATCACTTACCTGTCTACGGCTGCAGAACTAACATCACTTACCCATCAATAAAAGAAGTTAGATCACTTACCTGCCAACGGCTGTAGAACTGACATCACTTACCCATCAATAAAAGAAGTGAGATCACTTGCCTGTCAACAGCTGTAGAACTGACATCACTTACACATCAATAAAAGAAGTGAGATCACCTATCTGTCTATGGCTGTAGAACTGACATCACTTACACATCAATAAAAGAAGTGAGATCATTTGCCTTTCAATGGCTGTAGAACTGACATCACTTACCCATCAATAAAAGAAGTGAGATCACTTTCCTGCCAACGGCTGTAGAACTGACATCACTTACCCATCAATAAAAGAAGTGAGATCACTTACCTGCCAATGGCTTTAGAACTGACATCACTTACCTATCAATAAAAGAATTGAGATCACTTACCTGTCAACGGCTGTAGAACTGACATCACTTACCCATCAATAAAAGAAGTTAGATCACTTACCTGTCAACGGCTGTAGAACTGACATCACTTACCCATCAATAAAAGAAGTTAGATCACTTACCTGTCAACGGCTGTAGAACTGACATCACTTACCCATCAGTAAAAGAAGTTAGATCACTTACCTGTCAACGGGAACTGAGAACTGCCCATCACTTACCCATCAACAGTGTAGAACTGAAATCAGTTAGATCACTTACCTGTCAACGGCTGTAGAACTGACGTTGCTTACCCATCAATAACAGCCGAAGTATTGAGATTTCTGAAGCTAATCGAACTACACCCACAGCCACATGATCCAAAGTTGAAAAACTTGATCTTGATCTGGAAGGAAATACCCAGGAGGTATCATCCACTGCCACCGATGTTCCATGGGTGCATCGTAGATATTCAAAGCTTTGATCTCTCCTGTTGCTGCCCCGTCCAGAATGATGTCTAAAAAAATATTTGAAAATGAGCATTTGTATCTGAATAGAGAAGTGGTTAGTAAGAAGAGGTTAAGCAATTCTTTTATTCCACTACGATTAGGTGAGAAAAACACGTGCATTAAGGAACTTTTTAATTCTTTTTTCTTCTCTTTTGCATTATCTAGATGATGTTAGTCTTGTCTGTCTTGATTAATTGAGGATAAATACAGATGTTTGTCATGTCTACAATTAGTTTTATGCACAATATACACACACATATATCTGTATATATATATATATATATATATATATATATATATATATATATATATATATATATATATATATATATATATATATATATATATATATATATATATATATATACATATATATACATATATATATATATATATGTTGTTAGGAAAATTCATGGGTTGTAAATGGAGCATGGAATGGCTGTTTATGGTAGGTGAAACGCTGCTGATTTGCAACTGTAAAGAAAAGTTGCAGATTACCAAAAGCACATGAAAGTATTTTTCAATGGATGTGGTAAGGATGTGAGCAAACCAAGTCTACTGAACACTAATATTAAAGATAGAAGCATGAAACTGGATATTTGGATAACTGCTTTTGGGAGTGAATATACTGGATGATGGTAAGATACAAGAAGAGGTGAATCACAGATTAGAAGAACCAAAGAAGATAACTGTACAACAAATGAAGAAGGCCTCTGGAATGACAAGGATTATAGAAGGGTATGTAGGCCCAACTCTGTAAAAAGGAAGAATGAATGTTGAGTGCCAATAAAAATAATGTGGAGGCTGCAGAGAAGAAATAACGATATGGTGTATTTGGAACGAAAATGGACAAAAAGAAAAGTTTACCTTAGGTGAAAAAAGGAACCATTAGAGTGCAAAAAAAAGAGTAGTGCAATATCTGTAGGATGACCAACACACTGCTCATGAGCCTGTTATATAGATATTTGAGGTACCTGTGAAGTGTGGAAGTTTCTGCACTAGAGTTCATGCTTGATTCAACAATGAAAGAAGGATAGCTAAGACTGTCATATATCTTCTTCTAGAGCCACCATTATCAGGAGAAATTGGTTATTGGAGTACTATGGGATACAAACACACCTTTCATATATGAAATATCCTTCTGTAAATGTTTTGGACTGGCCATGTGCTGACTAAACAAGACTGGTACCAAGGGGGAGATGTCATCCATCGTCCTCCTGGTTGCAATAAGCTTCACATATTTCTTACGCTTGGTATTTTACGTGTGCTGGCTAGTTCCTTTGCAAGATTTTTGTGATTTATCAATCCTAAATGCTCTCTTATGTGACCTTTTGTGCTTGAAAGTTCTAGTGTTATGTTTTTTTTTTTTTTTTTTTTGCTTTTGTCAGTTCTTGACTCGATGGAGAGCAGACAAGACCAATTACCTCTTTAATTGAGGTTGACCTTGCAATCTGTATCGATCTTTGACTTATATACTAATAATATTATCATTTCTGGTGTCCATAAGGAACTCATAATCTCCTGAGGCAGTTAGTTACTCACGGTTACAATGGTCTCAGCTTTATGGACTCCTGCATTAGCAAAAGAACTTTTCGGTTGCAATAGTCCTTCCTGGTGAGCTTTTTAAGGTGGGTATGAATAAGTCTGTGGTTACTGACTAGACCAGCCCTGTGGTGCAAGGCGCATGGAAACAGGGGTAGGAGGGATAGGAGAGCCATTAGTGCAGGCAGTCATGGTAGGTAGTGAGCAGAGTGACTCTTCTCTCTGTGACTCCTTTGGGTCACACACAGAGAGGTTTGCATGACCAACTTGGTATAGGGTTTGCACAGCCTGCTCATTAGTCAAGTACCTGGTGTCCAGATTAGTTCTGAGATTTGAGGTACCCTCTTGGTGTAAGGTTGTACAGCCTATCTGCTAGTTGCATACCCAATCTACAAATCAGTTTTTGGCAGTGAGGAAGGTTCTCCTTCCCAGCCTTCTTCGAGATGAGCCTGCATCATTTCCGTGCTTGAGATATTCAAATACTCTGGAGCATGCATGGTCTGAGCAATCCTTCTTCAGGGAAGGATCCTTGAACTCTTCCACAGCGCATGAGAATGGCTAGAGCATGGGGTAGGGGAGTTCAAGGAGTGGTGCCAGGGCTTGCTCCCCTACTTCTTTCTCAGGAGATTCAATAAGCTGAGGTCCCGTTGCTAGGTAACCAATTGGTTCTTAGCCACATAAAAGTAAATCTTAATCCTTCGGGCCAGCCCTAGGAGAGCTGTTAATCAGTTCAGTGGTCTGGTTAAACTAAGATATTTAACTTAACTGAGCACCACACAAGAGGGTCTTGGTGTTTAAGTCCTTTAGCAGTGCAGGTGCTCAAGAGGATAGTTTACTGACATCGGTTTGGCTACATTATGCATTCCACTCAGTGGAACATTATTGCACTTATACTCAACTGCCAGTGTCTAAGTGAAGAGGCATTTTGGTCTCTGATATCCTGAATAGTGAAGATGTTTTGAGTATTAGAGTTCCCATTCCCATACCTGATGGGTAGAGACTAGTTACAGAGAAATTTGGTTTTCTGTTTTCTTTTTCAGTTCTCGGAGTGGTGATGGACTTAAGTTCCATCACACGTAGAACATTTAATTGATTTTGCTGTTCCCTTTCCCTAACTTCTTTGAAGATTGATATAAAAGGTGTTTCTTATGCAACCATCTTCTTTTCTGACACTGGCAGTTCCTCATTGGCCTCTGGCAGAGGGTTTTCCCAATCTGCTGTTTCTCAGGTCAAAGTGCCACGAGTCTGACTCAGGTCTCTTCCCTTGCCAGCCTCTTGTTCACATTTTCCACTGAACAGTGCTAGTATTCCTGCAGCTTTATGCTGGAATTCTCCAACAGCTTGTGAGAGAATTTAATTTTCTTGCAGGGTAACAAGGAATTAATTTATGCATTTCTTAGTTTTTTCGGCAACCATACTTCAAGGGGGAGGGGGACATATCTTCCATGACTAGTTCCTTGGAAGGGGGAATTTCTCTGTTTAGAACTATTACCAACCAAGCAGATCGCAGACTTTCCCTTTTACTCTGGCTGAGTCAGGTTCCTTTCGGTGTGTGATGTAAAGACTAGTTTGTTGTTACAGTCTTTATCAACTGTAATTTTCTATTCTTTATGTGCTGAACCGTCTCCAACTCTCGGGAACTTCAGTCTCGAGTGGCTTATGCTCTTAGTGTTTTTAGCACTACGAGGTATTTTTTAAGGCTCTATTCTGTTGTTGGACAGTCTTTACCTTTAGACTGTTCTTTACCAGCCTAAGCATATTATTTGGGGAGTCTTTTGGCTCGCCATATTGCATTCGGCTTTCTTCTGTAGGAAGGGTAGGCAAAGTCTTATCTAAGCCTTGTCTCTTTTGATGAGAGATTAACAGTTTCCTCTTTCTTCCATTTGAATCAAAGATCTTGGCCAGTCTATGCTTTTCAGTACTATATGAAATTATCCATTTCTGGGATTTGGAGTATTTTTTTCTTTCTTTAGTAAAATAGCATTAGAAATAGATGTTTAAGAACTCTCGCTTTTGGATTCTCTCTTGTTTTCCTTCATCACAACTTGAATTACTCCACTTAAATCCAATTTCAAGAGTTTTCTCAATTTTCTTCTTTCAGTAATTCATTGCTGGAGAGCCAGGCAAAATTTTACTATGCTCAGTTCATACTCTAAAGGTTTCTTGAGAAAGACAAAGAACCTCAGACCAGAGTTC
>NC_089799.1:24559613-24567113 GCF_040412425.1 Macrobrachium rosenbergii | reverse complement strand
AAAAATGGCAGAGAATAAACAAGTAACTGATAAGAATGAAATGGGAAATAAACGATTCAAGAATAACAATTGACAGAATTACCAGACGTTGAACTTTTTGGACTTTTGAATGAAGGTTGTCGCAAAATGTTGACACGGGTCCACCATTTTTAGCATTGACATATTTATTCGTTTGTGCTAGAAAGCATTTCTCAGTAATCCACGATCACAAAATAAAAAGTCAGTATGGAATTTGCATATTGCTTATATTATTTCTCGACCTGTTTTGTTCCTGCATACTGTTTTAACGTAAACAAATTCCTATCTTTTCATCAACTGTTTATAGCGAAAATCATAAACATGCAAATTCTTGTTGCTTCACATTTTTAGATTTCTATAAAAGAAAACATTGCGGCTTTGTCTGTCCGTCCAAGATCCATGCAAAATTAGTATGTTGATCATCCACCCTCCAACAAGATCTATTTTTTGGCAGCCATAATCGTGCTTCTGGCGACTTATACAAGCCGTGCCTGAAAGTTTCATGGTACCGGCTCATACAGCATTTTACCAAGACCAGAAAATCTATTTCGATTGAGCTTGGTTAAGAAACTGGCTGTACAGAAAACTTGATTGTGCATCATCTTTTACTTGTTTTCTATTGTGCGTTACAAAATGCAAACTCATGTATCTTCAGCTATCGGCAATTTTTCATTATTTGTGACCCAATTCCTTAAAAGTTATTACTTCATTTCTCAAGCAGGTCAGTCCTTTGGACTCTATTTCAAGAACCCGAGGTGCCATTATATTCAAAGATTATTTACAGCATATCTACAACTTCTTTACGACAATGAATTCCCAAGTTTAACCTGCAGTGCTTTTGTCAGCTTTTGTACAGCGAATAGATTTCTATCTTGTGAATACTCTTACTGCCTGTAAACTTCGAGGAGTTATGGAAGCATAATTTTCAGTGAACAATTATTATTGAAAGTCAATATTGCAGATCTAGATTTCTCATTCCCAAGTTTAGAATGATTGCCTTAAGTCTGGTGATTCTTAGTAGTATCGACAACACCAGAACCTGTTCGTAAGTTTATGTCTTATTCATATACTATCGGCATCGAAACAAATTACCTGGTGAAGAATGGCACAGAAACTCATATTCTCAATCGAATTCATTTTGATATAAATCAGCAAAAATTGACGGTAACAATTTTTTTCGACCCTTGTCATAATTCAGTTCCTTCGCTGCTGTCCTATACGCCAGATGAACGACAACTGGATGTCCACTTAAGTAAAAATTTAAGACTAAAGCGAATGCATACCATTAATATATTACACATTTAAAAGTAGCGATAAAATTTTTGACAGTACGATGGGGAGTTTTATGATTATTTCATATTCATTCTTTTGCACAAATGTATCCAGTTTTCAAAACCTAATGAGACTCATGAGAGCATGAAGAATTCATATTAATGGCAGATCAACACTCTCATACCCTCAGTATATTGCACATTTAAAAGTAAAATGATAAAAATGTTATCAATAACATAGGAAGTTTTATGATTATTTCGTATTTATTCTTTTGCATCAATGTATCCAGTTTTCAAAACCTAATAAGACTCACGAGGGCATGAAAAATTTATATTAATGGCAGAAAAATTTGTATTGATGGCAGATTAACATTCTCATGAATCGTACGTTATAATGACGTTTCCGAATCAGTTGTTTAGTGCTTGACTTTGAAGGGGATAACTTGCTCTCTCATGTTGTTGAATATTACTTGTACATGACCCTTTGGAGTAACAAGGTTTGCTCTCGGCATTGTTAAACATTGCTTGAATTACTCTGAGCTGTTAGATATATTTGATTTGTTTCTCTGTCTTTGCATTACTAAAACTCAACAGTTGTTTTCCTTTATTGGAAATTATTTTGCTTGAATATTCACTTTGCCACTGACCTGGTTCAAGTTTCTTGTTTAAGATTCTTCAGTTGTTGTCATTATTAGAAATTGCTTTGAGCCGTTCAAAAAATTAATGGAACTGGCTTTGGCCCTTAAAGCTGTGAGCTGTCAGTTGATTTTAATTTTTTTTTCTTTTTAGTGGTCGACAACCAACTGAGAACTATTCAATGGCTTTTACGCAATTTCCCAAGAAGTAAGTTTATGGCCAAGGACCAATTAATTAGTTTCCTATAACAATCTGAGGCCAAATCAAGGTCTAGCTCTAGATCCAACTATGAGTTGCCATCATTCTCGGTCATTCTCGGGTAAGGGTCAAACATGTCAGAATTTGGAGGCTGACCAGTTCGTTTTAGGGAATGGGTCACTTTGCAGTAACTGAAGCTTGACGGGAGTTATATCATCCACCTAATAGGAACGACTCGGCCCAAGTTAAAGTTAAGTATACCTTAGTTTAACCAGACCACTGAGCTGATTAACAGCTCTCCTAGGGCTGACCCGAAGGATTAGATTTATTTTACGTGGCTAGGAACCAATTGGTTACCTAGCAACGGGACCTACAGCTTATTGTGGAATCCGAACCACATTATAACGAGAAATGAATTTCTATCACCAGAAATAAATTCCTCTAATTCATCATTGGCCAGCCGGAGAATCGAACGCGGGTCCAGCAGAGATTCGGCCTAAAGATAAAATAAAAAATATATTATATATTAATGGTCGTGATAAGGCACTGACAGCCATTTTCAAACGAGATATGGATCGGACCAGTTATAACCAGCTTAATGAAGGGATTTCGAGGAAAAATAGTTAACAGAAAG
This sequence comes from Macrobrachium rosenbergii, assembly GCF_040412425.1. Classification (NCBI taxonomy): domain Eukaryota; kingdom Metazoa; phylum Arthropoda; class Malacostraca; order Decapoda; family Palaemonidae; genus Macrobrachium; species Macrobrachium rosenbergii. The sequence continues at coordinate 24,564,356 of NC_089799.1, read as the reverse complement.
TGAACGAACAAGGATTGCTTAATATTCAATATTAAGAAAAACATAAAACAAGTAAAAAATGCGCCTAAGTTTCTTCGACGTAGTCGAGTTTTCTGTACATCGTATAATCAAGGCCACCGAAAACAGATCTATCTTTCGGTGGTCTCGGTAAAATGCTGTGTGAGCCGTGGCCCATGAAGCTTTAACCACGGGCCGGTGGTGACATGGCCTATATCGTTGCCAGACACACGATTATAGCTAACTTTAACCTTAAATAAAATCAAATCTACTGAGGTTAGAGGGTAGCAATTTGTTATGTTTGATGACCGGAGGGTGGATGATCAACATACCAATTTGCAGCCCTCTAGCCTCAGTCGTTTTTAAGATCTGAGGGCGGACAGAAAAATAAAAAAAAAAATCTGTCGTGACAAAGGAGGTGATTCGCTTATGTAAAATTGTCTCTGAGTAATGTTTCCACGTTCTGTGCACCGATATGGAAGCCAAAGAGTAACTTTTCTGAAATATCAACATAGTATCGTACAAAATACAGTATTAGAAAGGAATAAACCCATAAGAAGAGATACCTTCCTCCGCACGTGGCCTTACATTAGTTTGAAGATACATATCTTTCATTCTTTATTTCGTCTCTTTGTCTGTATGAGAATATCTTCTTGCTTGTTTTTCTTTTCTATATTTTTTCTCTCTTTTTCTGCCCGTTTGTTATTGCATCTCTTTTACTTTGGGTTTGCTTGTGTTCTTTTTAATGTTTTACAATTTATGATTCTGTCATTAAACTTTATTTTCCACTTCCATTCGATAATGACAAATATTTAAAATCACTTGATAATTACAAATATTTAAAATCACTTGATAATTACAAATATTTAAAATCACACGCGAAAAAATATGATTTTTAAGTTGTTGTATTTACCTATATATAAGCAATGATGGAATCATGGTGGAAAGCTCACCTTGATCAGTTCTGTGATTACTAATAGTTAACATGTTATTTTTTAAGATAGTGTTTTTTTTTTTTTAAACAAAAGCTGAGAAGTCTATCAGTTACGTGCCTACTGTGTGAGAGATTGCACCCCTTTATTCCGTCATGAGTCAGGAGACTAAAATGAGATGGAATATACTTCTTAAATGTCACAGGAACATGAACGATGACAAAATCACACAGCTTTAACTACAAATGGATTCTTTACATGCTTAAATGGATAGCTCAGTCAGCTGTGTTTTGTGCTCTAGGCACTCAAGATAATCAGGGACAGCCAGCGTAAAATTTGCAGATAGCTACATGTACTTATAAGATTTTCAATGTGGAGGCTTTTATCGTACTTCGTCATAAAAAATGGATAAAATGATAAATTCCTCTTTCGCTTCTGTGCGAAAAGAGTATAAGATAATTATCTAGTGAATTTCATCTTTTAATAAATACTTGTAGGGGAAAGATGTACAATATGTTTTGTCGTCTTTTAGGTGTTCAAATTTACTGTATTTGCTTTAGTTTTGTTTTTTTTACCTTTCGATTATATCGTGTGGTAGTTTTTTTCGTATTTTATCATTCTTTTTAGTCAAATCACTTCATTTTTCTTTCTCATTTGGATGAAACTTAATAGGTAGTCTGCTGTAGGTTGGTGAATAATTTCAGTCAAATCTCTTTACCTATTTTGCAGAGTCCTAAGTCAAATTTCACCAATATTTATCCTTATCTCTCAGAAACTGATATTGATAGACTTTTTTTTTTTCAAAATTTGACGCTATGGTTCAAAGGTGTTGTTTTAGATAGTTTTCATACTGACCTAGTTTTCAATGCCAAAGGTCATATTACAAATTATTGTTGACTTTTTCTCGGATTTTGATGAAACTTGAAAGGTCGATACCCTTTGGGTTGTTATTATTTTTCTAAATGTGTTTCAACCTTACCTATTTTTCAAGGTGACAGGTCAGTTTCATTTTCAGTATTCTATTTTTTTTAATGACTTTGAAGAACTTTGTACGCAGGTGGCTGTTATTTTTATACCTTGGTGTATTTCCATTTAATTTAGGGGCCAACAGTTTATGTTACAGCATTTCATTTTTCTCAGATTTTCCTGAAACGCGAGAGGCACTTAGCAACCTTGCAGGTGAATGACTGCTTGCGCCGAATAGTTTTCGCTTTAATGACTTTTACTCGTAAGGCAGTTCAATGGTCAACATTTTAATTTTGTCTGATGTGGTAAAAAAAAAAAAAAAGTTATTGTCCACCTTTGGGCTTAGAGATTATGTTCGCCAATAATATTGACCTTGACTTTTTCAAGGCCACAGGTTCTTTCAAACTCACATTTTTCCCCCATTTTTGAGAATTTTGTATACAGGCACCATAAGGGTCGGTGATTGTATCCCCACCCCCCCAGCAGATACAGCTGAAATCTACCTAATACTTGGAGGGTCATGATATACCGTACCATTATTATTATAATCATAATTATATCCTCTGCCAACCAATAAAAGACATTTATATGATCTTGCATGTCATCCATATCTCTTTCTGTGTGTCCATAAGATATTTCAAAGAATTACTGATGGATTTTCATGTATTGTATAGATGTAGCAACAAGGAATTGTGATTGCATTTGGAGACGGACCAGGTCTAAAGAGTGATAAAGGATTTCTTTTAAGTGTTAATCAAATGCAATTGCGACCTTAATAATCAGATTTAATAAATATATTCTAATAAAGACTGAAGGATATCATGACTTCTCCCATCCTTTAAGATTTCTTGTGGATGACGATACTGTCTTGGCAAGACTGATAAAAATATGTGACCGAATGGTCGGCACTGATGGAGATTTGGACTATTTAAGTACTTACGAGTTTTTTAACGTTTACAAAACCATATAAAAAAACTCCAAGTGTCATTGGACCCAACCCAAAATACTTGAGCACGCAAATTATAACGGAATTTTGATTGGAGGCAAAAATAACCCTCATGATGACTGACTACGTATGTTTGCTAGTTACGTCAATATCCTTTGCCTTATTCCATTATTATTATTATTATTATTATTATTATTATTATTATTATTATTATTATTATTATTATTATTATTATTATTATTATTATTATTCAGAATGTACAACAGTTTTGGAAAACGGACCTAAAAGGCCATTGCCTAAATATGCAAAGGATAAAAGCCCATACGTAATAAATGGGAAAACAAAACACGGAGGTAACAAAGAACAAAGGCAGGTAGAGAATAATCATTTTATATATATATATATATATATATATATATATATATATATATATATATATATATATATATATATATATATATATATATATATAATATAATCATGAAGCTACAAATGTCGCTTAATATGGAATTCACGCTACCTCGGGGTATCTCCGTTGGAGAATTGTCGCCGAAGGGGAATTTATATAAGTGATAAATGAATTGGAATCGTCGGGACACGAACCCGTGACACGAAAACCTATTCAGCGACTCCAGTGGACGTTAACCATTGAGCCATTTGTAGCTTCATGATTGTATATAAATCACGGTGTGATAAAATTTCATATATATATATATATATATATATATATATATATATATATATATATATATATACACATATATGTGTTATATATATGTATATAAATATGTGTTATACATACATATATAATACATATATATATATATACATATATATATATATATATATATATATATATATATATATATAGACATATATATACATATGACCATCATGAATAATGACCATGATAAATTCACAATATGAAAGAATTTCAATACGAACGATGGACGTCTCTTATTACAAAAGAAAAGAGATGCTGCTTTCTTTTTTGTTACATAAGAAACACATCTATTGTCAGCTTAAGGCACAGTTTCGACAGAAATTCGCAGAAAACTTTGCAAGTTTTTAAATGAATCAAAATCAAACCCTATATTTGGAGAACTTGTTCCTCCACAAGGGTAAGTTACCATCGTATCCAATGCATCATTATACCCTCAGATAAATAAGTAATTCTTTTTTTTTCATTTAACAATTCCTAAATGTTATTATGTCTTGATAATTCAAGGTGGGAATTTGTGAAATATAAGGACCTAGTACCGGGAATACTAAGGATACACATTGTCATTCACTCAAGGATACTAGAATATTTCCAAAGTATATTGGCCTTGTAATTCTGGTATTTCAAAACCTGCACAATTCCAAAAAGTTTATGCTTCCTGTTTTTTGTATGGCTTCGTGAAAATAATAACGGCTTTTACAGATTTAACCTCAAACAAATCTAAAGTTGAAAATTATATCTAACCTTGTTATGTAAAGGTAATTAATAAAGGATATTGCTGTATCTTCAGTTACAGACAATTATTGTAAATTTATCACTAACTTGAGATGATTAGTATTCAGCTATGGAGTGAAGTTTAGAAATCCAAAAGGAAGAATCATAACCCTACCCTCCAAAGGTAATGGAGTACAGTACCATCGGTAGTTTTATGTGAATTGGACTTGAAGGAAATTAGGCCAGGAGAGATAAGATTATTTTCCGTGAGTGATGTTAAAGGATCTCTGAAGTTCTAAACCGAGGATAGGCCATGAAAATATGCATATAATTTGTTTACTGTTTTCCTCTGGCTTCTTTATATATAAAACTCAAACAAGTAGAAAGATCTAATTCTGTGGTCAGTTTTTCTTAAGATGTTTTAACATTGTCACCGTAAGAGATATAACCGCACTTAGCTTTTAATG
>NC_089799.1:24492113-24554613 GCF_040412425.1 Macrobrachium rosenbergii | reverse complement strand
CGAATTAGATGCTGCCACCTTACTCCAGAAAGGGTAGCATCAAACCCAACACATCACTTCCATGAAGGACCAATGACTCAACAATCTTCTTATGTATTGCATCTCTCATTTTCATAGACATTCCTCTTCTCTTTCAAACTATTTACAGAGTCCCTGCTTCATTTATTCTACGGCATACCCAATCCTTCATCTATTATCATTGCATCAACCCACACAAGTCTATACTAATTAGTCACTTTCAGTCTTTTGCTGCAGTAAGAAACTCCCCAACATGCTGTACATACATACTTCCAAACACACAATCACGCTTTTCCTTTCACCCTTATCGTTTTTCATATTTTGTCAGAGCTTTCACTGCATATTTTCAGTTGACTCTTGATGATTATTACTGTCTTCATGAGGAAAAAAATCATAAATATTCTTCCAGAAATGCCGTACAGTAACTTTTGACCAGTAACCTTAAAAACGATTGTCTCATGGATCGAATTGAAGTTTCCAGTATACAAGAATTTTGATAAAAAAAAATTTTTTTTTAATATAAAAATATACAAATTTTAACTATGGTGATGTGTCATATCGAAAAATGGCGCATCTCCCTGCATGGCCTACTGGACCCCCACAGAAAAATATAAATTAAAAATATTTGTAACGAAAATTTCCTTGTTAAATTTTTCCTAGATGTTGGCAAAGAGTAAAGCTGCTCATTCTCTCTCTCTCTCTCTCTCTCTCTCTCTCTCTCTCTCTCTCTCTCTCTCTTGCATTGTGCATGATTATTTTATGACAATTAATATCCTTTAATAAAATGTGAAAGAACATAAAAGAAAAAACAAAATATTCTTAAAAACTGCACAGCTTTCCCACCTCCTCCCTGCCCAGAAACTCTTCCCCCAGCCTCCTACCCGACAAAACCCTATCTCAGCCTGTTTATGCCTGTAAGCAGTGTTACCAACACTTCTTTATGCCTCTACAGCGTTCATGCCATCAGAGCACAATTTTAAAAATTTTTATGATATACATTACAGATATCTTGGGTGCCTGGGTGCTGTTGCTTGCAGATAATGTCGAGTTGAAGATAATGTTAATGTGGATAATCAAGGGATTACTTGTATATAGCTTTGTCAAGCTAAAACTATTGAGGACCCCCATTGATGGCCTCTATAGCATATACTGAATTTCTTATTACCTTTCAGTTTTGCTTCCAAATTGTTGCAAAATAATGAGCTGACTCTAAGTTTTATAATACTTGTTTGTTATTACCTACCTAACAGTAATATCCTATGGCTTTAGGTTAAATCAAAACCTCCTTGGAAAAGGCATTCATTTATTTCCCGTCACTTTCCATCATGCAAATACATAAGACAATTGTGGTCTTTATTTCCCATTTGGTGGTGGTAATAGTTCTACACCATAACAAATATGATTTTATTCTGCAAATAGATAAGAAATTCTTTCTTAATGTCTTTGACTAAAAATTTTGAAGAGAGCATCTTCATGGGCAGCGAATTTCTGTGACAGAAAGAAGGTAATAACACTTTAATGTAAAAATGTCCCCAAGAGCTATGTGATGCTCAAATGACTGCGTACACGTGCTTTGAGGGTCCAATATTTTCTCTAGCGTCGAGATCATTATGACACTGCTACGGGCAAGTAGGACAATGCAATTCTGGAAACTAATGACTACCTGAAGTTTTATAAACAGCACACAATTGCTCTATTTTATAAGAAATTAGGTGACTAAGGTAGTTTTTACATCACTGACTAGTACACTAACAGGCTCTTGAAATAGTTTAGAAACAGTCACATATTCCAGTCAAAGAACCATGGTCTCCATTGTAGGTAAACTATAAATTGAGACACTAGGGAAGTGTGAACAAGGACAATTAGCAGAGACGATGGTGCTGTTCAGGGGTTCAACTTGAAAATGAGATCTGGCTGGAGATCACGGATGATATATAAATTTTGTTTCTTGAGTGCCAGATAAAAAACTGTTACGAATTAAGCATCTTATCTTTCGTTGCTCACCGTCTAATATTCACAATTCAGGTTGCCGCTTCTTTTCTTTTTTCCTCTCTTTTACGGCACCCTTTAAGGATCTCAGCTCCTTCGGCTGTTACCTGTGAGAAAAGAGAGATTATAAGAGCGCCGTACTAAATACAGGGAGATTTGTAACAAATTAAACAAAAAGTTATACTTCTTCACTTACCACTCACTATACAAATAGTCAAAATATAACTATAAGATTCTCTCTCTCTCTCTCTCTCTCTCTCTCTCTCTCTCTCTCTCTCTCTCTCTCTCTCTCTCTCTCTTTCTCTCTTTAAACCCCCATATCTGCCTCACATAGGTTTTAGTTTATCTAAATGTTCTTTATAAATTTCTTTGTTCATAGAAGCAATGAAATGCATTTCTACTTCTAATATTTCTCTATGTTAATATATATTTCAAGGGATATAACTATTATTTACTATTTGCCAGTTTTCTTGTAGTATTATTGAACCTACAAACATACAGCAGTCATAGCCCTATGTCAACGAATTCATAAAAAATATTACTTTATAAATAAACAGATGAAGAAGTGAGCCAATCAGACAATGAGATGATTGTCATTTGACCTGGTTTTAATTACAAGGGGAGATGGCGCATTTGGGAAACAAGGCCAAAGAGGGTCATTTATGAGGTTTCACTAATTAGCACAGAATTACTAAATGTACTGGCCAGTAAATACGCAAATAGAGAGAAAGTTATTACGTCTAATACTTACAATGCATTTTGTACTCGCAAATCAATGATGAATTAGAAAAATATAGGTAGAAATTAATCCATCAGACATTAAATATCTATCATACATTACCTTTTAACGCCCTCAAGCAAAATCTGTTTGAGAAATTCAGTCCATCAGACGCTGGACATTCATGCCACCATGAAGTAAAAAATGAAGTAAAAAATGTGGATGAATTATTCATTTATTAATAGAAGGTGGATGCCAACTTACCCTCTGACGTCCTAAACCATCAGCTATTAAAGATGGACGTCAACTGATCTTTTTCTCACAATATTAGAAAATATGATGTGATAATCAGTCCGTCAGATATTAGGGATTAGGGATGGATAACAACTGACCTATTTACATCCTAAAGTAGAAAATATGGACGCGAAGATAAGGAACTCAATCTTTTTAGATTTATTGCGTGAGAGAATTAATCCGTCAAAAATTAAAGATGGAAACCAGTTGACATTCAGAAAAAAAATTTGGCTGAGACGTTAATCCCTCTCTCATAGGACTATTTAGATTAGGAACTGTAAAAGAACAGTAATCCATCGACACTATTATGGATGCCATCTAAACTTTTTACATCCTGAAGAACAAAACTTGGATGAGAACATTTGCCTCTCAGACATCGAAGATGCGTACCAGCTAATCCTTTTCATATCAATACAAAATCTGAATGAAAAGGTCAGTCACTGAGGGTGGATTCCCCCTAGAATTTTGTAGTCCGTAGAGTAAGTGTGGCTGAAAAATATATGTCAGACACTAAAGAAGATGACAGATAACATAATGGAACCTATAAAAAAACTTGGATGAGAACATTAAAAACCTTCAGACCTATGACATCTAAAAGTAGAATATCTGGATGAGAAAATCCATAAATCAGACTTTAAAGATAGATCCAACTGACCTAGTGATATAATAAAATATAAAATCTGAATATGAACATTAATTAGAGAGTAAAGATGAAAGACAAGTGATCGAAGAAATGAATTTGAAGGATTCTAACTTGTATGCATCACTAGACAGTGGAGTGGAAAATCTGGAATCCAAGAGATAGATCAGAAGTATTCTACCTAAGCTGCTTATACCATCAGACAATGAAGTGAAAGATCTGGAACCCAAGAGATATGTCACAAGGAGTCTACCTGACCTGTTTATACCATCAGACGGTAAAGTGGAAGATCTGTAATCCAAGATATTTCAGGATTCTAGCTAATTTGTTTATACCATCAGACCGTGAAGTGGAAAACCTGGAATCCCAGAGATATTTCAAAGGGATTCTAACTAACCGGTTCATATCACCAGACCGTGAAGTGGAAAATCTGGAATACAAAATGAATTTCAGGATTCTACCTAACCTGTTTATACCACCAGACCGTGAAGTGGAAAACCTGGAATCCAAGGGATATTACAGAAAGATTTTAACTAACCTGTTTATACCACCAGACCGTGAAGTGGAAAACTTGGAATCCCAGAGATATTTCAGAAGGATTCAAACTAACCAGTTTATATCACTAGACCGTGAAGTGGAAGATCTGGAATTCAAAAGATATTGCAGAAGGATTCTACCTGACCTGTTTATACCACCAGACCGTGAAATGAAAAATCTGGCACCCAAGAGATATCACAGAAGGATTCTAGCTGAGCTTTTTGTACCGCCAGACCATAAAGTTGAAAATCTGGAATCCAGGAGATATTTCAGAAGGACTCAAGCTAACCTGTTTATGCCAACAGACTGTGAATTGAAAACCTGGAATCCCAGAGATATTTCAGAAGGATTCAAGCTAACCTGTTGATATTACCAGATTGTGAAATGGAAAATCTGGAACCCAAAAGATATATCAGAACGATTCTGACTAACCTGTTTACATCACTACACTGTGAAAAGGAAAATCTGGAATCCAAGAGATATCTAAGGAATCCAACCAACCTATTCACATCACCAAGTGAAGAATCTGGAATCCAAGAGATGCTTAGGAAGGATTCTAACTAATCTGTTTACATCACTAGACTGTGAAGAGCAAAACCTGGAATCCAGAGATATTTCAGAAAGATTCTACCTAACCTGTTTATATCACTAGACTGTGAAGAGGACAGTATAAAAGGAATCTAACCAACCTCTTTACATCACCAAGTGAAGAATCTTGAATCCAAGACATATTTAAAAGGACTGAAACTAACCTGTTTACATCACTAGACAGTAAAGTAGAAAATCTGGAATCCAACATCGAGAACAGTAGGATCTGTTGAGAACGAGACGTTTATTGAATTCCCCTCCGAAACCAGAAGTGGAATTTGCTGCTTTCCAGCATATGGTGCCCTGTTTAAAAAGATATCAGTGGAGGGATAAAGTAAGAGGTAGACAAAAAAAGTATAATTGAGTGAAATAAAGAAAAAATTCTGCGTGTCTTTTTAAAACCTGTACTTGTGTAAAACAGATAATTAACTAATAAGTATAAATACCGATTATCTAATAAATACAAAATGAAATAAGGGAGAAGCCGGCTTGACTTGAGATTGGTCCCCTATTCAAAATTTAATATAACTGAATAGAATTTACAAGAGCTTATTTATAACATAAAATTTAACACGATAGCAGATAAATCTACAAAAATGACGATAGCACAGGTCCTGTCAGTGGGCTCCTGTCAGGAAGTACATAAGATGCGGATGAATTAATATTTTGAGATTTTGCAGGGGATTTTATTATGTATAAAATTTCCACAAATTTAATGTACTTCGCATCTATTTTACCAACTATTATCCTACTTTTGAGTAATAAAAAAATAAGTATTGCTTGCTCGGTTAACTGGGTAGTTAACCTGGAAACATGATGCATCACTGGCTAAGGAAATTATTTAATCAAAATAAAATCTCTAAACAAAAAAAAATGGAGATGCAGTGTTTTTATATGTATTTTAATCACAATTTTACAGATTTCTCGTTATTTTGAAAAATTACGTCATTTTTATCACTATATCATATACCACATTGTCATTCAAATTTCATAGCATTAAGAGGCTTTATATAAAATATTAATTTTCGATATTTTAGAGATCAATAAGTACTAATTCCGTAATTAGTTTCTTGGCATTATACTTTACTTGAGACAACACACTAATATAAATTGTTAGTAAACTACATTACCTAATTTAGCTCTTATATTATGTTCCGAAACCTGAAATACTCATCCTTCAGGAGAGCTCATATGTTTAATGTTCAAACTTACTGTCCCATTGACCCCAACGTAGATAAATCTTGAATTTCGAGTGGGTCACAGCATGCCTCAGTCTGAAACCACTGGAAGAAAAGTCCAATTCTTCTGCCTGTCGCCACTGTCAGGTGCCACGAACATGCAATGCTGTTATAGTACGAAGCTGGTGGGGACGAGTGTAAAATCCCCGCAGCAGATGTCAGAACTAAAGAAGTGAAGCTGGATTAGTCCAAAGTATCGCCTTGCAGAACCTTATATTGAGATTAACACCACCACCATCATCATCACTACTACGATATTAGCGGGCTTTTTTTCCATAGCTACTGAAAATTAGTGAATGATGTTCGGAGTAACACTACCTCGTTAATGGTGAAACCTTAGGTTTATAAGTTGTACAGGTATGTTCAACCATGGGCGTCTGGTTGCAATAAGTCTGAGCTTCTTACTGAATGCTTATTGTCATGAAGAAAAAGAACAAAGTTAGTGACGTATGTCCCACATTAGAATTCTTTCTTTCTATGTCGATTCATTTTGTTTTTCTTACACGAAAACAGATCATTCGATTCTCTAATTCTAATTTACAGTATATGGCTTGAGACTGAGGGGTTAAACATCCTTAAGTAATATGCCTGTTTCACTTCAGACTTAATATTTTACTTGTTGCCCAACTGCAGTTTATAGCAATTTTATCTGCGGCTAGTAGCTAATGAGAAGTTTTATTTTGCGTATAATGAATATTATTCAAATAAGTATGCGCTTTTATTTTTTATCTTTGATGTGACTTGCGTTTGAAACCTCAAGTCTTACAGAGTATTGCATCATCACAAGTGATTTGGCTATTTCTTGCAGAATTATCTGCAAATCTTAATGTTTGTTCTAGAGAGCTATCCATAATTTCTGCTTCTTTGGGCTGAAATTACTCACGGATTTTCTTGATGTCACTGAATAATGGCTACACTGCCATTCAATGATTTTGTCTCTTAATCTTTCCCTATTTTCTACTTTGCTTCCTTAACCAGATTAGGCATTGATTTTTCTTTTTTTCTTTTTTGTTAATTTGCCTAGTTTTTTTTCTTACATTTTTGCACTTGTCATATCTTCTTCATCATTGAGCCAATAATGTTTTTGTTTCTCCCCAACTGTTTCTTTTAACTGAGGAACTTACATAAAATGTCTTTCCATATCTGTTTAGTAAGTCTTATAATCAAGGATCACTTTACAGAATGACTGGCTTCATTGGAAATACATCTCATTGGCATGCTTAAGACTCCTACCCCAATCTGAAGATCACTAGTTGGAAATGTGAAAGTGCAGTTATTTACCTTACCAGTTTGTAAAAAGGAGGTGGATGACCTAGTGATAAACAGTACCATATTTTATAGAAAACTAGTTTGCTCACTCTAATGACTTGTTCTCACCCTCATCCTATCATTACTGCTACTTACCTGAACTCCCGTTCCTGCTGAATCAGATTCTAAATACATTGACACTTGCACTATGAAAATATTGTTAAGTGCAAAAGTAGCTACTTATGGAAATTTCAAATTGGGACAATCTCATGGCTAGTGGACAAAGCAACAAGTCGTTAAAGGAATTTGGAATGAGAAATAGGAATTGTTAGTCTTTCAGATATTAACAGGAACATAAAATTTTTTTCTTACCTTGACTTCCATTGCATATGGACAGTGGTGCCGTGATCGCTTTAAAAAAAAAAAAAAGGAAAAATTTAATGGTGAGGATGCAAACAGTACTTTTCTCAGAACTACTCAAAACCATATGGAATTATGTTTATAATATCATAGTTTCATGTAATATATACATACACAACACACACACAGACACACATAAACACACAAGCACACAATTTGTAAGTTTGGGGAGGCACTAGTTTAGGTGAATTAATTACCCAACGTTTCGGAGGCGAATAAAGGCAATGATCACCGTCGTATTTATACATCATTGCTGAATCCGACATGACCCCCTCTGCAGAAACCTTCCAGAACGTTAGTTTGTAAATACACCCAAACTACTGCCTCTACAGCATCACGTCAAACATCTACCTGCTGCCTCCCCAAACATACACAGTGTCATTCACCTCTGTCTTGCACGCACTTCCCCTTCATGGAAAGGAACGAGAGTGAAGAAAATTTGTTCTTTTATGAGTCTGGCTCTGTCCCTGGATTGGTTGGTTTAGCTACTCAGAAAGGCTGGTTGTGCTTGATGATTTAAGTACAAAGGGAGGTTATGAAGAAAGGAATGTTTAGGTGTTTTATATGAAGTTACGGGAGTATATATGAACTGATATGGAGTATGCATGTACTGAGAGGTTTAACTGATGGAAATAAACTGTTTCTAAAGAACAACACTCATCAGTATACTTGGGAAAGAGAAAATAGCAAAGTAAAGAGATGGGGTGTCAGTATGGAAAGCAAGTTGATAGATGTAAATGTAAAAAGGGTAATGGCTGGTGTAAGTCTTAGAGGAAGGTGTGAAAATGTTTTGATCATAATACAAGCAAGTTTGATAATAGAGGTTGAAAGTTGAAAATACCACATAAGTGAAAAATTATTGAAAAATGTGCCAGAGATAAAGACACTGAAATAAAGTTAGTATACATAAGATTGCAAAATTCAAGGTTGGCTCATGCAGTCAGAAGAGGGCTTGTGGGTTTAGAAGAGTAGAAAAAGAAAAAAACTCACAAGTAGCAAGATAAGTGAACTAAAGATTTGCTAAAAACTAGAGGAAATCTAAGGTACAGTTGCACAAAAGAGTAGATCACGTACAGGTATACTCAAAGATGGTATGGAGAGAAAACCAAGGCAACTAATCACAAGAAGGGAATGAGTATGAGCAAATACTTTATTTTTTCTGTGGAAATTAATAAAGAAAGAAAGGTTAAGGAACAAATAGGTCTTAAATAAAAAAAAAAAAAAGCAAATGAAGCATTGCTTTCTAATGAGCATGTAGCCCAGGGTTGACAGTGTGAGCGTTGTGAAAATTTGTTGACAGTGCGTGATAGACAAGGGGTAAAGCTGAATGTTGCAAAGAGTGGAAGTGGTTAGCACTTGGGGGAAAGACAGCAGGTGCAACTGGAATCACAGTGAGATGAAGTGGTAGGTGAAAGTACAGTGCTGTGGGATAAAAAGTATTGTTGCTAATGAAGTGTGGTATAGTTGATATTTTGAGAGGATACAGTACTGGTTTAGGAGAGGGGTCAAGAAACTTTAAAAACTAATGAAAGACCTTGATGACATTTGCAGGAGGAGAAAGATTAAGAGTGCCATTGTGAAGGAAAATGGAGCAATGAATGTTAATATGGATGGTATAAGAATAAACGCTGTTACATGAAAGGGTATCTGGAAGTAAATAAGATTAATATTGGTAAAATGAGAAGAGGTGAGTCACGGAAGGGATGAAGCAGGGAAGGTAGCAGTGTGTGAAAAATATTTAGAAGAGGGCTGGGGTGTCTCTGGAAGACTAGGTAAAAACATATGAAGGTGCTGTTGAGAAAACTCAACCTTACTGAAATGAAATGCGGATGACACTTGCAACTGAAAGAGAAAAAGCTGCAGTTGTATGTACAGTGTAAGAAACATTGGAAAAGTGAGATGTGTAGAGATCTGTAGAGGTGGCAAAAAGCCTAATATAGATGAATAAATCAGTGTTTTGAGATCATCCAGTCAAATGGAAAGAATGGAGGACGGCAGGTTGATAAAGCAGAATATATTTCAGAAGTTTTAGGATGAAGACCTACAAAGTCCTGGATATATTATAGGGTAAGAGGCGTATTGGAAGTTAAGTATACCATAGTTTAACCGAACCATGAGCTGATTATCAGCTCTCCTAGGGCTGGCCCGAAGGATTAGACTAATTTTACGTGGCTAGGAACCAATTGGTTACCTAGCAACGGGACCTACAGCTGATTGTGGAATCCGAACCACATTGTACCGAGAAATGAATTTTTATCACCAGAAATAAATTCCTCTAATTCTTCATTGGCCGGCCGGAGAATCGAACGCAGGCCTAGGAGAGAGCTAGCCGAGTACGATATCGACCCATCCAATGAGGAATTGCGTATTGGAAATGACAGACACTGAATGCGTATAGGAAGGCGTGACCAACTAGTGATGGGCCTCTGTGTGAGTGTATGAAGCTGCTAACACTGTTGTTGAAGCTTTCTGCACTGGGGATTCATCCACTATTCAACAGTTAAAGTATGGCGAGTCGTTGACCAATCACGGATTTTATCCTCTGAAGCCGCCCCCTGTTAGGGGGAAACGGCTTGAGGTAGAATATTCATTTATTACTTACATTCATAATACAACTTGAATCCTGGTAATACGCTGGTTCCGTCTGTCGTAAATATGATGTTTATAATGTTACTGCCGCTCCCTTGAACGACAGGCGGTATAGTCGAACCACAATATGTTGCCCTGAAAAAGTTAGAGCCCTTGGATATGTAGCATTATATTCCCAGCTCATTAGAATCTATTCCTTGCATATTCTCATGTAAGTGTATAGACATACACACACACACACACACACACATATATACATATATGTATATATGTATATAATTATATGCCATGTGTGGGATATGTTTTGACCTCAGATTTATTAACTCAGTTTAACGGGTCATTTCTAAATTACATCCTAACTATATTAAACAATATAAGCACCAGTTTGCTGAAATTAGCAAGACTAATGTTAAACATATGAAAATCAAAAATGTCATAATAAACATAATATAGGACTTTTTTTTAGATTTTTCAAGTATTTAGAACGAAGCGTTTGTTCGACTGAGGAAAAGGAAACGTGTTACATTGTTATTCTTACATGCGCAAAAATAACTCATTTCATTTTTGTTACTAAATCATGAAATCGTATCGTTACTCCTAAAATTAAATTTAGTGTTTAATTAAGAGAAACATCGTTATTATGCTGATGGCCATCAGGCATCTCCCTACCCGAGGAAATTGCCGTATTTCCAGGCGGGATCATTCAACACGATTTGGGCACAGCCGCAACAAGTCCCCAGGTCGAACTCGATGAAGGTGATTTTCGACACTTTTCCCTGAGGCATCGACAGCTTCCAGGTGCAGTTCATGAACTCGTCTTTGATGTTTTTCACCTCTAAGTATCCCTTTGAATGTGTTAGGACTAAAAAAAAAAAAAAACAAACAAAGTATACTTTTATTAACGTTGAAGTATGAGTGAATTTTTTTTTATTTAAGGCAGGAGCTACAAAGGCAATACAACTTTACCTTTGTGAAGATTAACGCAAGAGTGATATTCATTTTTTTTTTACATAAATATTTATTTTGATTAAATGTGATGGAAAGTGTACATTTTACTTTGACTGATGGAAAAATGTTTTCCTTTGTTGAAATTAATGTAGTAATTTTGTTTTTTGTTCAAGTCAAAAACTACAAGAGAAATCAATTTTTATTTTCTGAAGAGTGGTGCAGGAGTGATATTTTTACTTTTGAAAGTACATGTGGAAGTAATGTATCTTTGTTATTTGCAAAACTGGGTAAAGCAGTATATTTCGCCCTATGCTGAAACTGGAAAGAATGGAATTTATATATCAGTCAGGACTGCTAAAAGATCTCTAGGTATGCTGAATCCCAGTAACTTGACACTAACAATCGCTTCCGGTATTGAACTCTGGTAAACTGACATCCTCTCTACCTCACACCCGCCATGTTAACTGTCAAACTTGTCTTGTTTGATTCTAGTGTCAGCTGATGGTTTAGTTTAATGATTGTGTAAGCATATGGCTAAGTGCTCTGAGAGCTGCTAGCAAACCTGTTCACGGTGTATAGTTTTTCTTGTCAATAAGAAAGTGTCGTACCTGAGATCATTTGCATAGGAAAAACCTTATGGACGATTGAACTTACATTCACGAGACACAAAAAACTAATACAGATAAATAAAAAAATTGTTGGAAATATGAAGTTAACTGAACTGTGAGAGAGCGCAGCAAGATCTTCCACGTAACAATAACTTTTCTGTATCACAAGTCAGTGCTATGTATGTGCCTACCAGCTGTTGTCCTCAGGTATACTTTTATAGAAAGCTCTCTCGCACACCTATATAGATGACATTGTAAGTCATTTTTTTCTTGTGATATAGATCAGTATTAATGTAAATGGTAATTAAATAAGAGAATAGATTTCAACCCTAGAGCTCATTTGAAGTTGCATCCTAGACTCTTTCAGTTACAAGCATACAATATTACCGGGAAACTTTTTTGTCTCACTGTCAAATTAGTACAAACGTATGTGCCTGTCTTTTGCCAGCCTTAAGCATACTTTCCTAGACAACTTTCTCACTTTTTGCACATGATACATATAACTTTTAATGTTACTGACAATTAAAGGAGCGAATAAGTTTCAGCCACCAAGCAGATTCGAACTTGCATCCAGGAGGCTTTTAGCTGCAAGCACACAGCATCATCGACCACACCACAGCAGAGAACTTTTTCCACAATTAGGCCAAAGCATATTTTCATAAAGAACTCTCTTCCTTTCTATCTCTCTTTGAGCCTCCAAAACAAAGTTAAATATTCATTTAGTATAACATGACCATGCATGTAGGAGTCGAGGAGAAAGATTTACTTAACTGAGGAGTGAAGTTTTCAGAACTTGAATATATACATGCCTATATATATATATATATATATATATATATATATATATATATATATATATATATATATATATATATATATATATATATAAACACACACATATATATATATATATATATATATATATAGAAACACACACACATATATATATATATACACTAGCTGATCGACCCGGCGCTGCCAGGGAAATCTCTAAATGACAACCGATAAACTCTCTCTCTCTCTCTCTCTCTCTCTCTCTCTCTCTCTCTCTCTCTCTCTCTCTCTCTCTCTCTCTCTCTCATTCCTGTTCAGATAGTTGCTTCAGTTGCATTCCCCAACATTTTTGACATTTTATATTTCACCACTTCTCACCCTCCATTCCTATCTGGGCTGAATTTGGGCTTGAAGGGTATCAGAAGTGTCTCTATTCATCTCAGCGATCTCGAAAACTATGGAGTAAACACTAACATCTGTAGTGTTCAGTTATTTTTATATGTCACCACCTTCCCACCCCTTCCCATCCCCCTTCCTATCGGGACTGAACTTGGACTTAATGGGCATCAGGAGTGTCACTATTCTTCTCAGCGACCTCGAAAACTATGGATTAGACACTAATATCTGTCGTTTTTGGTTAATTTTACATATCATCCCCTTCCCAACCCCCTTCCTATCAGGGCTGAACTTGGTCTTGAAAGGCATCAGGAGTGTCTCTATTCATCTCAACGGCCCCGAAAACTATGGATTAGACATTAATATCTGTCGTTTTGGTTATTTTATATGTCCCCACCCTCCCACCCCCTTCTCACAGGCAGGACCCCCTTCCTATCAGGGCTGAACTTGGACTTGAAGGGCATCGGGAGTGTCACTATTAATGTCAGCGACCTCAAAAACTATGGATTAGACACGTCTTAATATCTGTCGTTTTCTGTAATTTTACATTTCACCCCCTTTGGTGCCAGTGATGTCCTACCCCCACGGTGTTCTTTCCCAGATGGTAAGTCATATCTATACCAAGTTTGGTTGAAATTACTCAATGCATTTCAGAGTGTATGTGGAACATACACATACACACATACACACATCTATATATATATATATATATATATATATATATATATATATAGAAATATATATATATATATATATATATATATATATATATATAAGAAATATATATATATATATATATATATATATATATATATATATATATATATATATATATATATATATATATATATATATATATATATATATATATACGCATTTAAGCAACCAGCTTCAGTATGACAATTTAGTTGATATCTGACCGTCAGTATGTGTATGAGAACTAGACATAATCATTAAGGGAAATAAGCATTAATGAGTGATTAACTATTTTCTTTACGACTTTTTTCAGCCCTACCTGTTAAAGCTGGATCACAGCGGTACAAGATTTTGCCTGAAATAAAGACAGGATATTAATTTTTCCAGAGTTGCAAGACATTTTTACTTCAGAGTACTATGAATGTCATTACTTTATGCTTGAATTAGAAATGATACAGCATCTTAATTCACACTTGTATTAGTTAACAAATTATCAAAAGCAACGCTATGACATACATCTTTCAGATGTATGAGAGAGAGAGAGAGAGAGAGAGAGAGAGAGAGAGAGAGAGAGAGAGAGAGAGAGAGAGGCGCTTAATATAATCCAGGTGAAAATTCCAGACCCATCTGTTGTTAAGTATTAACCCGTGAATTTGGTTTCTGTCACGCAAGTAATTCTTGGTCCATTCATGTAAAAAAAATCGGGTCACGAGGTTCCCTTCCACGCAACAAAAGTAGATAACAAAAGGTTTTGGATGTGAAAATTTCAAGCCAGAGATCATCAGCATATAAGGTAACTTCAGATCCTCCCAAGTAATCTTCCCAATGCTGTTGATGGCCACTTGATAATGCTGACCCTATTTTTACATGAAATGTTTGATGCCTCAGAGTCAAAAACGTGATTTAAGGTATCATGTCTCCATGTTGTGCCATTTGCTTTTTCTAGATCAAACAAGACAGTACCAAGATGCTAAACCAATGCATCTTTAGAGAAAATGTTTCCGTAGCCACACTATATTGGAGAAATATAATTTTTATACTCCAGATACCACGTATTTCTTAAACTGGCGATCTTTCAATAATTTTAAACAGACATGACGTTAATGAATGACTCAGTAGTTAGTCACCGATAGGTTGCTTTCCTAGGCTTAGTAAGAAATACTTTTAGTTATATGAAAATATATGTTCGTAAAATTAAATAGCAATGCTTAACATGAATCATTTTGTGATTTATGGAGTATGTCTGATCATGGTATACAGAACGCGATCAGGGCTAAGAGCAAAACCTCTAGAATTAGCTCAGGCAGATCCAAATATCCTCATACAGAAATGGATATATGATTGTTCTGTATATAAAATAGCGTATCAAAGTCCTTCTTTTATTTTGGCACCAGTTTATATTGGAAATCCAGTTGTGGAAAGTGAATAGAGTAAGAATCGCTATGCGAATGGTAGGTGAATGTGCAATGTTGGTGCCAGCAAATCATTGACATCGAGATTAAATAGGCAGACAGTTCATGAGATTGAATTATGAGTAAAATTAAGGAACGTCTCTTGTATTCTGGGTGAAAGGAGACCTGAGCAGCAGTGTTTTTAGATGTGCCTATGATCAGCTTGTGAAAGAAAATCACTTGGCTTTTTCGCAAACCTCTTTGGCAAAAAAATAGATATGTGAATAGATACACGGGGTAGAGGGTCAATTGTACAGGTATATAGGCACTAATTTTGTTATCGACATTCATTTTACCGCCCATATTGCTTAGACATCTTTGTGCACATGAAGAGACATTTTGGCCGAGGTGTCATTCGTGAAAGACACTGCATACATTGAGGTTCATTTGATAACTTTTTTTCAAATATAAAACCATTCATTTTTTTCCTAATTTTGTTTTTTGTTTTAGATTAGAATAGAATATAGAATTTAGGCCAAAGGCCAAGCACTGGGACCTATGAGGTCACTTGGCGCTGAAAGGGAAATTAACAGTAAAATGACTTGAAAGGCGTAACAGGAAGAAAACCTTGCAGTTGCACTATGAATCAATTGTCTGGATAGGGTGGAAAGTAAGGTGGAAGAAAGAGAATGTGAACGGAGGTACAGTATAAGGAATGAGAGGGGTTGACTGCAAAGAACCTTAAGTAATGCCTACAGTACACCGCACGAGGTGCACTAACAGCACTACCCCCCTTAAGGAGGTTTTTTGTTTTAGGGATGCAAGACGCATGGTCACATTTTCTAATGAGATGCGGCAACATAGAAACTTTTCTCAAATAACAAACATTGCAATTGAGCATGTTTTTGTGAAAAACAGATTAATCATAAAAGCACCATAAATAAAGATTGGTACTATCAAAATATCGTCACTTACTCTGGTATTCTAGTTGAAACCCTGGAAGTAGTTCTGATCCATCAGTGACCAATAAAAGTTCCACCATGTTTGCCATCAGAGTGAAAGTTAAAGACGAATAAGAACCACAGTATTCGCGCCTGGAAAAAAAGAGAAAGGAATACGATGCAATATATTGGAGGCTTTTCGTCCTCTCCATTATATTTAAGTAATGGGGCAGTCAGGGCTTTTCCTCAGCTTAAATTGTGGCTGGCAGAATAATGGCCGAATTGACATCACTTGCCTACCAATAATCACATAGCCTCCAGAAACATGAAACTACATTATTTATAGAATATTGGCAGCAAAAAGGATATCAGATAAGCTGAGACATCACTGACGCTTCAACAACAGATGCTGAGACATCAGTGATGCTTTAACAATAGATGCTGAGACGTCACTGAGGCTTTGACAACGGATGCTGAAACGTCTCTTACTCATCTGCAACAGCAGAGCTGGAAAACTTGGTCATCATTAACAGTAAAAGGTGTCATCTCTTACCTATCAGTACGGATATGTGTCATCACTAATACATCAGTAAAAAAAAAAGAATTTAAAAAAAGCAGGTCACTACTCGACTATGCACACGAGGATGGATTGTATATATCTATCAGTAACGGCAAACAAGAACGCTTAGCCATCAATAACAGCAGTAGAGATAAAAACAATTATTCATCGGGAACATCACGAGTGTCTTCACCAGTGCATTTCTTGTACCAAATGTGACTTCCCTGTCCTATCTGATACCAGCAAAACTGAAGTCGTTTAACACTCCGTAACAGACAAATTATCCCTTACCACTCAGTACCAGTAGATACGTGGTCACTTGTCCCTCAGTAACAGTATTATTATTTTTTTTTTTTGGGGGGGAGGGGTGGCCGTCTATCAGTCATCCATTCGACTGGGTGGTTTTTATAGTGTGGGGTTCCGGGTTGCATCCTGCCTCCTTAGGAGCCCATCACTTTTCTCACTGTGTGAGCTGTTTCTAGTAGCATAATCTTCTGCACGAGTCCTGGGGCTACTTCGGCACCTAGTTTTTTCCAGATTCCTTTTCAGGGATCTTAGGATCGTGCCTAGTGTTCCTATGATTATGGGTACAATTTCCACTGGCGTATCCCAAATCCTTCTTATTTCTGTTTTCAGGTCTTGATACTTATCAATTTTTTTCTCTTTCTCTCTCATCTACTCTGGTGTTCCATGGTATTGCGACCTCAGTGAGTGATACTTTCTTCTTGATTTTGTCATTCAACGTCACGTCTGGTCTTTTGGCACGTATCACCCTATCTGTTCTGACACCATAGTCACAGAGAATCTTTGCCTGGTCGTTTTTCTATCACTCCCTCAGGTTGGTGTTCGTACCACTTATTACTGCAAGCTAGCTGGTGTTTCTCGCACAGGCTCCAGTGGAGGGCTTTTGCTACTGAATCATGCCTCTTTTTGTACTGGTTCTGTGCAAGCGCCGGACATTCGCTTGCTATGTGGTTTATGGTCTCGTCTTTAATTTATTATTATTATTATTATTATTATTATTATTATTATTATTATTATTATTCAGCAGATGAAACCTGTTCATATGGAACAAACCCACAGGGGTCACTGACTTGAAATTCAAGATTCCATCAATAACTGCAAAAGTGAAATCTCCTTCCCCTGAATAACAGCAAAAGTGGGTTCCCTTACCACTCAGTAACACTTACCAATAAAAGTAGAATCGAGATCACTTGCCCCTTAATTCCAATAGAAGTGACACCATTTACCCTCCAATAACGGAAGTGAGATCACTTATCCTCACTCAAGTGAGACCTTTCATTAGTCAACAAGAGCAGGAGTGATATCATTTACCCATCAATAACAAATGTGAGATTACTTACCTCTCAACAACTGTGTAGAGGTGACATCACTTACCCATCAATAACAGCCGAAGTATTGAGATTCCTGAAGCTAAGCGAACTACAGGCACAGCCACACGTTCCGAGGTCGATGAAGCTGACCCTTATCTCAAAGAAATACCCAGGAGGTGCCATCCAGTGCCATCGATGTTCCATTGGCGAATCGTAGATATTCAAAGCCTCGAGCTCTCCTATTGTTTCCCCATCCAGCGTGATTGCTAAATAATATTTGCAAGTGAATGGTTTTATCAGAATGAGATAGTTGTTTGTAAGGAGTGCACATTATTCCTCAGCCATTATGTTTCAATGTAATAAGGTGTGAAGTGTACTGTATATGCAACCCTGAACTTCTTCTGTGACGTCTATTTTTGGTCATATAGACACACGCATATATATATATATATATATATATATATATATATATATATATATATATATATATATATATATAAATATATATATATATATATATATATATATATATATATATATATATATATATATATATATATATTATGTATATCCATATACATAACATATATATGTATATATAGATATAGATATATATAAATGCAGAATTATATAGTATATATATATATATATATATATATATATATATATATATATATATATATATATATATATTTATATATATATGGATAGATAGAGAGAGAGAGAGAGAGAGAGAGAGAGAGAGAGAGAGAGAGAGAGAGAGAGAGAGAAGATGGTACACTACTAACTTTCAGAAGTGAAGAAAAGCTGCAGAGATTTAGGTGATGAGTGAAACAAGACCAGTGACTACTAGTGTGAAAGGTGAAAGCATAATCCTGACTGAACTGCACTTGCATTGCTTTTGGGAGGTGAATAGATTGGACGATTGTAAGATAAGAGAAGAGCTGAATCACGGAATAGATGAATAAAGGATGGTCCCAGTAGAAGAGAAGAGGAGGGCCTGTGAATTGACAAAGATTATATAAAAGGACAGTAGGTAAAACTCTTTTATACAAATGAAGGATGGATATTGAGTACGAATAAAAAAAATGTGGAAGCAGTTGAGAATAAATGATTTTATAGCATTTATGGGACAAGGCTACTTACAAAGGAGAGAAATGTAGAGGTAAGACAAACATATGGTGAACAGTTTAGCATAAGTGAAAAATTGCATCATACTGTTTTGAAGCGGTTTTGACGTGTAGAGAAAATTGGAGATAGTGTCACAGAATTGGAATTAGGGTCAAATATTCTGTTAGGAAAGCGATTAAACGAAAAAATGCTGGCTGGGAGATCGTGGAAGAGGTGTTGGAAAGGAAGGGTCTTGGCATTCAAGAACAGTGGGAATGCGTACGAGAAAAAAAAGGGTAATGCAATGTTTGTAGGGTGGCCAAAGCATTGCTGATGAGCCTGCTATATGTGAAGCATCTAAAAGGCGTGGAAGTTTTCTGCGCAGGGTTCATGCTTGACTCAATAATTAAAGAGGGATAGCAAAGACTGTCGCTTTATCTTTCACTAGAGCCACCGTTATCGGGAGAAATGGCTTATTTATGTAAATTTTATTATAATATCAAGAGGTTTCTGAATAAAACTTACGTGTAACGCCAAATCCCACGAAGACTACATAAAGGAAAGATAAATAAAACTATTGTTAGGTATTGGATTAGTTAAGGCATTCGCGTAGTGAATTTCTACAATTTAGAACTACGTTATTATATGCTGTGTACATAAACAACTGTTAATGTTTGTCCCTTAGAAGATTTACGTCTTGCTTTCCTTAACTTTCTCTTAATTTTTTCATTATCAAGGCCGAGAATATAACGTGGTATATATATAAGTAAACACAGGAAGTAAACTTACACACACAATATATATATATATATATATATATATATATATATATATATATAATATATATATAAATATATATATATATATATATATATATATATATATATATATATATATATATATATATAAACTAATAACTCACTCATAAATTCGTTATCAACATCTACATCTTAAAAATATTATTATTGTTGCCTAATTATTTAAAAAAAAATCAGAGTTATTTTTCAGGTATCGGTATGATTTTCCTATTCCCTAGACATCCAGCTCATATTATTAATCTTAATAAAAGGTAACTACGTTAGTCCAGAAGCTGGCAGATATTAGTTCATACTTTTTTTTTCTATGCTCAATATGATCAGACCCTTTCTTTAGGACGGAGAGCAAATGGTGCTTGTCAGATTGAGTTCCCCATGATGGTCCTTTCGAAAGATCGTGAGACGGTGGAAAGATCTGACAAAGCTCAATGAAGGAGGACACATTGACAAAACAGAAACCACCTTTGAAATTCTGTTGCAATCGGTGCTACTTTGGTTTGTTAGCTACGCGTCACCTACTCCGGGGCAGTTACTCTTTTCATCCTGCTCCGAGGTGCTAGTACTAAACACAAAGGAAGTTCCATTGAACGCCGTGTTTAGTACTAGCCCCTCGGGGCTCAAAGTATTATAAACACCCATTTCTATATTGTGTGGTCGACATATTTTCTGTTAATAAACGATATCTAGTACTAAACACGGCGTCCAGTGGAGCCTCTGCCATTTTTAGTACTAGCACCTCGAAGTAGGTGACGCGTAGATAACGAGCCAAGGTAGCACAGTTGAAATCTTCTCCCATTCGTAAGATAATTTAGAAAAAAAAATAAGAAAAGTTTCGTAAAGAAAACGGAAGCATGGAGAACTCACATTAGAAAGGAAGCTGAAAAATAATGAAAAATGGCGAAAAGAGACACATTACTTACCATCATCGGGAGGAACCTTTTGGAAACAGACGAGATTTCCCGACTGACAGTTTTCAGAGCAGGAAGGTTTTTGGTTGATTTTGGTTTCATAAAAGTCACAGCTCATGACGGAAAAATTGAAGCAAAACACTCGGCATGTGCCTACCCTGTAACAGTACGTGGGTATTGGGTATTAGTAAAGTAGGAAAGAAGAAGAAAGGAACAATGGTTGTCATTCGTCTCAGTATTTGCATTCAGTATGAATCTTAAAACACAAATATGCTTTTGTGGTGTATGATGGTATGCTTATATTTTTTTTCTATCTCTTCTCTGTCTGGACGTGCAGGAAGCTTTGTCTTGGATAAATGAAATTTCAGGGTCCAGACCAGGAGTAATTAGGCAACTTAAATGTGAAAAAAAGTATCTAAAGTAAATAGAATTATCTATAGACATTACATTACCGAAGTGTAAGTCTATTCTGCTCGTTTGTAAATTCGATTTGAAAGACACCTCAAACCTCAGAGATTGAAACAATTTTAATGTTTTCCATTTTTTTTTCTATTTTGCAGAATACTAATTTCCCTGCCTCATTTTGTTTTTGTTGTTGTTTTCTGCCCAGTGTTTTCCGGAACAGTAGCACCTAATTGATGTCATTCATATTCTCTTCATGTTTTGTCTACAAATCCAATTTTTGGTCATTTCTTTAATATGACTCCGTTTTCCAAAATGCATCAAATTTTCCATACCTCAGCAAGAGTCACATGGTCCCATATCTCATGAATTTTTTTTTTTTTTTCAGATTTAACCTTCTTACCACAAGGCCGCCATCGAGCAGATTAGAGGATCCTTAACGTTCTTGGACCCGACGGAGTTAACGGATGGAAAATCCGCAGGATGTAGTTTCCTCCAGGCTTTGCTCAAGTTAGAACTGGTTCCCTCCGTCCCCTGTTGCAGGAGTACCAACATCCATATCACCAGGCGTGCCAACAGCGTCATTCTTCTGGAGTCAATCGTGGTATGTGGCCATAAACTATATGTAAGAGAGAGAGAGGGAGAGAAAAAGATGTAGGGCTTCTGTTTCATCAATTCATTCATTTTTCATCTTATGGTAAAGTACCTGTCTTTTTCAGACCTGAAGTATCATAAACATATGAAGAAATAAGTAAATAAATAAACAAATAAAGGGGATAAAAAAAGGGCCTAACAACAAGGAAGGTTCCACAAGCTTTATAGACACAAAAATTGAAGGGATTGAAGGATGGAAAAGAACAGACGATAAGTACAGAAAAGGGTATAATAAAAAACGATTGTTAATTAAGGGTAAAGAGAGAAATGAATAATTCTAAATTAGCTATTTCAAGAATCCAGAATGTCGGTATAGATCAACACATAACAACTAAACCTCGAAGTGGAAATAAAAAAAAAAAACATACTGACCCGGCATAACTTTTCCTTGGTTGTTTATAATGAATGGATTCGCTGCATGAAAGAGGTCTGAAGCGAAATTTGAATGAAGGGTGTCTGAATGCATATAATCAATACTCGGGAAAAGGATGCAGTAGAAATCGACAGGAACGTCAGGGAATACATTAAGCTGTGGATTCCAAAGAAAGGTTCTTCAATTGACAATTGGTAAACACAAAAGAGGAATCTACAGTCAGATACCAAAAAAATCTTTAGTAGTTTTTAAACTAGCAATTTTTGCGAGATTTTAACAGAAATGGGTTTCAACTGCTTATTTTCATAACAATAGCTTCAACAGTCAACAACAAGTCAAGGTTTTGTAAAGAATTCACAGAAAATAGAAATACCTCGAAATCCAGATGTTGAATTTTATGATACTTGAATAGGAGTTGTCACAAAACGTAGATACAGATCCAAAAATTGCTAAAATCCATATCAGTCCTGTCATTTCTATTGACATATTTACTCTTTTATGCTGGAAAGCATTTCGCTGTAATCTGCCATCAAAAGCTAGCCAGTCAATATGTTATTTGCATATTATTTTTATCTTTTCTTAACATGTTTCAGACCAGTTAAAGGCTTGAACAATTTTTACCTGACGAAACATTTTGCAGATGCAAATTCACGTTATTTCACCAAAGTTGTACTAATGTGTCTTTAAAGAATGCAATTTAAATCTCTTCACCTTTCTGCAATTTTTCATTGCACGGAACTTTTGTCCTTAAACTTCCTTTATTTCTCAAGCAGGTGTCAGCTCCCTAGAGTCTGTTCTAAGAGCATAAAGTTCCAATATATTCAAAGATTATCCACAACAGATTCAGAGCTTCTTCTCGACTTGAAATTGGTAGGTTTGGCTCAACTTTAACTTTGTCAGCTTTTGTACTGTGAGAATACTTTTACCATATGAATGTTGTAAACATCGCCTTCAGGAAACGTAAAATTCCGATAAGTTATTGAAGAATAATTTTCAGAATTATTGTTGAAAATATGGCTATTGTAAATGTCTCATTCCCAAGTTCAGAATTACTGCCTCAAGTCTGGTGATATGGAGCGTCGACAGCACAAGAACCTATCCGTTACTTTTAAAATTGCTAAACACAAAAGAGGAATCTACAGTCAGATTCGAAGAGATCTTCACTGGTTCTAAAGCTAGCATGCTTTTCTAGCAAACTTTTACTGTGGTGAGGTTTAGTGGGCTATTTCCTTAACAATAGTTTCAGCAGTCAACAACATGTCGAGATTTTGTAAAGAATTCTCAGAAAGAGAAATATCTCGAGATACAGATGTTGAACTTTATGTTACTTGAATAGGGGTTATCAAAAAACGTTGAAACGGACCCCAAAAAGTCATGTAAATGGTAAAATTCATGTTTATCCAGTAATTTCTATTGACATATTTACTCTTTTGTGCTAGAAAATGTTTCTCTCTAATCTACCAGATAACATACTGACTGGGTACCATGCGATGGTAGATTGTAGCGAAGTGCTTTCTAGCACAAAAGAATAAATATGTCAATAGAAATTATAGGATAAACACGAATTTTACCACTTATATACATAAATCTTTGGATCAGTATCAAGGTCTTGTTACATACCACATTAAAGCTTGAACAACAACTGTTCCATGATGAAAAATGGTACTAATGTGTGTTTACAAAATACAAATTTGTATCTTTCAAGTTCTCGGCAATATTTCATTACTGCATTTGCAATCAACGTTCTCAAAAGTTATTCCTTCATTTCTCAAGCAAGCGTCAGTTCTTTGGATCCTATTTCAAGAACATGAGGTTCCATTATATGCAAGATTATCTACAATAAATCCACTTCTTTTCAATTCGGAATTGTCCGGTTTGACTCATCATTAATTTTGTCAGTTTTTGTACCGCGAATGTACTTTTACCACACGAATACTCTCAGTAGCTGTAAGCAATGCCGTTAGGAAATGCAAAATTCCCAGAAGTTATCGAAGAGTAATTTTCCGAAGTATTGTTGAAAAACGATATGGCTTATATAAATGCTGAGAATTACTGCCTGCAGTCTAGTGATTAGGAGCATCGACAGTCGAGGGACCTGTTCGTTACTTGGGTTATAAATTCATAAATTGTCGTCTTCTAGACAAAGCGACTGGTGAAGAATAGCATTTCTGAGTTCAAGAAACGATGTCCAATTATTTTAAAATTTTTGCAGTAACAGGGATGTATATCTTTTATAGAATGCCCGTTTAAAATTAATGGAAATCCTGCCATCAGTACGACTGGAAAGGTTTATGACTATTTCATACTACTTTTTTTAATAAATGTATCCAACTTTCAAAATTTAACGGAACTCATAAAAGCATGAAATATATACATTAAAAAGTCAAATTTTCTCATGACTCATATGTAATAGAATACATTCTCTTATTATTTTAATTACTTTCTCCAGACCTGAAACTTGTTGAAAATAACTCGCTCCTCCATATTCTTAGATATTGATTGTTTTGCTTATGTCCATTTGGTATAATACTTTCTTTACACATCAGCCTATTGGCAATTACTTGCACTGCATATAACCTGGCAGAGTTACGTGGTATATTTTTGACCTAGTGAAACATTGCTTAGTTTACACTAAACCTTGTTAAATTTATATGTAATTTGTATCCCAGTTTTGACACTACCAGTAACTACCAGCTGCTTCCTGTCTTTGCTGAAATAACTTTCCTTGAAATGGTCTCGTACTTGTTAGGAGTTATTTACTCTGCCACTGACCTTATTAGTAATTGCTGGTTTTAGATTTTCCCTCAGATGAACAATGTTTTTCATTTTTTAACATTTTTAGTAATTGCTTTGAACCGTGTAAAAAAAATTTATTGGAGATGTCTTTAGCCCTTGAGGTTCTGAGCTACAAATTTTTTTTTCAGAAGTTAACCAAATCTGCACGTTCACATAAGACCGTGGCAGTACATTGATTGAGTTCTTGTTACAATCAGACAGCTTCATGAAGGGATCTAGAGGAGAGATGCTGGAAAAAAGGGAAGGAATAAAGGCTACACTAATATAAAAACATACCACACACACACACACACACACTGAAGAACAAAATACAGTCATGACAGAGGAAGTGATTCAGTCACGAATAAATGTCTGCGAGTGATGTTTCTACAGTTTGTACACCTATATCATGTCAAAGAGTAAATTTGTTGAAATTCCAAGTCTTTGACAAAAACGGAAACTAAAAAGAAATTACCACAGACGAAGGGCTGAGCTCTTACTCTGGTGGCCTTTTATTATTTTGAAGATATATTACACACTTTATTTCCTCTCTCTGTCCGTCTGTCTGTATGAGGCTATCTTCTTGCTTGTTAGTCATCTCTGGTACTTCTCTGTTTCTCTACCTGTTTGTTATTGGATCTCTTTTATTTTTCGTTTACTTGCTTCCTTTGTCATATTTTACAATTTATGATTCCCTCTGTTATCACTGTATCTGATTTCCTCTTTTTCAAAGCCAGATACTTAAGATCCCTAAGTAATGCCTCAGGTAAAGAAGTAGGCCTACTTTGGTTCCAACGTCTTTTGTAACCTGTGACGGTCAGTTGGTAGCTCCCTTGCTTTTCATTTGAGAGTCGTGGGTTTGTTCCCAATTTGAGTTAGAAAAAAATCCAGAAAAATTTATTATAGAAAATTTGTGGGTCGGAACTATCAGTTAATAATTGGTTTAGCAGGAAATGAAGAAATAAAGTGGCTCAAGAGAATGAAAGAAAGGAGAAGAATGTACATTGCATTCATTTGTTAATGAAATAAATGAAAGTTTCTGAATCTTAGCCAACAGAGCAGAGATCAGGCTCCAGCAAACATCCTCTGCACTCTTCTTAACTGACCTGGCTCTTTTTGCTTGCAGCACTAGGCAGGTTGCTTCTGTAAATAGTGTGTTGTTTTCTATCTTCAGGTTTAATACTCTTCAGTTTGCAGGAGTTTTATCTTGACTGCAAGTAAAGTGTGGTACAGTTTGCCGGTGCAGTTGTGGAATCTTTTGACCTCCAAATATTTAAGCGAAGAGCAAATTCATTCCTGCTCTCTGCTCGCGTCTCTTGAATTTCATGTGTATCGTTTTTATTGTCTATATCCTCATAGCTATTTATTTATCACCATTTCCTATAACTTGTCTCTCTCTGCAGACTGATTTACCGTTGGAGCCCTCTTGGTTTTATGGTCTGTTGACTCTGTGCCCCTATACCTATGTGCGAAATATGTAATGTACAAATAACAGTAAAGCATATTTTAAAGGTATGTCCAAAATATAGAATCCAAAGAGACATTTTATGTAGAAGATATTCCTTTAAGGATATACTGTCAGAAAATGACAAATTTTCACTTTTTAATATTTTAAAATTCCTTAAATTTAATCATTTATATGATAAAATATAAGATTCATAGAATAATTTATAATACATTCCTAATTAACTTAAAATATAAGATTCATAGAATAATTTATAATATATTCCTAATTAACTTAATTAAATCTTAGATTAACATAAGTCACTAGTTATAATTAAATTCTTAGAGAGTTTAAATAGCTTGTCTAATCCTTCGGGCCAGCCCTAGGAGAGTTGATATTAACTCAGTGGTCTGGTTAAACTAACGTTAAAAAAAAAAAAGACTCTGTCCATAAAGGTTTTCAGCTGGAGTTTTAAAGAAAGGAAGAACAAAGTCTTTAACAATGAGCCACTTTGCCAGTAGGTTAAACAGGGCTGGCTTCTATGGGGGAATAAATCGTGAGATATTTATAACAAAGTCACATATGTCAGATCACATATATGATCATTTTTTAAGAATAGAAGAAGCGAAAGAAGGAACTTGCACGAATGTTTCTTCTGTCGCGCGATTTTATAACTGAGATATGGAAAGCAATAAAGCTACATACGAATGCTTTGTGCTTCATAATATTTTTTTTCTAGTCACAAAAGCAAACTTTATAGATCATTTATACTTCGACATTCTAGAAGGTCATGACTAAAGGAACTAGTCTGAAAGCTAAGAAGTTCGTTTACCTAGCTGAAATCTTACATTTTACGTAAGGAAATCGTAATTTATGTTTTGGGGACCAAAATTGCAGGAAAATACCAAGTAATTCGTTGAAAACAACGACGTAGCTGGAATAACAAGAACAAAATTCATGAGTTTCTGTAAAGTTAAGTGATGAATACTGACGAATGATAAGTAACACATCTATGACCGAAAATTGCATAAATGCAATCGCTTCTCTGTTTTGTTTCAGTCATTTAACGAAAAATATTGCTTATTCCTCTGGTGATACTGTACATCTTCAGAGCTGTGGCTTTAATTATTAATGTTTAAAATACTCCATAGAATAATAAGGCAATGCGTAAGGTCTCTTTAGTCCATTCTATAAAAAGCATCTTTGAAGAGCCTTTCTTCCAACTCTCCATTCCAGCATTTTCCATCATATAGTAAAAAATGGGTCAGAGCTGCTCTTGCGTGGACACCAACATTCATTTCAAATGCTTCAGTACCTGCTAATTTCGCCAGTTAAGATGAAATGTTCTGAAACAGTACCATGACATACTGCAAGGGTAATTGATTGTACACTGTGTCACAATACGAGCTCCTAGGAATTAAGTGCCATTTGAGTGCCTGCGAACTCCAAAATTCATTGACGACTAAGGGATTTTAAAACCGAATGGACTTCTCCCAGGGTTTGCTCTTCGGAGGGTAGAAACTAGTAGAGCGCCTGAGGACCTTTCCGTTAGGAAGAGAGACTACCTCATAGGTAGCAGCTAGCCAGCTCTCTTCAGGTCATGGACCACCAGCCCAACAAAAAAAAAATATCGTGGACCATTTCTTTTTTCAATGACGATAAATAAGGCATAGGCAAAAAACATTTTTTCTTGAAATATATTTCTTACACAAGAATTGCAACTTGAAAGTTGTTTTATTTTCTGAATATGAATAATACAATAAAATGACTAATCACTTGTCATTCTGGATAAAATTGTATTTACTGTATTTTCGATCAATTTCAACATCCATGTAGCAATCTTTAGTTTATTACCAAATACAATGAACGTCCTGTGGACTACTCAAAATGTCACCATGGACCACAAGTTGAGAACCACTGAGCTGGAACCTAGATCCCTGTCCATTTTCTGTTGATTTTTTATACTTGGCCTTCAAGATTTTCTTTTCTTTTTTTCCCTCTCTTCCCTCGAAGCGTTAGTGCTCACGTTACAATAGGAAAAATGTAAAGTTCAGGTCAAGACATTTGACCTTTTTTACTCAACCAAATTGTTGACGAAAAATCTGTTGTTTATATTAGTAGCGTTGTTACTCGAATCGTCTATATATATATATATATATATATATATATATATATATATATATATATATATATATATATATATATATATATATATATATATATATATATATATATTTTTTTTTTTTTTTTTTTTTTTTTTTTTTTTTCGTCTTCGTCATTGTTTAATCTTCCCTTTACTTTTTTATGCTAACGAAACAGGATTTCAGAGTCAATATACTTAGTAGCAGAAGCCTCTCCGTGTGTGTGTATGTATGTGTGTGTGTGTGTGTGTGTGTGCGCGCGCGTGTGCGAATGGGTATGCGTGTGTGTGTGAGTGTGTGGTTTTTGGCCTACTTCTAGAATGGAATTTAAATAACTTTACATTTCTGAGGCTTTGATTATTTAAGAGCATTTAACATGCAAATAGACTCTTGAATAGAATCCATTTATTATGTAATTATACTAATGGTGAAAATAGTAATAATAATTTTTTTATTAAACAATTTTATCTCTGACTGCTATGCAAAAGGACATTTCCCACATGAAAGCTACTTAACTACTTTTGAAAGATATGGATTATGGCGGGTTACGTGCAAAGGGTTAGTCTCATGCTGTACTTCGTCTTAACCTTTTATCTATTTTTCTTTTTAAGTGAGTGGTGCCCTTGAATACTCCCCTGAATGATAAAATCGTAAGGCCTTCGTGACTACAAGTCTGTTTGACTGCGAAATGCGAGAGAGTGCGTGTATGAAGCCTTCAATGAAGGTGTTAGTTCCAGGATGATAAAATCGAGACATGCAAAAGCGATGTTATTTACGTAGCAGTCATGAACTGACATACCCCGTAGGAGTAATACCGTCAGTGCACCTCACGTGGCCCACTGTAGCCATTACTAAAGGGTGTTTGCAGCATCCCTTCGGCCCCTAGATGCACCCACTTTATAGCCTATTACTTCACCTCCGTTCCCTCTTCCTTTCTCCGGTCTTGTTGCCCAACCTCTCTAACTATTGCATTTTAGGACAGCTGTGGCGTTTTCTCCCAGTTCTACCTTCAGATCCTTGCACTTCATCTTCTCTACTTTCTAGGTCCCTTCATCTTGCTGTTCAGCCTCTCGAACTTCCTTTTTCATTGCCTGAATCGCTGAATGGCCAAAAGTGCCCCAGTCTGTTACTCATAAATGAGCATATATACTGGTAAAGGTCACAAAATGCTTGACTCCTTTAATAAGTATATTTTGATGGGCAATAGTATCTTCGGAAATTTTCATAGCACAGTTGCCTACTGAGAAGACGTCTCAATAAAAATCCAGTTAAGCATAGATAAAACCATTTTGATCTTTCGTGTTTGTTTTATTCTTGGTGCAGGTATCAGTGTTTGTCAACAATTTCCCACTAGAGGCAAAATGGAAACTTGACTAATACCCTAATTAACCTATTCCAAGTTCGACGAAAGCCAGGAGGAATGGGAAAATTGAGGCCTAATCCAGCAGGAGATTAAAGATCTGCCTCTTGAAAGATTCATTTTTGTTCTCTGAATCACGGAGCAAGGAAGCAGAAGAAAATTCCATGGCTTGGGAATATTGGAAGTATAAGGAAAAGGCTTATCATGAAATGTTCATTCGATACGTACACGCACATATATATGTATATAGCTTAGTGTAAGGAGTCAGGAGTCAGTCCATATTAGTAACCATCAATAAGGGGTAGAGGACACACACAGATGTACAAATTGTCTTTATTCCAACGTTTCGTAATTATCCATTTAATTACATCATCAGGGCTGATAAAATGAAACATAAAATTCCTTGTAAAATTGTAAAAACTAAAAAATTAAGGATTTAGAAATTAAGAATTTAAAAAGGTAATATTTATTCTTACCAAATTTAACAAGTATATACAACATTAAAATTAAGGGAATGAACACAATTTAGAAAATCTTTACATTAGACTGAAAAGTAATAGAAATTCAGTAAACTAAAAATGAAAATAGCAACGAACAGAGTAATAGAGCAAAAGGTTAAACGACCGACCTAGAGGAGTGACAGCGTCAAACTAAACGTGAATAAATGGAAACTACACAAGTCAGGACAAATACAGAGGGGAGGAGGAAGTATGAATGTTTAAGGACGGGACAAGTTGTTTAATCAACAGTGATTCTAAAATAACAAGATCTTGGGGGTTGGCGGTATGGCCCAAAATGGAGAAGTCCCTATTATCGATATACGTTTTACAAATTTTGGAGTGATTTCTGATACTGGAATGTTCTGGGTTTGAAATTCTGTTTCCAGTACGGAAGCTTACGCCACGATGAGAATCGATACGCACCTTAAGGAGTCTACTGGTGGATCCCACATAGGTCCCTGTTTGACATTCAGGGCAAGTATATTTATAAACAACACCAGAGGACATATAAGGTGATAATCGCTCTTCAGCTTTAAAGAGTGAACCGATGGTGAAAGGGTTCTTGGGAGTTAAATTAATGTCAATGGCATAAAAATATTCCTGAATAATTTGCGTAAACTTTTTATGAAATTTGAGGTCATGAGTAAAAGGAAAGCATGCGTAAAACTTCAATTTCGGGACAGTTAAAACTTTTGGTTTTGTACTGAAATGTTTATTAAGTAGTTGATATAATTTCTGTACACCAGCTTTGCGGGAAAACAGTTATTATTAAAAAAGTTAATTAAAAACATAACTTCATTATGAAAAAGGGTCCAGTTCGACGTAAGGACGAGTGCTCTGTGGAGAAGGGTAGAAACGGAGTTGGATTTAACTGAAGTTTTACGCATGCCTTCCTTTTACTCATGACCTCAAATTTCATAAAAAGTTTACGCAAATTATTCAGGAACATTTTTATGCCATTGACATTAATTTAATTCCCAAGAACCCCTTCACCATCGGTTCACTCTTTAAAGCTACCGTATTTTTCGTCGTTCAAAGAACTCACGCTACCTCACAGGCACAACGGCAAAAAATGGCTGATTACTTTATCACAATCACAAAAAAATTATGGTCATTGTCGTTTTTACATTGCAGCAAAAAGAGCGTTGGCTATAACGCAGACGTGAAAAGAAATTGTAATTGCTGTAGCTTTAGATTTCTTAAAAGAAAACGCTTTCTGATTTTATTTGGAAAATCTAGGATTATAAAACCACTGAATTTGCGAATGACTCTTGGTGCTCAAAACAATTGTTGAGAATTACAGGAAATAACAATAATAATAACAATAATAATGTATAACAAAAATCCAGAATTATAAAAGCCTTTGTTTTATCTTTAAAATGTTAATACGATTTATATTTTTATAATTGTGGATTTTTATCATACAATAGTTTAATCATTTCAATGTAAATTTCTTGGCGGTGATAATAATAATGATAATAATGATAATTATAATATTTATAATGATGATAATAATAATAGTAAGGCCTGCATATTAAAAATGCCACAGTGATTAACTTTTGAAAGCCAGCCTAGTGGTCCTTTTTCATTGGTCATTCCTGATTTATAGGCTTCTCGAATTTTTCTTATTTTTGCGACTAACGACTTCTTTTTGAATCATATATATATATATATATATATATATATATATATATATATATATATATATATATATATATATATATATATATATATATATATATTCATAGTGACTGGGTAAAGCCTTTCACATGATCTTGTCGTATTCCTCAGTGCAACAGCGAAACAGTTGATATTATTCGAGTCCCAAATCTGGCAAACGATAAGTAAATAAGATTAAAATGAATTAGAAAATGACCAAAACTAAACAACTTAATGCTCATTTTAGAGTTATAAAAAGATGGTAGTACATTAGTAGCATATTTATTCTTTTTTTTTATTTTTAATTAATGTATTTTTTTATTTTACTGACTGTTTCTCCTTTTCACGAAGTGGATGCAACAAAAAACTGGGTCAGGCCATGCACACCGTATGTTGATAATCGAGCATTTATCAAAATCACATGAATTAAGCAAATTCATTGTTTAGCTAAATCATGTCAAAAATATACTACAGATTCACAAAAATTCACTGCATATTAATTAAGTATCTATGAATGGGGAGGAAATTCAGTGCCTATATATATCGGGCATGTCTGTATCGAAAACACTGTCCCTATCAGCAATAAATTAGTGCTGTACTTCCATCCACAATTATGGGCCTAAGTTGCGGTGGAGTTTCCACCTCTATGGCTAGAAGGCCGTTGTTGTTGTTTTAGATTAAAGTGGGCTTATGCCGGCACATTGCCCGAACTGCTAGTGTGGTAGGGTGTTAAACGGAATAAGAATCATGATGTGAAGCTCTGAAGTCGGTCAAGCCAACCGAGACTGGGAGGCAGTTGAAGTTTTCGTTTTAGACTGAGCTGGCGTTATGCTAGCACGGGCTGTTGCTCATAGAGCATCCCATAAGCAGAGGCCGTGATGACCAAGCGATTATAAGTTCCCAAAATCGAGCGGAAAGGTAGAGCCTTGTGAATTGAATTGAACTGAATTGAATATAGAATTTAGGCCAAAGGCCCGGCACTGGGACCTATGAGGTCATTCAACGCTGAAACGGAAATTAACAGGAGAAGGTTTGAAAGGTGCAGCAGGAGGAAAACCTCAAAGCAGTTGCATTATGAATCAATTGTTAGGAGAGGGTGGAAAGTAAGATGGAAGAAAGAGCATATGAAAGAAGGTACAGTAAAAGGAACGAAAGGGGTTGCTTCTAGGGGCCGAAGGCACGCTGCAAAGAACCTTCAGTAATGCCTACAATGCACCGCATGAGGTGCACAGACGGCACTAACCCCCTACGGAGTATGAGCCACTTGTCATGAGGGTGTATAGGTCTCTTTCTGCATCTTCTATAGTAGCAGATCTATCGGAGCATTCGTGGTTACAAGGCAAAGTTTGGTTGATGCTTTCATTGTTGGTTTTATTATCGTCCTGTTGATCATCAGGGTTTAGGTTTTCTTGGCTGGGTAAATTTTGAATTGTCCTATTTCCCGCCCCTATCCTATTCTTAAGGGTGTGGAAGAGCAGAATTTCGTTGGTAATCCTCAAGTTCATTCCCCTGGATAAGGAGCAACTGTGAACGAGAGACGGCAGTCATCCGAAACTTGACGCAGTTTAAATTACGGAGCTTCCATGAAAGCCCTTGACCGGTGTGACTTTATTTTTCCACATAAATCTTGAGGCAGCTTCCTCCAACAAGCATGGAAATTGAAACACAATATGGTGCTTCCTACGCTCCTTTCATTTGGGTCTCAGACTGTTTTGACAATCAGGTTTTTTGGCTTGATTGTCCTTATAATAAATATTCAGTTCTATTTTGATGTTTCTTCTTGTGTTTACGTTCCTTTTCTTGGTATTTGTACGTCACAGCCTTCTTAGAAGTGCGATATTCGTGTGCATAATTTCACTGTACAACTATTTTATTTTCTTCATGAACGAAATCTTGGTTGAGGAGTAGGTTCTCAGGATTGTACTATTTACCAAGTGCTTTTTTTTTAATCACTTATGCAAAATATATTATTTATATATATATATATATATATTGGATATTATAGGACGTTTATATAGCTTTCTGATTGTATATGAATATATATGATATATAAATAGTCACTTTATGGCTCACATGAAAATTCAATAAATTCACGGTTTGAAGGAGCAAAACAGTTGGTCAGAAAAATCGGAAAAATACTGTTAAAAAACACCTGTGACTGTTCGACAGGAAATAGTTTTATGGAAGGCGATTTCTCCAAATAACAGTAATTAGTGATAGTTGATAATTAGTGATAGTGGATAACTGAGTCTAGTGGTTTCGTCCGTCGCTGGTATTATAAAATATCATTTCCTCACCAAGGGATTACGTTCTTGGTTCTTCTTTTATCAACTAAAAGGATATGTGGTTAACATTTTGATGAAAAAATAGTCATTTGGATGGTCTTATTCAGATGATTAATTTGGTTGAATATAAATGAAGTTTGGAACTTTCTGATTGTATATGAATAGACACAGAGTCTTATTGTCTGTATTTATTTATATATATATATATATATATATATATATATATATATATATATATATATATATATATATATATATATATATATATATATATATATATATATACATACACACACATATATATATATGTATATGTATATATAGATGTTTCTTGAAGAGAAATATACTATTTAAGCTATATATATATATATATATATATATATATATATATATATATATATATATATATATATATATATATATACAGACCTTACATCATATAGTAAGTTACCCGTATGAAAAGAAACATAGTTTATGCAATAAGATAACGTATTTTTCATTTAAGTAAGCAGGTAAAATGTTTGCTATTAAACGTTGCCTTCAAATTTTTCTTGATCATTCATTTCAAATTTTATTAAGGAGGGATCCCAATTAGAAACCAAATTAGTTTAAGATAAAATATCTATAAAATAAAACTTGTAAATGATACTTGTTTTATGACTATTTATTTGTTGGTTATTGTATTAATGATAGTATAACTCCCATTAACTCTTTCTTGTAGGTCTTACATAGTGTTATTTTAAACTGCAGTAGTTTGCAGGTCACAACGATATTCCTACACTAATTCCCTTATTTATTATTATTAATATTATTATTATTATTATTATTATTATTATTATTATTATTATTATTATTATTATTATTATTATTATTAACCAAACAAAAACTTCTTTCAGTTTTCTTCTGAAGATGGAAAGAAACCCACACGATTCTTGTGTATAACTTGTTTACAGGTAAATATTTACATATATTACTTTGATCTCGAGCACTTTCAGGTCCTAACTGTGACCCTTTTTCAAGAGATGGGGTAGTCAGGCTGGTTCAAGGCCCAGCAATCTTCTCAAAGTAAAATATGTAAATATCGAGATCAAATAAAAATATGTAAATATTTACCAGTAAACAAGTTATACACAAGAATCGTGTGGGTTTCTCTTTCCATTATTATTATTATTATTATTATTATTATTATTATTATTATTATTATTATTATTATTATTATTATTATTATTAGCTGAAAAGTACGAACATTCATTTACGATTGGCCTAAAGGTCCATTGACTCACAAAGCTATTGTCGAAATACAAGGCCAATACTTCATTACAAAGGAAGCAGACGGAAGGAAAGAACAAATAAATAAAGAAAATTAAACAGCAGATCATTAGTTAAACAAATGAATGTAATGAATGATGATAATTTTAAGTTCTCAAAACGCAATGATTTCATTATCCGAGTCTATAAAAATAAAATAACTCCGTTTTCTTCCTTGGCAAGTACCTCGTCACTTCGCCAGCTTAGGATACAGTTTCGAATGAAGTTCGTTGAAACTTTTACAGTATTTTGTCTTAATCAGTCAAAATTAAATCTAACATTTGGAGGATAAGATATTTTCGTATCAAATTGTATAATTATACCCATAGATAAATATAGGTATGTCAAATTTACGTATAACTAATCTATAAGTAAGAGTTATCATGTTCTGGTAACGAATAAAGGGATCAAGTGAAATGTAAAGAGGTTGTACCAGGAAAATTAAAAACAAATTGACATTCATTGAAGGACACTTTGAATATTTCTGGAATTTATTCGCCTTTTATTTCCGGTATTTTCAGAAGCCTCATAATTCCTGAAAAAATTTTATGCTTACGTTTTACACGTTATCATAAAAATTTCAACCACTTATACATACCGAACTTCAAACAAATCCAGTATTCATATCAATATTTGGTTTTGTTATCGTGAGGGTAAATAAAGATGCTGCTGAACTTAATTGCAGAAAATAGTCATAAAGTTATCACTAGCCTTCAAGATGACTAGTGTTCAGTTACGAGAGCCCTTCTTTGTCTTATAGCAAGGACTATGAAATTGGCGTAGATGCATTGTAATAATTATGACACGAAAACTTAAGGCCAAAAAATTTTCAGTATACTTGATCTAAGTTCTTGTCGTCTTTCGCCCACTGCATTGAAAAAACCCACAATACAAGCTGTGTCTTTAAGTCGAAAGGTGTAAGCAAAACAGTTAAAGTAAACTTACTGAACTTCAAGTGTGTATTCCTATGTTCTCTGGAGACGAGCAGTGGTGCTTACTCCACGAAGATTCCAGCTTGAATGAGCTCTTGGTTGGTAATCATTCATTCGTAACTGTGAACAGGCTTTGATTTCCCGCGCTGGAATGTACTCGGGAGATCGTTCCGATGAAATTTTTTTTTTTATCATTCGTCATTATTTTCATTTCCATTATTCTTACATTTTAAGTATTTTTATTTTATGTTTTTATTCTAATTTTCTCTTATTTTTGTTTCGTTATTTTTATTACTTTTAAAACTTCTATGTTACATACACACACGCGCGCGCGCGTACACACACACACACACACACACATATATATTTTTTTCTGACTCACATCCTGGTCGAGCCCAGGTTTTTCAGTTGAAAGGCAAAGGCGCTACCAACTGACCATTGCCTTTCAATTAAAAGACCTGGGTTTGATCCCGATGTAAGGTAAGTAAGAAATTTATTTCTGTTACACGCGTGATTGTGTGTCGATTACTGATATATACATACATACATACATACATACATATATATATATATATATATATATATATATATATATATATATATATATATATATATATATATATATATATATATATATATATATATATATATATATATATATATATATATATATATATATATATATATTGTGGCCCGTCGTACCATTCCCTGGAGAAGAAGAACAAGAAGGAAGCGACAGGTAGTAATCTTCTTCTCATTTAAACAACTAAAGAATCCTAATCCTCTTTAGCTCTTTTAAAGAATAAGTCGTAGTAGCTGATTTCGCTTTTAGCGCTCTGGCAGACTTCGATGAACCTATTTTTAGGTCAGGGGCACGTACATGAATTAATTTTGAAAACAATGAGAAGGCCCCGAATATAAGAATCTCATATGTTTTGACAATCAGCTGAAAGAAAGAATATATAATATACATATATATATATATATATATATATATATATATATATATATATATATATATATATATATACAAACGTCCTTTATATCAATTATACCTCGGAAATAATATATTTTCATATATATATACATAGTCCTGATTCCTCGTCCGTCGCTGGTTCGACCCTGGACTTATTATCAACTAAAATTCCCCTTCGGTAACATATATGAAAATATATATATATATAATATATATATGATGTGATAAATAGTCATATATATACCAATATATCTCTTTTTTTCTAACCCTGGTGATATACCAGACACAAAATATTTTTTATTTCTTGCGTTTGTGAGGCATGAAAAGCAAATATTTAACAGATAACAAGCCCACTTTAAACAAGGTTTCTTGTGCTGTATCCGGTACCATTCACTATACGATTTATTTCCTCACCGGTGAGTTTAGCTTTTTAGTTCTACTTTGACTGCTGTCAAACCGATGGGATCTATTTTGGTAAGTTATCTTTATAGGAAGGTCATGGAGGAGCATTGTCTAGTCTAGTCTAGTTTGAGAAGCTTTGAGCAATTCTAGATTGTTCTAGAAGAGACAATTTACGTTATGAGTATACGATGAAAGTAAAAGGTAATTACTAGGAGACTGAAAATCAAAGAAAATGGGTTGTGAAATAAGTCTGTAGTTGCAAGTCATCTTTTGGTCGGTTCTGAAACCTAGAAGTCTTCGCAACCTTAATATTTCTTCTTGACACCTTCTAAGGGATTCAGAGCCGATGAAACACGGTTTTTCGGCAACATCTTTCTATCAAAGCATCGGATAAAGGTGAAAGTTGGCACGTGTATACTTTATAACCCTACCAAACTTTTACAAGTAACATTTAGTACCTACAGTAGGTTCAATAGTTCTGGTACTTATCAGAGTAAAAGTGAGTTTCCTATGCCAGAGCCATCAAAATCGCAGGTAAGGGTTTTGAACACAATAGTGACGTAAACCTATGACGTCATGACGCTCCATCCACAGTCAAGAGAAGTTTACATATGGGAAAACGTCTCTTCACTGT
Organism: Macrobrachium rosenbergii; assembly: GCF_040412425.1. Taxonomy (NCBI): domain Eukaryota; kingdom Metazoa; phylum Arthropoda; class Malacostraca; order Decapoda; family Palaemonidae; genus Macrobrachium; species Macrobrachium rosenbergii. The sequence goes on along the minus strand of NC_089799.1, from coordinate 24,516,009 downwards.
GGCTCTGCCCACTTGCTGATGACATATTCACTAATTGATATAAGTAACCAAGGCCAAGAGAAAGAGAAGGTCTGCTCACTTCCCACCAAATCCCCCATGTCTACCTCCTTATTACATCACCAGGTGAATTGCCGCAATGAGCAGGTACCTCTACGATACGTCATCGCCTACGAAATTACCCGAGGTGGGAGGCGACTCCACCCAATTGGGTAGACCTTGAGTCTCTTGGCCTTGTTTAGTACCCATCCTAGGCTTCAGCGATTATCAATGATGGCGAGTAGGATTTGTCATCGTTCCCTTGATTGCATTATCATTATTATTATTATTATTATTATTATTATTATTATTATTATTATTATTATTATTATTATTATTGTTGTTGTTGTTGTTGTTGTTGTTGTTGTTATTATTTTGTGAAGATTTTCATCGTAACTTCCACAGCAGTTATTGTGACAAGTTGTTTGTTTGGAATTCTTTAATTTTCTTGATACTCGTATTGTTTCTACTTTACAAATAATTCATTTTACGTAATTCATCCACATAATGAACCAGTCTATAGATAATCTGTTAGATCTACATCTATTCAGGGCGGGAATACAAAGACAATCCGTTTTGTTTTACTTCAGGTTTCGACACTATAGCCTTCTATTTGCAGCAAGCCAGGAGCGTTTGCTAGAAGTAGAATTCAAATGAAAAGCAATGATACCTCATTTCCCTCAATTGTTTGAGGTGTAGAAGTCAACACCATTGTTTTATTTCAGTTAATGTAACCCACTGCTATTTTTCTTTGCTATTTTCCTTTGTTTTTTTATTTGAAAATTTATGAAATCAATTTGAATGAGGAACACTTTGTTATAATCATTGTGTTTTAATAAGTATGTTTTAGATGTATAAATAAAACGTCTAACACTATACTTAATTTATTTACAAAATGTCTTCATCGTCACTCTCGAAGAAGATGTCATCATCCCCGTCCTCATCGTCGCTAGCCATGTCAGCTCCTGCCTACACTTCTTGGTTGGCCAAGTAGCTGTCACCCACTATAGAATAATTACCTGTTCTCGCTATAGTAAATCTTGCCACGGGTCTTCTCGCTTGTATACAAAGTGGCAAGCCGTAGCACAAATGCAGCCTTGCAACCACGGGGATAATTCCATATCCTGCTGGCCATTATCGAATTTGTCGAAGTCTAGAAGACTGCGTAAGCATATCCAGGTAGGCGGAACCTCATGACGTCATATTATGTTTACGTTACAAGTCGTTTTAGGATCTTTGTCTGTGATTTTCTCGGTTCTGGCATCGGCGACTTCATTTTACTCTATAAATATCAAAACTATCGAACTTAGGTAATAAATAATACTTGCAAAACTTACGTAGGGTTATAAAATATACACTTACCAACTTTCACCTTTATCCGATGCTTTGATAAAAAGTTGTTGACGAAAAACCGTGTTTCATCGACTCTGAATCCCTTAGGTAGGAAGAGTCGCTCCGATTAATTTGGGTGTGGGAAGCATAATGAGATTATTTTCATGAAAATTCTATGGTTAGTTTTTAAGACATGGCGTTCCGCTTTTTTTCAAGCAAAGGTTCCGGCCCTCGGTTGCATCTCGGGAAAATGCGAACCGGGACAGATGTAAGTCATTTCACCCCATTGTCGTTCCTTCTTAAAAGGAGGGAAAATTATAAATTATGCTGAGTCTTTGCAGCTACGGGGTGAGTATTCCTAGCACGTACTTAGTCCTGCTCCTTGAAACTTGAATTAAAAGAGAAAGGAAAAAAGACACGTAATTTTTCAAGTACAAGTAATTTTTGTTTGAGGGGAACCTTCCTTATTAGCATGGTGAGTTTATACCGTTCTACGCAAGTAAATATTTTAAAGAAAAATCGACTGTTTCTTTTTATTCCACGAGACTGGGAGTCTGATGTTAAAACCAAGGATCTTAGTCCCAAAGGACTAACTCTATATTTTGTAATTGTACTGAATCAGTCAGCCCTTCAAATGAGTGAAATCTTGTCCGACTTCTTTATGGTGCTGTATGTATATATATATATATATATATATATATATATATATATATATATATATATATATATATATATATATATATATATATATATATATATATATATATATATATATATATATATATATATATATATATATATAAGATATATATATATATATATATATATATATATATATATATATATATATATATATATATATATATATATATTAACATCTGTTCCAGGCGCATTTTCCTGAGATGTAACCGAGTATCGGGACCTTTCCCTGAAAAAAGCGGGACGCCATGTCTTAAAAACTAACCACAGAATTTTCTTGAAAATAATCTCATTATGTTTCACACACCCAAATTCCACACTGCTTAATTTGGCCTAACCTAACCTAACCTAGGGGTCAAGAGGAAATATTATGGTTGTGAAGACTTCTAGGTTTCAGAACTGACCAAAAGATGGCGTGCAACTACGGACTTATTTCACAACCCATTTTCTTCGATTTCCACTCTCCTAATTACCTTTTCCTTTCATTGTACACTCATAACGTCAACTGTCTCTTCTAGAACAATCTAGAATTGCTCAAAGCTTCCCAAACTAGACCAGACTAGACAATACTCCTCCACGTCCATCCAATAAAGATAACTTACCATAACCGACCTATCGGTTTGACAGAAGTCAAGGTAGAACTAAGAAGCTATACTCACCCATGAGGAAATAAATCATATAGTGAATCGATGTCAGGCAGGGCAGCCGATCGAGGCTACGGCCTACCCCACCGCCAAATCAAAGTCCTTCAAAAGAAGGCATCGTGCTTACCCTATATAATAATGTTAAAAATGCACGTTAAAGGCGAAGAAGAAGAAGAAGTGAATGGTACCGGATACGGCACAAGAAACCTTGTTTAAATTTGGTTTGTTATCTGTTAAATATTTGATTTCTATGCCTCACAAACGCAAGAAATAAAAATATTTTGTGTCTGGTATATCACCAGGGTCAGGGTAACTTAGGTTAAAAAAAAAAATAGATATATTATATATATATATATATATATATATATATATATATATATATATATATATATATATATATATATATATATATATATATATATATATATATATATATATATATATATATATATATATATACTCTTTCTTTCAGCTGATTGTCAAAACATATGACATTCTTAGATACGGAGCATTCTCATTGTTTTCACAATTAATTCATGTACGTGTCCCTGACCTAACATTAGGTTCATCGAAGTTTGCCAGAGCACTAAAAGCGAAATCATCTATTACTACCTATTCTTTAGGAGAGCTAAAGAGGATTAGGGTTCTTTAGTTGTTTACATGAGAAGAAGAGTACTACTCGTCGCTTCCTTCTTCTTCTTCTTCTTCTTCTTCTTCTTCTTCTTCTTCTTCTTCTTCTTCTTCTTCTTCTTCTTCTCAAGAAGAATGGTACGACGGACCACAGCCTGAATTACTCCTACGTGTTTCAGAAGCATGTCTCCTGGTAAAAAAAAAAAAAAAAAGAACATTTGCTCCCTAATTTTTCAAAGTAAAGTTCGCATATCATATTATTTTCTTGCTTCTTTCACCTTCCCTTTTACGATGGATAAGGCATTTTCACCGCACGAAGGAACTGATGTAGGTTCTTTGTCATTTGCCAACACTTCGCTACTTAGTCATTCTCTTACAAAGCAAATATATTTTATTTATGTGACTGAATCTTTATTTTCTGCCGTGATAAAAAAAAAAAGCATGCGATTTCCACGAGCTGAAATAGCTTCGCTCTAGCGAAGATAAATTCAGTCTTTATAGAAGGTAACAATACCTTTAAAGGATTTCATGCCTTAAAACCTACCGACTCTTTTCATTCACATTGACACCCAAGTTCTACGCTCTATATCAGAGTACCTGTTGAGTCCTTTTACTGCTTTCAGTCGAGCAATAAATCAATCACAAATAGAAATACCTAGCATCGAGTGGCCTTCAGCCTTCTTTTGAAAGGCCTTTCCTCCTCAACCACACAACCTCATTTCAGGAATTGGCGTGGGGACCGCAATTTTGTTTAGGATTTTATTCACTTTTCTCGCTCATTATTCCTGAAGTGACAGGAGCTTTGAGCACCTGTGGAATTCATCTTTGTCAACGACGCAAATGATCCCATGAAGATCCCGTGAACTCTTTAAGTGTTTTATTGAACACCTTGGGTTGTCCAACTACGATTTCAATCAAACACTCCAATATTTCTGCCTCTGTTTAGCACGATGACTCTTGTTGCTGTCGTTCAGAACATTAGAAGTAAAAACCTCAACCAGAATAGAATCTTAGATGAAAATTCAAAAGACTACAAAGCAAAACTAGCTCAAAGAGACGGTTTTTTTTTTGTTCAGGGATTGGCAAATAAACTAAGTACAGGAAACTGTAAAAGGATATCCAAGCCATTAAAGAAGTAAGGTGTTGTACGTAAGTTTAAAAAAGTTTTAATTCAAATTGATTAAATCTCCTAACGTGAATGCATAACTAGGGAAAAACATTATCGGTCTGCCATAAAAGTGCCACAATCCACCACACACACACACACACACAAAAAATAGAACTTAGTGAAACAAGTACGATGTAGTAAAAAAAATTGTGCCACAGAAAAACTCCGCCACCGAAACAGCAATAATGGGGAGAAAAAAACTGAAAGAACTAATTACCACAGAGAATATCACAATATAAACCATAAATATAACCGGGTAACATTCATGCGTGAACCTTTCACATGAGCGAGCATTCGTGTGAACAGTAAAAGATAGAAAAAGGAAGGAGATAAAAACTGTAAGCGGTTGTGATCGATTGCCATTTAATGGCCGCGTCGCTTCATAGCACACTCTTCGTTCTCATTAAAATTCAAAGAACAGAGACCGAGTACTTTGTAGGGTCTATGACAGGAGTCAGATATTCAAGTTAGCTATGAAAATGTCCAGAAAACAGCTGGCAAAAGTCAGCAAGCGAAGCAGAAATGGCTGTCAAAAAGATGGGCATACAAAGAAAAACTCTCGCATGGTAGGAATAGGAAATGAGGTCTAGGTTGCATGAAAAGAGGAGAAGGCAGAAATAAAGCAAGTATACGACTGGCAAGACAGACAGCTCATAAACAATCTGAGAAAAGGCAAAAAAAATGTCAGAGGAGTTAAATTGCAGACGTACTGTAGTTCTCTAACTTTTAAACAAGAGAATAGTTCTTCATTGGAGGGGTGGGTAGAGCTTTCGGCTGGCACGCTGTTGGCCCAGCGTTCGACCCTCCGGGCGGCCAATGAAGAATTAGAGGAATTTATTTCTGGTGATAGAAATTCATTCCTCGTCATAATGTGGTTCGGATTCCACAGTAAGCTGTAGGTCATGTTGCTAGGTAACCAGTTGGTTCTTAGCCACGTAAAAATAAATCTTATCTTTCGGGCCAACCCTAGGAGAGCTGTTAATCAGCTCAGTGGTCTGGTTAAACTAAGATATACTTACCTTTAAACAAGAGTAAAAAAACATATTTACAGAAAAAAAATGAACGTGGAGTGTCAGCATATGGATAAAACCCACGCCGTCAGTTGGAGTTAATTTCCATAGTAAAACATTTTATATTAAATAATACACTTATGAAACAGAAGCCGAGGAAAAGAAAATATAGTTAATGGAGAAAGAAAAGACAGTAAAATACAGGAGAGCGAATTGTAGAAATCTCCGTAAACGGAACATCAAAATAGAACGAAAAGCATGAAAAAGAAAATAACCAAGTGGCTAAGAATTTATTGTAACGCCGGCCAGTTCCAAACTGATTTTTGAAGAAGCACCAAGTCCTTATTGAATCGTATTTATTTGAATAGACGAGAGAAAAATGAATCAAGAACTGTCAATATATCACCACTAGCTCATATCATCAGTAGATCATTTTCAGACCTCCAAGATTCTATTAAAAGTAGTTTGTCATAAGTAACCCGAAAAACGACTATAAAGTCTCTCAGTGGAGGTAATTTCCATTCGAGGAGTTTACCGACGACAATTTAACGTTCGATCTTTCACACACACACACGTCATACAACGATCACTTCTTTTCCGGAAGCATTACCCAAGTTCTTTCACATCAGCTCAACAAAGAGGGCTGTTGGTTTGAAATTTAAAATTAAGATTTCGCCACTCTAACTCTCTTTTTTTGTTAAAGTTGGAATTTTAGATGTGTGTAGGATTCCCGTTCCATGTCTGTGCAAAGCTTAATCCTGCCGTGGAAATCAAATGGTGTGCAAAGTATGATATGTATCGCTTGTTGTACCCGATAGATGTGCATTTGCATTGGCGTGTTTCCTAAAATAAACTTTATATATATATACAGTATATATATATATATATATATATATATATATATATATATATATATATATATATATATATATCTATATGTATCTATATGTGTGTGTGTGTGTGCGTCTGTGTGTGTATATATATATATATATATATATATATATATATATATATATATATATATATATATATATATATATATATATATATATATATATATATATATATATATATATATATATATATACTGTATATATAAACACTAATATATGCATATATATATGTATATATATAGTTTATTTTCTAACAAAAATTAAATATATCATTATGTGATATTTAAACATTTCAAAGGGTACTGGGGCTCTACTTTAGCATGTCCATACCACAGCCACGAATGAGAACAGGTAATTTTGAGACAGATGCTGCCCTCTTACTCCAGAAAGGGTGGCATCAAAGTTCAAACATCACACGTCATTCCCATGAAGGAGAATTGGCTCAACGATCTTTTGATAAATTTTAACTCTCCTTTCTATAGACACTGTCTTCTCTGTCAAACTATTTGCAGAGACCTCGCTGCTTCCCTTGCTTTATCTGTTATGAGTCATCTCTTCGCTCACCCTATCGTTATCCATTATATCAAACCACACATAAATTACCTTAATACGAATCAGTCATTTCAGTTCTTCCACGATCCCACTGAACTTCATTTCCCCGTGTTCCTTCATTTTTTTTTATCCTAAAACTTGCCAAGTTTTTACCTTTCTCATTTTAACATACCTTTCAAACTATTCTACCAGTGACTGTGGTTTCTCTCACTATCACCAGTTAACGTCAGGTGATGTACATTTCATTTATGACCCCATTCCTTCTCATGACCATTTATGAATTGAAATACTCTGCGCTTACGATCTCTGGAATCGTAGTGTGACCAGTATGTTCGTAGACGTAAATACTGGTAAAATGAAAGCAACTGATACTCATTTGAAACTCCATTTACATACTGATGTGAATAGGTTTGAAAAATAAGTATATTGATGTTAAACCCCATATATTCGTTGATTATTATCTGTTTTCAATAATTTTGTGAAAGCTGATGATTTCTCCGGCTGAGTCCGTAAGAAATATGTACACTTCGTTGGTGAAATAATAGTTAGAAATAATAACTACGCTCTGTGCGGCCAAGGATTCTTTTATTGTCCTGGCTGGGCTATGCCATTGTTTGAAGCAATGTATAAAGTCGTTAGTATTTCATCTCCTCTTTCTTGATAATGCTATCGCAGAAATGAATATATGTTTTATCTAATAAGCTAAAGCATTTTTCAATAAAGGGATTTTTTATCATTGTTCCCTTTTTCCTGTAAGCGTTTAGTCCGTCTTTAGTTATAGGAAGTTTTATCAAAATTCCTGGCTGGTAAAAAATACCAGCAAAGAAATAATTCTGTCCTTTATAAACCCTGCATATAAATTGTTCACTTGTTTTCCTATATCTTTAAGGTTCATATTATTCGAATATTTTTCTTTTCCAGTTTTCATTTTTCTAGAATACTGCTGAATCTTTTCACATAATCCCCAAACAATAGCTGTTATTCTCTTTAATATTTTCATTGCGTGTTTTACTTCGTTCACTTATCTTTAGCAGATACGTAACTTTTACGAAAAACTTTCACGGATCATCAGTCGCTGTCTGTCTGTCCTTTTCTGTCAATTTCTTCACCTTGCATTTGTACCGATGATACGCGCGTTCTTTCTATTCTAACCTTTGTGTCCTGAATGTTGCTCTCTCTCTCTCTCTCTCTCTCTCTCTCTCTCTCTCTCTCTCTCTCTCTCTCTCTCTCTCTCTCTCTCTCTCTCGTACACACATTTTTCTAATGTCAGCTGTAGGTGTTTTGCCCTTACTTCGAAAAAGCTAATAGAGTCTGTCGCATTTCAATAATCTTAGCTATTTTCCTCACGATGGAACTATTTTGATATCGGGATAAAGACTGGAACCGTTATCTGAAGGACTTTTTTTTTTCTTTTTTGTTTGTGTGTGTTTTTTTCTGTAAAAGAAAACTATTGTGCCGGCTTTGTCTGTACGTCCGTACTTTATTCTGTCCGCACTTTTTTCTGTCCGCACTTTTTCTGTCCGCCCTCAGATCTTCAAAACTACTGAGGCTAGAGGGCTAAAAATTGGTATGTTGATCATCCACCCTCCAGTCATCAAACATTCCAAATTGCATTACTCTACCCTCAGCAGTTTTTATTTTATTTAAGGTTTAAGTTAGCCATGATCGTGCGTCTGGCACCGCTAAAGGATATACCACCACCGGGCCGTGGTTAAAGTTTCATTGGCCGCGGCTCATACAGTATTATACCGAGACCACCGAAAGATAGATCTATTTTCGGTGGCCTTTATTATAGGCTGTAGCGGCTGTACAGAAAACTCGATTGCGCCAAAGAAACTCCGGACATTTTTTACTTTTTTTTTTTTTTTTTTGCAATCGAGTTGTCTTCCACATTTGTTGTCGCACGCCTCCAGAGACAATTGGCGGACGATAAATGTCATCTTATCTATCTTGATATGCAGATTAGCATCAGTTTTTACATAGTCTTTTGTCATCTAAACAATTCTCTCTCTCTCTCTCACTGTTCTGCGATAGTTTAAGATAAGAAAAGATCAGCACTTGCTTTTTCGTATGTATTTAGCTATTAGTTGTCTATTGTGGGTTGCAACCTATATGGAAGTGAAAGCATTTTCACATTTAGATAGGGAGAAGTGTTTTGAGAGGCTGACCCGGAGCTGGACGACGGCGATTCAAAAAAATTACTTTATTACCTGCAGACTATTGTTGTTATGCACAGAGAAAAAAAATTATTCTTGCTTTGTGTTTTATGCTGATGCATGTAGTACATATGCATGTTATAGCCAATAAAAAATGAAGTAAGAAGATATATATATTTTCACTATTCTCTTTGATACGTGGATTTGCGTAATTCGTGCAAGCGCTAATTGTTTGCAATAAACACTTTCATAAAGCCCAGTGACAAGAGCCAATCAACAGTTTAATAATGACTAAGATTTTATGTGTCTTTAGTGGTACAAACGAGAACCACTGGGAAGGTGGTTGGTCGGGGGGTGGTTGGAACTTATTGCCGGTCCCAAGTCCGGACAAGTAGAGGGTTGGGGTCGGGAACGGCTTCTTTCGTAAACATCTACCAATACCAATTAACAAATGAGCCTTTCAAGATAGAAAAGGCTAAGCTTTTAAAAACAGCTAACCTGACTGGGGATGAAGCAGAGAAGAGGAAGAAGTAACACAAAAGAGAGCAGAAGGATTCCAGATCAGAGAGGCAGAGGGAGAGGAAAAAGCGGTCGGAGGGAATGGCTTTGAGCTTTCAACTCTCAATGGCATCCGTTACACTTTTAGATTCTCCCAAGTCACCCTAATGAGTAGAGGTAAGAAATGAAGTGGCGATTGAAGATATTAATCCATGAGTTCACAGTCTTCAGACATGTCACACCTCTCAATAACAACGCCTAAACATTTCCCATTGCTCTTAAGAAAGAACGTCTAGATAATAAGCCATAAGTATAGAAAGCCTTACAACTTCTGAGTTCTAGACTGGAAAGAGAATGTGACTGTTCTAGTGAATCTGCTTACATTCCCACACACCAGGGAAACAGATTCAATGAATGTTATCCTTTAACCTTCGTGCGTTTGTTTGTTCCGTTTGATGTTGAAGTTAAAATCTAGCAATTCTGAATTCAACTTTGTATACTCCCTCACAATGTATCACATGCATCACTCAGGAGTTCTCTAGGCATACAGTCCAAATTGCCTGAACCTTGAACAAATTTTCCTGGAATCTATGGTCCCCTCCTTATCCGTTTTTCATTATATTATACCAGTATCTTCATGTTTCCCCTTTGAGTTCCAGGGTGTTGGGGCAGGGGGCGGGGACGGGTTAATTACTGCCTAACCACAGCTCACAGAGGGAAAGCGCTCATAATCCAAGTAAGGTTTTCTCTTTGTCGAGGATTCTGGTCTTCTTCCAACGATGTAAGTCTATACCATAAGGTTTTCACCTAGTTGTAAATGACATTTCCCATCTGTAAGGCTTTGTAGATTTGTACGTAGGCATGGTCTGAAAGAGCTTTTTATTAGCAAAATAACCATGGCAATTGGCCTATATTTCAGCTGTTCTGGACCATAGAAGTTATAATTGGTGTTTACAGAGTTGATTGAAATGAAAATAATTTTTTTTTCTGTCTAACCTCTTCATTGCTGTTTGCTTGCTTAACATAAAGCTTAAACTTTAAACCCTGGTTTCACATATGTCAATGTTTTTACCACATCACTTCTGTATCTCCTAATGTCATACCATCTCAGCTCTTCTGGAATCAAAATACCGCACATCTCTCGGAGAAGTGATTTAGACTGCTGTTAAATTTGTTCATGCACCTCTAGCTCACATAACAATCTCTTGTGGTAAAAAAAATCCTATAAATTATCTCGGGATTTTCTTATTTTCATTCCAGAACTTGAACGTTCTGGTGCATTATCCTTAAGGTACCTTTATTGTGGCTGCCGAAAATAGTTACCTTATTTAGCCTAAGATTTTGCGTGGCATTTGTTATGTTTTTATACATCACAAAGGTAATTTATTTTTATTTTTCAAAATAGGCACTATGACGTGCATTCTGAACAGTCACTTACTTTGGTTACCGTCGACGAAAGTTGATTGAAGACGACATACTTTTTTTTGTTTTGTTGTTTTACAAAAACATTGCACATGACAACACTCTTTGGATACATCACAGAATAATACCCTACATCCACATATGCAAAATATATTACCCCAACACACCCATCCTAATGTGTGTTGGGGTTGGGGGAGTTACTTGCCTATATAAAGTACTGAGAAGATCCAGAGCACCAAGAAAGCAGAAGGACAGGAAGTTCACAGCTCTGAGAAGGCAAGTACTTGGTTTTACTCCCATACTTTCCTGACCATTTTTACTTGTGTGTCTTTTTTTTATTGTATTCGTTGCTAGTTTTCTCTTTTGTTCTGCATTCTTGTCCATTTTTTCTTCGCACCGTATTCATCAGTTTAATATCCTTTTCCCTTGATTTTATACGCTGTAACGTTTAAAGCATAATTTATACCTATAAACGAAAATAATGAACTTATTATGCTTATGCTACACGAAAGTATTTGAAAGTCTATTATTTTCTCGGCCAAAGTTTCTTGGAAAAGTTTGGTGTGGGATAGATTGAATAACAAACTAAAATAAATCCTTTTTTAGATAAACAGGGTTAAACCCTAGGATGATATAGAAACTGTGCGTGCATCGGACGTTTTGTAAATTGAACAATCTGTTTACTAGTTATAAATAAACATTGGCACCGATCCTGTAAACACTACGGGAAACAAAATATTGATTTATACTGTAATAAGAACAGTCTATTGTCACGATCATGAAAATTTTTCAAAAGCTTTTAGGTTTCGTGGATTCCAACCACCACTTTTTAAATGCCTGTTCCGGCGAATCGCCTGAATAGCTCGACCTGGCGTTTGTAAAAAAAAAATTTATACTTATAATGAAAATATACATTATAATGGGCTCTGTATTTTGACCTAAGGATAGGGTCAACTAGAACATTTAGTGTTCTCACGCCTTTAATTTCAGAAAAAATATTTTTTGAAGTTTGAGGGCAGATCACTGCAGCTGATTAACAGCATTTTCTAGGCCTAATTCATCAAAGATAAATTTATTTTACGTGGCAGAACCAACTGGTTACTCTCAAAGCAACATGACCTACAGCTTATTGTGGAATGTAGACAGATAGATTATGACAGACAGAAGAATTTCTATCACCAGAAATAAATTCCTCTAATTCTTCTTGCCCGCCCGGAGTTGTCGAACGAGGCCAACAGTGCCAGTGAATAGCTCTACCCATTTCCAATGAAGAACTATTCTCTTGTTTTAAAGTTAGAGAACTACAGTACGTCAAAATTTAACTCCTCTGACATTTTTTTTAATTTTCATCAATTTGTTTTTAAGCTGTCATCTTGCCAGTTCGTATACTTGCTTTATTTCTGCAGTGGGTTCACCATTAACTGAAATAAAACAATGGTGTTTGACTTCACATCTCTAACGATTGAGCGAAATGATTTGTATCATTCCTTTTCATTTGAGTTTGTTTATAGCAACCGCTCCTGACTTTGTTTGCAAAGTTATTTTGAGGCATGGTGTCTGAAACCTGAATTGTAAAATAAAAACGGATTGTCTTTGTATTCCCGCCCTGAATAGATATAGATCTAACAGATTATCTATAGACTGGTTCTTTATGTGGATGAATTACGTAAAATGAATTATTTGTGCATCCAGTAGAAACAATATCAGTATCAAGAAAATTAAGGAATTTCAATAAAAACTAACAATTTTGCTTCACAATAACTGCTGTTCCTGATTTAAGATAAAACTTTGTTCAGGAAAATATTTGCTTTCTTCAAAAACAAAACACTATTCAACAATTTTAATAATAATAAGGTTTGATAATAATAAGTTTAAATAATAATAATAATAATAATAATAATAATAATAATAATAATAATAATAAAATAATAATAATGATAATGCAATCGGAACGATGACAAATCCCAGCTCGCCATCATTGATAATCGTTCTGAAAAATAGGATGGGTACTAAACAAGGCCAAGAACTCAAGGTAATAGGAAATTGGTTGTTAGTCGCCTCCCAAGGTTTTGAGGCGATGACGTATCGTACAGGTACCTGCTCATTGCGTTTAATTTCACCTGCTGATGTAATAAGTATTTTTTGTTATGGGGATATTGGTGGGAGTGTGAGTCAGACCTTCTCTTTCTCTTGTCAGAATGTTACTAAACTAATCAGTTAGTAATCCATTTCATCAGCAATTTTGCAGGGTAACGTTAGCGTGTCTGTATGTCCTTTTATTTACTTTATTTAATTAATATTTCCCTATTTACTGTGGATTTAATTATTTATTTATTTTTCATTTCACTATTTGTGTTCAAAGCCTTTCATTTGCTATTTTGATGGATCTTAGATAAATGAGGTTGGAAACGGCTTTTACATATAAGTAAAAGAAAAACTATGTAAATAAATGTATATGTGTTTATCATAAATGTATATATATACTTATAAAAGTTTATATAGGGTTATATATATATATATATATATATATATATTTGGAACCTTTATCCGATCTTTTTGCTTATCTTTATAGAAAGATGTTGAAGAAAAACCGTGTTTCATCTAAGATTTAAAGGATAAAGAGATAAAAGGCATTGTCAGAAGAAATAAAAGGTTGCGAAGACTTGTAGGTTTCAGAAACGGGAAAACGATGAGGTGAAGAATGCCAAACTTATTTGACAACCCATTTTCTTTGATTTTCAGTCCACTATGAAATTATGATTTACTTTTTCGAAAATCTTTCATGAAAAAACGTAAATTGAGGTTCTTGAACAATGGGATAACGACATAATTACGTCTCAAACTAGTTATGACTGACAATGCTGCTCATTTAACTATAAAGATAATTTCACCAAAATTGTTTATTGTTTTTTTTCTTAGTCAAGGTGCAGAACTAAAAGCTAAACCAGGTGAACAATTAAATATGTTAGTGAATGGTAACGGTGTGCATTAAACCTTGTTTAAAGTGGGCTTGTTAATAATGAAAATTTATATTATAATAAAATGCGAAATTCAATAAGAAAAGATTAGTTTTGAGAAATGCATTTTTATAAAAAAAAAAAACTGCTGCAGACAGTAATAAAAGAGCAAATTATAAACTCGTGTCTTTTGAAATAACTGAACTAAATTACGCAAGTTTATCTGTATGAATAAAATTCGTATTTAATCCATATATATTCACGAAAGCTATATATCAGTGCTTTCTTTCTATGCTGATTGTCAAAACAGGGTTGAGTAATTCTTATGAATTAAATTATAATTGTTTTCAAAATTACTTTGAAAAATGTAAATTACAATTATAATTACATCTGGATATGGCAATTACACTACAATTACAATTATTTAACAACAAATTCAGTTACAATTACGACAATTACAAGAGAATTTAAAAGCGAGATTAAACGATAATCTTTAGTTGTTTAAACAGTGTATTGATTACAAATCGAGCTAATCCTTCTTCATAATTTATTTCCAGAAGTGTATATGGCAGAAGAGCAGAGGTCGAATTTGAGTCTTTTAAGCAAATTAAAGCAACCCATCACTCCTAATGTTAAATTACAAATTACATCACCCTGTAATTAATTAAATTTCAATTACTTACTATAATTTCATTTTCAATAAAATTACAGTTACAATTACTGGTTCTGAACCTTGATTCTCTATCTTGAACAAAGAAGACTCCTTCATATCCTTTTTATTTTTTTTTTTTTAATTGAGCCATCCACATACCCTCACCTCTCTACTTCGGCGACACAATTACCTTTCGAAATAAGTTTCTTATTTTCCATTACATTAGGATCAAGCATAAATATCAAACTTAAATCATCAGCCGTTTTGATTAGAGCCTTTGCATCACAAGAACTATCAAATCATCTAAACTTTCCATTCTGTTTTGGAATTCTGCCATTTCCTGTAGTACTTTCGTGTTAACGTGCATTGCTGAAAACCTCCCTGACGAGATCAAATTGTAGGTGACCAAAAGGAAAATTTACTATTTACTACTCCAGCAGGAGCCCGTTTTGCACTCGTCTCTGGTCGATTTATCACGAGAAAAGCGACAGATTCCATCAGGTGGACCCGCCACCAATAACAGGCGGTGTTGCGCCTGAAAATAAGCCGGGCAGGAATGATAAAAAAAAAAAAAACCATCATCATCGTCGAAACGGTCGTCGTCGACGACAGAAATTTACAACAGGAATGCTGCCCGTGCCCAGGTGTGAGCTCCATCCAACCTTTCCCAGGTTCAGGGTTAGGAATGCGCAGAAATGAACGCGCGGGAATGGGAAGCTGATCAGTTACTTTAGTTACTTTATGCAAGCTACTACTAATTTGTAAGGTGTCTGGAGCATAAATGTCCTCAAGAATCATTTGCCTTGGTTTTGCCGCAAGAATACAAACTTTGCATTCTGTACGTTTCTTTAACTGAAGCCTCTCTCACCTTTCGAAAGTACTGTAAAGAATGGAACATACAAAATGGGTTTTTTCAGGTCAAGCGCTGGAGCGATGAGGTCATTCAGCGCTGAAAGAGAATTTTTTTGATAGTAAAAGATTTCAAATGTGTAACGGGAGCAAAACCTCAATTTCATGAATTAATTGTCATAAGAGTAAGATGTTAGTAAGAGAATCTGAAAGGAGGTACAGTAAAATTAATGAAAAGAATTACAGCTAGTCAGAGAAAATGCTAGTGAAGAACCTTAAGCAACGCCTATTTACAATGCAATTAGGTTCACTGACAGCACTATCTTTATTTAATGTCACCATAAAATAACAAATGATTTAAGGATGAAGGAATAGATGTTTGTTTGAGCCAAGTGTCTATATGCATAAGATTTTAGTTTTCCTAATGATTTTCAGTGTAATAAAAGCATAAGCACGTTTGTAGTCTTATTTAATAAGTGGTGCCAAAAGACAGTCTAGCCAAAGGTATATATATATATATATATATTTTGGGAAAAAACTTTAGGTATCAGAAATATAATAACGTAGGCCTACTGAAGAGTGTAGCAAATCTGTCTCTCACAACCACAGAGAAATTTTGATTTATTTACTATGAAGAACATAAATCAGTTATTACATCAAAACAGGGACTCAGTACAAATGGGGCGTAAATCTGTTTACTGACTTGTTGAAGAGAACAGAATTTCACACTCAAACTGAATTTATGCATCCATGTTTTGTTTCTCTAATTTTTCTTTAAGATGCCTGCATTAGCTCACTTCCAAACTGAACTTCTGATAAAGCCTCTGCTCAGTGGTTATTCCACGGACGTTTTCTTTAGCCTGTGTTCTCGGGAGTTTTGTCTGTATCATCAGACTGATTCTCTTCCCTTAGAATTCAGCAAAATTCAACCTCAGCTGCATTCAATATATTATATATATATATATATATACTCTCCATCTACTATATATATATATATATATATGCCTGGATTGCGTATATATATATGATATAAAACTCAATCATGATAGAAGTTATAAATATATATATATATACCCCCTCCATATACTGCTAATATGTGTCCACTGTGTATGTTGTGTGTGTGTGAGATTCAGATAACTTTCTGATGGTGTAATGGTTAAAATAATAGAACTTAGGTGTTGTTTGCTCTATATGTAACAAGTACACTCACCATACACAAAGAAGTAAACATTTACTCTTCCTTATTATACCTTTTGGCCAAAATATAATGGAATCACCATCTTAGATATAAACATAAAAGATCAGCCAGTGACTATTCTGTTTGTTATATGAGGTTATTGGTTGATGGGTACAAGGGGTAATATTTTGTTTGATTAAATGTGATGCATCAAAATTTTATTAGGTTTTTGATCACGGGTTCAGATGATGTTAGAAAATCTCATTTTATCTAGTTCATCTTAAAGGGTTCTTTTAGGCCTCACCCCAAAAATTAATAGTGTATAATGACGATAAGTAACACCGCCCACTTCCTCATCATTGGTTGGTTCGAAATGAAGATGTCAAATGGCATCCTCGGAAGGGAAAGTACTCGCCTACAAGAAAATAAGATCATTCGAATAAATAGTATATAAAACTCCAAGGCGAAGGTCAAGAGTCATAAAAGGAGACTTTCGAAGCAGAAAATCAATCTAGCCGACTGCCACTAGCCATCAACCCACGGTAGACAACTAGGGTAACTATAAACAGTGCGTCCCGGCAGAAAATGATGCATCACGAGGAATTGTTTTGAGTTGTTTGCCCTTAGTTCTATCTTCCTTTGATAAATCCAGAACTAGAAGAATGCTTTTAATTTACACATTCATTAATTTCTCTAATCACTGGTGGTTTAAAACTTTAAACAGACAAATTTATTTATAGTTCAAAGTTATATATATAGTTCACAATCTCATAAAAGATTTACTATTACTAAGACAACATTGTGAAGATTTAAGTATTTCTTAATCAAGATAAATTCATGTAAAGAGCTTTAATTTACCAAAACAACATTGCAGGTTAAGGCATTATAATTCAAACCATTAACTCCAAACACTGTTGGGAAAATGATCACATTAATAGACTGGGAAAATATGAGTTTTTCACTAAAACATCAATAAAAACATCAAGACTGGTATTCACTGAAACTCAATAATAAGTGCGCCTAACAAAATGACTAGGTAACACCGGAAACACAAAACTTTGAAAACACATAATTAGAAAAATCATAGTAATCCACAGTACAGACATATAAGAAATGAAAACGCAAAAAGAAATATACCAACGGAAATTTCACGGATCTGGAACCAGGGATTTAAAGAAAGACCAAGGTCAAAAGATGGAGGTCACTTTCAAAAAGAGCTAAAGGCGATTATAGGATTAAAAGTACTTTCTCAGATATAAACACAGCCAAGTCACAATGATTTGCTCATTTAGTACTTGATATGTGGACTGTTTGTCCAAGAAACATTGTAACTTTTTAATAAAAATCCATTAAATACCATCAGTTTCAAAATAGTAATTCTCTAATCACAATAACAATTGTGTATGTGATAAAACATATCATAGTAAGAATATATATATCTTCAATATATAAACAGTATATATATTTTATACATATATGTATACATATATAAATATTTATCACTCTTACAAAATGTATACATATTCTACCTGAATTTATCAAAACATTTTACAGATGAAAGCAAGCAAGATGTCTAACACGCAACATCCATGATGGAAATTGGGTAGAAACTGTTAGCAAGAGAGAACCCTCTGCCGCAACCAGCCTTAAGTGATGTTTTTCAGGGGTCAGTACTCCTCTTTTATCTTCATTACCTCCCTTTGAATGGAAAGAATTTAGGGCTGACTACCAAGATACACAAAAGGTTATTCCTCTTCTACAAAAAAAAAAAAAGAAAAAAAACGCGAATTAGCAAGAGACTTTCACAGAAATATCCCAGCTTTTCCGTTTTTTATTCAGACATTCTGGCAATATATCAAACCACTCAGCAAATGAAAAAAGGATGGAGTTCAAATTTTGCGTAAGTGGCTCTTTCTAACTTGTTTTCCAACTTTCTGTTGTTCAGTCCCTTCTACTCAGAGTTACGCTCATTCATTATAGTTGGCGTTCTCTCTTGTTCTTCTTCGGCAAACATTAAATGTTTAATAAGCTGCCAATAAAAACAAACTCATCAACGATTTTGGCCAAAACGGCACACGCTCCTCCTTTCTTCCTTCACCCCAAACAGTCTGTAATCTAAAGTTTTCCCTCTAACAAATGATGTTACTTCCATTCTTTATTGATAAGTTCCATTAACATTTCTCTCAGATTGTTTAACAGATATTATTCATTTTTAACATCTAGACTGTAATATTGTTAAACAAATGAAGAAAAAACAGTATTCAAAACATCTTTGCCTTTCAGAATGTTTTCATGATATCTCAAATTGGCTCAGAAAGGCAACATTTTCCATCATCACATTGATCATATGGCTTTGTGCAGTCTTGAATCTCAAGCAAAATATCAAAATTTTAATACATACATACATACATACATACATACATACATGGTTTTATACATTACATACATATTGTAATATATATATATATATATATATATATATATATATATATATATATATATATATATATATATATATATATATATATATATATATATATATATATATATATATATATATATATATATATTTATTCAGGTGGACTGCCCACTAAATTCTCGAAATGTACAAAGAATTAATCTGAGTGTATAGACAATCTCTCCAGAAAACACGGACCAAAGGAACATCTATGGCATAACCACTGAGCAATGGTTTTACGAAGAGTTCATCACCTCAAAATTCAGGAAAAAATATGAATGTGTATATCATGAAGAATTCATTTTGAGTTTGTAATTTGTTTTTCTCAAAAATTCCATATCAGCTTTACACCTCTTTTTTACCGGATCGGAAATTTCCTGCAATGACCTTTAATATGTTCTTCATGTTAAATAAATAAGAATTTCTCAGTGATTGGGAAATATATTTGCTAAATTCGCTAGCAGTTGCCTGCGTCGTTATATTTCTAATGACTAAAGTTGTTTCCCAAAACATACTCTTTGACACGACTGTCTTGTCGCACCACTTGTTAAATGAAACTAAAAACTTAAATAGGATGCTTTTATTACATGAGAACTGACAATGCAAAAGGAAAACCAAAATAATTTGGAAATAGACACCTGGTTGCTATCGAAAACTTTTCCCTTCATCTTTAAACCAATGTTGTTGTGTAACACTACAAGAAATTAATTTATAGCAACATTCTACTGAAAAATTTAGAATTGTAAGAAAAATGAGGCAAAACCAAGGTAAATGACTTAGTGCTTCAACGTGCATAGAATTGGACACCTTACAGGATAAGCATTTCGTATGGTTCTTCGTAACAAAAATCTTTGCCGTTACAAGAACGAGCGTCACTGAAGCCATTGATCCAAGCCCCTTTCTCCCTCGCGTTCTTCTTCTTCTTCTTCCCGCGCTCTTACCTCTCTATGGAAGTCTAGGCGATAACCCCATCTTCTGTTAGGGCAACACGCGATCCTGGAAACGCCCAAGGACAAAAATGATACAAAGCAGCAGGCTGATCTGATGGCTATAATTTGGAGCTACTCGCTTAACTCTTGATAGGTCGGCCAGGGACGAGAGCAATATGGGATCCTGTTGGGAAAGTAAATTATAAGTTTTCCTTTTGGTAAAACACATGATTGTTTAGAAATATATGTATTTATGTAGTTTACAAGTACGTAAGAGGATTACCGAATACGGTAGTATTATAAAATTACTGGAGAATAGAGTAATTGATAGCTCTGGTGACACAGAATTCCAGTTTAAAATTTTGACTATTTAGAATCGAAAGCTTAACAACTGGCGTAATGTATATGAAACAGTGGCTATGGAAAGCGACATCTGTCACAGAAGGTGAGAGACGGCTGGGGTGGGGGGAGAGGATAATTGCGGGCGGAAAAAGAAAATGATGGAGATTTATGGTCCGGACGACAGTCTCTTGCTGAGACTCATTCGTTTAGCATAGCAACGAAATATAAGGAGCCGTTTCAAAGGCAAATCCCATCTATGACTACTGCTAGTTCGCCTTAGGGCAAAGTACTTATTAACTGGGAAGACTGTTTTAGAAATTTTAAATAATGGTGTTGATGTAGATAACCTTATGGGTTATCTGAAAGAATCTGGTCATTTTAATAAGATATGCTTTCAGTATATTAGTATATTAAAAGGATTTTAGCAATATTTATTTTATATATTAAGTATATATTAAAAAAAAAAAAAAAAATAGTTAAATATCATTCTTTATTTTTTATCACTCGATCAGTTTTTAATACGGCTGATGAAATTTTAATAATTTATTTCTGGTGATAGAAATTCATTCACTCATTATTATCAATTCCATATCATTAGTTCCCGTTGCAATAACCAATTTGTTCTTCACGTAAAATAAGTCTGAATAATCCTGAGAGGTTAATCAGCTCAGTGGTCTTCAAAACTTTAATTAAACAAAAGTTTTATATAATTTATCTTTTATCAGTCAATCTAATATCTATCTTCTTTTAATGTTCATATTTTAACACTGAATTTGTCTACTATCATTTATTCACTTATCAATTATCAATCATATTATTAGTTTATATATTTCATTTTCCTCCGACTCTGAACAATCCTGATGGGTTCCGGCGCTTAGTCTTCAATTCAAGGTTATGATCAATCAATCAATCAATGACTACTGCTGTTAGGCAATTTATTATTACTTATTTGCGCACTGAGAAGTTTTGCAAAATGCATTTATTCACGGCGTTACCTCCGACTTTAACCTATAGGCCTAAATTTCAAAGGTTAGTTCAAAAGATAATTAGGTAATTTTATATTGATTGCAAACTGCAGTAGTTTTAAAAATGCATCAATCAAAATATATTTTCGTGATTAAATTTCAAGATAATTGTTAATATTATAAAATTGCTTATAAAATTTACCAATAAAAAATTGATAGATAGAATTCTGAAGATAACCAAGAGGACTGCCTGTGTCGTCATCACACTCAGTTGTTGATATTGACTGATTATATTTCTTTTTTTGGAGGGCGTGCTTAGATCAGTTCTTCATTTCTTCGGTGACTGTTTCTCTCTGTCTGCTGCCAAGCTTTGTCATTCTTTTCCCACTTACATTTTCCCTCGATTTCTGTAAACTTCCATCCTTCAAATGGCAGGCCTGTTTATTTATTCTTTCTTAATCCTTTCTTCTAATTTATTTTCCTCTCTTTCTGAATCCTTCTGAGATCTTAGCTTGATGAGAGAATTGGATGCTAGTCGTGTCGACTTTCTTATAAAAATCAATATATAAATAAATAACGGGGAAGTTATCTAAATAAAAAATAAATATATAAATAAATAAATGAATGAATAAATAAACGGACATATTCACTTACGTTAGTCACGCTTAAATGGATTAGAGATAAACTCTTTTTCGTGGACAAAAGGCTTCTTGCGCTCTAAACTCTGAATGGATTATAAGACAAGCAAAGCGATGAAAAAAAAGTTATCCTAGTGCAGTTAGACAAAGAGAAGCAGTGAACTGGGCACTTTCTATATCTCACTGACGTTTTTCATATCTAAAAAACGAACAGTTTTCTACATCAGTTCTTATTCCGCATCAGGGAAAGACAAATGGGTCTGTTTTGAAGAACTTACGGCTGCTGGTTCAGGAGCAGGCAAAGCCTCAGCGTAGAAATAGCAGGCCATCGCCACCAACAGAAGAGACAAGATGTAGGTCTTCATATTGGATAAGGCTTGTTTTTTCTAGTCGATTTACGCCGAAGCAAGGAAACCTGGAAAAAAAAAAGTCAGAACAGCGTTTTATTTTCCTCTAGAAAATATATATATTATGTTTTCTATTTATAAACCAAACGTAAGACCTCTTAAAGCAGGTCACTCACTTAATAAAAAAAATTTGTTTTGAAGGAAGTCTGGTAGAAATATTTTTGGGAATTCCAAAAGTCTTATAAAAAGATAATTTGAAGCATTAATAATCTTTTGCTTAAACTACTCTTGTAAAGACAAATGAAAAAGAAATACAAATATAATATCATGGGACTCAGATCTTCATCTGTGATTATAACAACCATAATTATGATGATTATGATGATGATATTAATCCTGAGTCCTTCAAAGTCCTTCAGATGATTCTGGAGAAACAGCTCATCAAACAAACAAAGGTAATTGGAGAAATGATAAACAACATAGTAATGAGGTGTCATCTGTCGGCAAATACTGAAGTTATAAAAAGGTGAATCTTTGATGTTTTGAAAAATGAGTCCAAACTGGATTGTGAGGTTACCTGCACCTTCAGTATTGTTCAACTAAATCACTCATGCATCAAAAAAACCTGATAATAAAAATGAGATTCAATCTAAATTCAAAAAATGTTTGCATAAAAATTTATATGCTCCGAAAAAAGAACAAGTGTAAACTGAATAGAAGGCCATAAATATAAGGAATTGTTATGATCTTTGAATAGCTTTTTGAATTCAACAAAGAAATTCTAGGCTCCAGTATGTTATTATATATATATATATATATATATATATATATATATATATATATATATATATATATATATGTATATATATATATATATATATATATATATATATATATATATATCCATATATATAGATATATATTTGTATCATGTATATATGCATATATATATAGATATACATTTGTTTGTTTGACAAAGTGTTTGACAGAGTGAGAGATAGAAATATGCACACCACAAGGACACATCATGAAGTTATGAATCTATAATTATCTTATTTAAGAACGGCATTCATGGTCTACTCTCAATCTACCGAACACACCTGAATACGCCTTAAAATTGGTTGAGAAAGTTGATAGATCATACGATACAGACGACAAAATACTGCATATATAAGTTCATTGAAATATACATTTTCTCTATAAGCTTAAACCATCATTTTACAAACGTCGGTTCATTTAAGCCTGTGTGACATGCGAATAGGCACATACAAAGTGATAGTTTGGATCTACAAAACCTAAAAGGACTTTTGAAACACTTCTATAATTACAGTAACAAACTGTCATTACTATATGACAAATCATAATTTGACTTACCTTTGAGTCGTAATATTTACAGAATCAATGCTAATCAAAATTTGCTAGTGATATCAAACAGAGTGTTAAGTTCACAAAAATGCCAAATATGAGTACACTTTCTACGCCATCCTGACGTTTATTCCTTTTTATCTACGAAATTATTTTTGCTTTATAAATCAATGCGTT
>NC_089799.1:24482113-24487113 GCF_040412425.1 Macrobrachium rosenbergii | reverse complement strand
AGAGAGAGAGAGAGAGAGAGAGAGAGAGAGAGAGAGAGAGAGAGAGAACTGTTTGTATGACAATAAAGACTAAGCAAAAATGCATGCTCATTTGGATTTGCAGAAAGATGGACAAGAAGACATTTGGCGTCTCCTATTACTTCTGAAGGGCTGCGACCACAAACTAAGCGAAAAATTCGCGTGCAATAAAACACGGAAACTAAAGAAGACCAAATACGCGCTTCCATAAACTCAAAACGTTTCCTATCACCCTTGGGAGAAACATTACCGTAATTATTGAGATACGCCTTTTAATTATCCGAGGGAGAGAGAGAGAGAGAGAGAGAGAGAGAGAGAGAGAGAGAGAGACTTTTTTTCGCGCGTACCTGTTTTTCCGTCTTTCTTGAAATCTATTCCTTTTTTGCTAGACAGTGAAAGTCATGAAAGGTCTGGTCGGTGTTAAAGTTTTCAGTCGCTAAAGACGAGAGGTAAATATCGTTGAATTTTCCCCGATTCCCCACTGTAATTATAGCGAGGAAATTTTGACATATCCTTGTTCCATATACTGTATGAAGAATAACTTAAAGAAAAAGTTAATAATATTCAGTAACGTAAATTCTACAATTTGGTAATAAAACCGTGATACTGAAAATAGCCAAAGCTACTCTATTAAAGAAACCATACTTTTCCCAAACGGTATCATCTACAATTACGTCAAGCACAACATGATACCGCAACCTTGCCTCTCTAAATCACTCATACTATTACGTCGAGCTCTATATTATATCGCAACCTTGTCTCTCTGAATCACTCTCATACTCTTCTTCCTTCCTATTTTGCTAAAAATCTCCACGAGGCGATTTCACCTTTGTTTGCAGATTTCAGATTATTTTCATCTCATTTATCGTAAAATGAATCCCATGCATATTCCTAACCACAGATGACAACACTTCATCCACAGTGCGTTTGCTTGTTCATTATTATGTTAAAGATTAAACTTCCTGGTGTCCTCTTTGCATAGAGTCCAAATTACACTGGAATAAACCTTTCCTAGTATCTACAGTAGTCTTTGACACTATATTTTGCCAATATCTTCGTGTTTCCTGTGTGAGTGCCAGGATGTATAGGGTAATTACCGCTTATCCGCTGCTCACAGAGAGATGGCTCTTGCTTTGATGAGGATACTGGCCTTCTCCCAAAGATCTAATTTTCTGCTATAAGTTTTTAAAAGATTTAAACGTAATTTTCTGCCTGCAAGACATGTATGTAGGTATAGACTAAACGTGCGTTTTATTCAAAAAAGTAAACAAGGCAAATCTCATATTTCTGGCAGCATTATTCAGAGGATTTATAACTTGAGTTTACAGAACTGAGTGAATCGACCAGTTTCCTTTCTTGTCCATCTGTTATCGCCAGTAATCTACGTGCCCAGCATAAAGAGCAAATTTTTAACTTTGGTTACATTTATGTCATCTTTGTCACATCACTTCCCTATCTCTTAATTTCATACCATCTCAGCTCTTCTGAAACCAACGTATTGTATATGTCTTACGTAAGTGATTTGTTCATACATCTCTAGACATGACACTATTCACTCGCTCTAGCTCCCACAACAATTTCTTGTGGTGAAAAGCTCCTATAGATCATCTTTTGAATGTTCTGGCGCATTGTCCTTTAAATGCCGTTCATTATGGCGACCGAGCATAATTACATTTTTTTCCAAGGAGTTTACGTGGCATTTGTTATGATTTTACAGAAAACAAAGGTTTTCTTTTGTGTATGTATTTTTCAATTTTGCATACTTGAATTCCCGCGCATGAACCTTGATTTGGTGAGTGACAAACTGGATACGTGCAGCAATACTCCTGCCCCTCCAAGCAGGAGGGAGGAGCTACTTACCTATATAAAGTCGAGAGAAGATCCAGAACATCGAGAAACCAGCTGGACAAGAAGCTCACAGTCTGAGAAGGCAAGTTCTTGGTTTTACGCCGATACTTTTTACTGTTATCTTAATATTGTATTTTTTCAAGTGATCGATAGTTTTCTCTTGCTGTATATTCTTGTTTCTTCTTTACTTGCCCCTCATTTATAAGCTAGATAGCTTTTTCTCTTGATTTTGTATACTGAAAAGTTAACAGCATAATGTATGCCTATATTGCAAATAATGAACTTAGTATTCATTTGCTATACGAAAGTATTTAAAAGTCTATTGGTTTATAAAGCAGAAAATGTTTTCGTAGATAAACATCAGGATGGCGTAGAAACTGTACTTGTATTAGGCATTTTGTGAACTTGACAATCTGTTTGTTACCACTAGTTGCAAATTTTCATTAGCACTGATTCTGTAAATATTAAGACTCAAAAGGTAGTCAGATTATGATTTATCATATACTAATGACAATCTGCTGCTGTGATTACAGAAGAGTTTCAAAAGCCCTTTCAGGCTTTGCAGATCCAAGCTATCACTTTGTATGTGCCTATTCACATCAGTCACACTGGCTAAATTTCGACGTTTGTAAAATGATGATTTTATAATAAAAATGTATATTTCACTGAACTTATATAAGTAGTATTTTGTTCTGTGTATCGTATGATCTATCAACTTTGGCACCAATTTACTGTGTATTCAAGTGTGTTCTGTAGACTGAGAGTAGATCGTTGAATGCCGTTCTTAAATAGATAGTTTCTCAGGTTCACAAACCCAAACATATATATATTATGCATATATATATATATATATATATATATATATATATATATATATATATATATATATATATATATATGATATAAATATATATATATATATATATATATATATATGTATATTTATTTATTTATATATAAATGTATATGTGTATATATATATGTGTGTGTATGTATGTATATGTATACATATACATACATTCATTAAGCTACAAATATCGTTTAATATCGAATTTACGCAACTTCGGGAATATCCCCGAAGATAAATGCATGGTACTGAAGAGTCTCGACCACTCGACACAGTACCTTTCCAACGACTCCAGTCGACAGTAACCACTAAGCCAGACTCTTCAGTACACTGGGAAACCACAATCTCCGACCCACCTAGGTCGTGCTCCGAGTTTATGAGCAGGGCGTGTCCCTTCCTCCCCACCCCTTTCCTAACTACAACCCGGCAGTTTCGGCATTTTCTCTTCGTTTCGATATTATACAGGTATAGAATTCAACACAGTGTTGTTTATATAACCATACCGTGACTGCTTTGCATTATATGCAGCAAAATCATTAAAAAAAAAAAAAAACCAGGCAAAGCAAAATCCGGAAGAGTTCGAAAGGTGTTCGAGTGTGTTTCAATCCGTGATAGTTGGCGTTGCCCGCCGTCCAGAAAGGCCCCGCTCATAAACTCGGAGCACGACCTAGATGGGTCGGAGATTGTGGTTTATGGAGTGTACCATTCCATTTATCACTTAAAAATTCCCCTTGGGACATTCCTGAAGTAGCGTGAATTCGATATTAAACGACATTTCTAATTTAGCTGAGCGATTGTAAATAAATCACGGGGTGATAAAAATTTAGGCTCGGTGTGTTAATATTATATATATATATATATATATATATATATATATATATATATATATATATATATATATATAGTAACACACTGGAGCCTAGAACTTCTTTGATGAATTTTATAAGCTATTCAAACATCATAATTTCCGTAAATGGATGGCCTTCTCTTCAGTTTACATTAGTTCTTTTTTCGGAGCATATAAACTTTAGCAAATATTTCTTGAAATTTAGGCTAAATCTTATTTTTATTATCAGTTTTTGGAAACATGCTTTAGTTAACCTCGCAATCCAATTTGGACTCATTTTTCAAAACAAAACGATTCACCTTATTATAACTTCAGCACTTGCTGACAGATGACACCTCATTACTGCGTTTATTCAATTACTCCAATTACCTTTGTTTGTTTGATGAGCTGTTTCCCCAGTCATGTGAAGGACTCAGGATTAATATCTTCATCATAATCATCATCATCAAGGTTGCTATAATTATAGATGAAGATCTGAGTCCCATGACATTATATTTGTATTGCTCTTTCATTTGTCTTTACAAGAGAAGTTTAAGCGAAAGATGATTAATGCTTCAAGTATGGTATCCATCAGTTATCTTTTTATATTTTTATTGCAGAGTTCCTTCAAAACAAATCTTTTATCTAGTGAATGTCCTACTTTAAGAGGGAATATTTCCGTTCATGAATAATATATATACATACATATATATATATATATATATATATAGAGAGAGAGAGAAGATATAGAGAGAGAGAGAGAAAATAAAAGAGAAGGAAAATAAAACGTTGTTCTATTTTTTTCAGGTTTCCTTGCTTCGGCCTAAATCGACTAGAATAAACAAGCCTCATCCAAAATGAAGACCTACATCTTGTCTCTTCTGTTGGTGGCGATGGCCTGCTATTTCTACGCTGAGGCTTTGCCTGCTCCTGAACCAGCAGCCGTAAGTTCTTCAAAATAGACCGATTTGTCTTCCCCTGATGCGAAATAAGAATTGGTGTTGAAAACGGTTCGTTTAATAGATATGGACACGTCAGTGAGATACAGTTCACTGCTTCTCTTAGTTTACCTTCACTACGAATACTATTTTTTTTTCTTTTGTCATCGCTTTGCTTGTCTGAAAATCCATTGAGAGTTTCTTAAATGGAGCGCAAGAAGCCTTATTGTCCACGAAATGATTTTACCTCTAATCCATTTAAGGGGTCTTTCAAGGCGCAACGTAAGCTGGACTCTAAACATTTCCGTTTATTTATCAATTTATTTATGTATATACTTATTTTTATTTAGATAACTTCCCCGTTATTTAATCATATATTGATTTTTATGAGAAGGTCGGCATGACGAACAGTCTAATTCTCTCTTCTAGCTAAGATTTGAAAACGATTAAGAAAGAGGAAAATAAATTAGAAGAAAGGTTTTGGGACGAAATAAACAGGCCTGCCATTTGAAGGACGGAAGTT